>NC_091977.1:374602792-374939655 GCF_044704955.1 Pristiophorus japonicus
TGTGGTAAGACCAACTCGCTAAACATGCTATTCACGTCATTCTGAGCATCGTCAATGCTCCTGAGTGAATCCACCTGCAGCCCCAGTGCCACAATGCGGTCCGTCAGGAGCTGGAGGCGGATACACTTCCCGCACACCGGAAGCGTCCCTGACTTCCCACATAGTACAGGAGAAGCATAACATGTGTCCGAGCTCTCCTGCCATGACTTAACCCTTAGATTAACTTAATTTGGCAACAACAATGCTAAAGGTTACTTACTGATAAAGACAGAAAAAGAAAAAGAAAAACTACTTTTCAATCACTTACCCCCTTGGCTATGACGTCACCTTTCGATTTCTTTCTACTTTTTTGCCTTCTCTCCCTGCTGCAGCTGCACCGTCTGGGCCTTTTGTCGGCTGCTGCCACTCCGATCCCAGAACTCCCGCCTCTCCTCGACTCCTGCCTCTCCTCGACTCCAGCCATGTGATCTCCTGGGAGAGACAAAAACCAGATAAAAACCCAGGCCAATTTAGGGAGAAAAAATCTGGGAAAACTTCTCTCCGACCCATCAAGGCGATTGAAACTAGTCCAGGAGATTACCCTGGCTGTATTCTATTCCCTGCAGTACTTACCATTATATCTGCGCCGGCCAATGAAAGGTCATCTAGTCTAATCCCAATTACCAGCTCTAGCTCCATAACCCTGCAGGTTACGGCACTTTAAGTGCCCATCCAACCATCTCTTAAAAGTGGTGAGGGTTTCAGCATCCACCACTCTTCCAGGCAGCAAGTTCCAAATTCCCACAACCCTCTGCGTAAATAAGCCCGCCCTCTAAACCTTCCACCAACCACCTTAAAACTATGCCCCCTCGTAATAGCTCCCCCCCCCCCACCTCACTAATGGAAATAGACCCTTTACTATCCACTATGTCCAGGCCCCTCAATATTTTATACACCTCGATGAGGTCTCCTCTCAACCTCCTCTGTTCCAATGAGAACAAACCCAGCCTATCCAATCTGTCATCATAACTAAGATTCTCCATTCCAGGCAGCATCCTAGTAAATCTCCTCTGCACCCTCTCAAGTGCAATCACGTCCTTCCTATAATACGGCAACCAGAACTGCACGCAGTACTCCAGCTGTGGCCTAACCAAAGTATTAAACAATTTAAGCATAACCTCCCTGCCTCTTATATTCTATGCCTTAGCCAATAAAGGCAAGCATTCCGTATGTCTTCTTAACTATCTTATCCACCTGGCCTGCTACTTTCAGGGATCTGTGGACAAGCACTTCAAGGTCCCTTTGTTCATCTACACTCTTAAGTGGCCTACCGCTTAATGTGTATACCCTTTCCTTATTAGCCCTCACAAATTGCATCACCTCACACTTCTCTGAATTAAATTCCATTTGCCACTGCTCTGCCCACCTGACCAGTAGATTGATATCCTCCTACAGCCCATGACTTTCCTCTTTATCAACCACACAGCCAATTTTAGTGTCGTCTGCAAACTTCTTAATCATACTTCCTAGATTCAAATCTAAATCATTGATATATACCACAAAAAGGAAGGGACCTAGTACTGAGCCCTGCGGAACCCCACTGGAAACATCCTTCCAGTCACAAAAACATCCATCAATCATTACCCTTTGCTTCCTACCTCCAAGCCAATTTTGGATCCAACTTGCCACTTTGCCCTGGATCCCATGGGCTTTAACCTTCATGATCAGTCTACCATGCGGGACCTTATCAGAAGCCTTGCTAAAGTCCATATATACTACATCGTACGTATTACCCTCATCAAGCCTCTTGGTTACCTCCTCAAAAAATTCAATCAGGTTAGTCAAATACGATCTTCCCTTAACAAATCCATGCTGACTGTCCCTAATTAATCCTTGCCTGTCCAAATGTAGATTTATCCTGTCTTTCAGGACTTTTTCCAATAGTTTTCCCACCACTGAGATTCGGCTGATAAACCTGTAATTACTCGGCCTGTCCCTTTTTCCCTTCTTAAACAAGGGTACTGCATTAGCAGTCCTCCAATCTTCCAACACCATGCCCATATCCAAAAAGGACTGGAAAATTATGGTCAAGGCCTCTGCTATTTCCTCTTTTACTTCGCTGAACAACCTGGGATGCATTTCATCTGGGCCTGGGGACTTATTTACTTTCAAAGCTGCTAAACCTCTTAATACTTCCTCTCTCACTTTATTTATTTCATCCAGAATATCACACTCCTCCTCGATAGCAGTATCTGCTTTACCTCATTCCTTTGTGAAAACAGATGCAAAGTATTTGTTAAGAACCCTCCTCACAAAGATTAGCCTCATGGTCTCTAATAGGCCCTACCCTTTCTTTAGTTTACCCTCTTACTCTTAATATATTTATAGAACATCTTAGGGTTTTCCTTAATTTTACTGGCCAAGAGTTTCTCATGCTCTCTCTCAGCATTCCTAATATCCTTTTTAATTTTAGCTCTTCTCTTTCTATATTCCTCTAAAGATTCTAAAGTATTTAGCCGTTGATATGTGACATAAGCGTACCTTTTTTTCTTAATCTTCCCCTGTAAGTCCCTAGACATCCAGGGGGCTCTAGAATTACTTTTCCCAGCTTTTTTCTTTAAGGGCACATGTTTGGCCTGAACCTTTCGGATCTCCTCCTTGAATGCCTCCCACTGTTCCGACACCGATTTACCCACAAGTAACCCTTCGAGCCTGCACCACCATTCAATATGATCATGACTGATCATGCAACTTCAGTACCCCATTCCTGCTTTCTCTCCATACCCCTTGATCCCTTTAGCTGTAAGGGCCACATCTAACTCCTTTTGAATATATCTAACGAACTGGCCTCAACAACTTTCTGTGGTAGAGAATTCCACAAGTTCACAATTCTCTGAGTGAAGAAGTTTCTCCTCATCTCGGTCCTAAATGGCTTACCCCTTATCCTTAGACCGTGACCCCTGGTTCTGGACTTCCCCAACATCGGGAACATTCTTCTTGCAACTAACCTGTCCAATCCCATCAGAATTTTATATGTTTCTATGTGATCCCCTCTCATTCTTTGAATCCCCATATTATTTGAATGGGGAGAAATTACAACATGCTGAGGTGCAGAGGGACCTGGGGGTCCTTGTGCATGAAACTCTTTTAGAGTCTACCTGCAAAACATAAACATTAAACTGTGCCACCCAACCTGGGTGACACACCAGACATTTACAAGGCCCTTTTTTTCCTTTTTTTGGTTTTTTTTTGTGGTGTTCTTCTTTTTTTTTGGGCACTAAAATCACAATTTCTCCGGTGCCCCCTATAAAAGGGAAGGGGACACTAAAAACACCGGCAATTAAAACAAATTAAACTTTAAAACGTAAAATCAAATTAAAATTTGGTTGCCGGGCGTGATGATGCACTCCAGTCCCTCCGGTGCCCACCTCTCGCGGAAGGCCGCGAGCGTACCGGTGGACACCGCGTGCTCCATCTCCAAGGACACTCTGGACCGGATGTAAGAGCGGAAGAGAGGCAGGCAGTCAGGTTGAACGACCCCCTCGACCGCCCGCTGCCTGGACCGGCTGATGGCACCCTTGGCCGTGCCCAGGAGCAGTCCTACGAGGAGGCCTTCGGACCTACCCGCTCCCCTCCGCACAGGGTGCCCAAAGATCAGGAGAGTGGGACTGAAGTGCAGCCAGAATTTCAGGAGCAGCCCCTTCAAATAATGGAACAGGGGCTGCAACCTCGTGCACTCGATAAAAACATGGAACACGGACTCCTCCAGACCGCAGAAATTGCAGGCGGCCTGGGAGTCCGTGAACCGGCTTAAAAATATATTGCACGGCACTGCTCCGTGCACCACCCTCCAGGCCAAGTCCCCGATGAATAGTGGGAGGACCCCTGCGTAGAGTGCCCTCCATCGGGGACCCCCGCCTCCTCCGGACGGCAAGATGGTACGCCATGGCGTGTCCGGACGGCCGGCGAGGATGGCAAAGTTGAGAGTGTGCAGGAGCAGCCCGTACAGGAAACCCCTCCGCGCGGAACTGAAAGGCCCGGAGGGGATTTCCCCGAGGCGGCTCAAGTTGTGAGGCGCCAGCCCCCGAGGGAGGTTCCGGGGTTTGGCGCCGATGAGGAATTCCGTCCGGACGGGGGTCAGTTCGGATGGGATCTCCCCACGTGCTTGAGCCTCCTCGATGCACCTAACGGAGTCAGGGCCCAGAGCTGTTTTTAGCGACTCGATGGCATCGGCCGCGTGGCGGACGTTGGCAGAATTTAGGCGCCGCGCCAGCGTGTCTGGCGCCATCCAGCCCGCTCCTCCGCCATCGAGCAGGTCCCTGACCCTGGTCACCTCACCAGCCACAGCCCTCTCTTCCGACCGCCACATAAAACCTCGGTCGTGGAGGTACGGATTCCCGAGCAGCGGCTCCTGCAGGACGGCCGCCACTCCAGCCGGCGGAGAGCTGCGCTTGGTGGAGACTTTGTTCCAGACCCTGATGAGTTCCCTGTAAAAGACAGGCAGCTCCCGGAGGGCGGTCCTGGCACCCCCCAAGTTCACAAACAGGAGCTGCGTGTCATAATTGAGGTCGCGCTGCTGGCGGAAGAAATACCTCGCCAGAGCACACCACCTAGGAGGGGGCTCGACGTAAAGGTATCTCTGCAGGGTCTGAAGACGGAAAGTCGCGAGCTGGGCGCTGACGCACACCAACGACTGACCGCCCTCCTCAAGCGGGAGACTCAAGACCGCGGCAGAGACCCAGTGCTTCCTGTTGTTCCAGAAGAAGTCCACCAGCTTCTTCTGTATCTTGGCGACAAACGCAGGGGGAGGGGTCAAAGTGACCAGCCGGTACCACAACATTGCGGCCACCAGCTGGTTTATGACTAGCGCTCGACCCCTGTAGGACAGCACTCGGAGCAGTCCTGTCCAGCGCCCTAGGCGAGCGGTGACCTTGGCCTCCAGCTCCTGCCAGTTCGCCGGCCAGGCTCCCTCGTCGGGGCTAAGGTAGACTCCCAGATAGAGGAGATGGGTCGTGCTCCAGGCAAAAGGCCTGAGCTCCTCCGGCAGGGAGTCCACCCGCCACTGACCCACCAGGAGTCCGGAACATTTCTCCCAGTTGATCCTGGCGGAGGACGCGGCCGAGTAAATCTCCTGGCACTCACGCATCCTCCGCAGGTCAGCGGGATCCTCTACCGCGAGGAGCACGTCATCGGCGTAAGCCGAGAGGACGACCTCCACGCCTCCTTGTGCATGAATCCCAAAAAGTTAGTTTGCAGGTGCAGCAGGTAATCAGGAAGGCGACTGGAATATTGGCCTTCATTGCGAGAGGGATGGAGTACAAAAACAGGGAGGTCCTGCTACAACTGAATAGGGTATTGGTAAGGCCGCATCTGGAGTACTGCGTGCAGTTTTGGTCACCTTACTTAAGGAAGGATATACTGGCTTTGGAGGGGGTACAGAGACGATTCACTAGGCTGATTCCGGAGATGAGGCGGTTACCTTATGATGATAGATTAAGTAGACTGGGTCTTTACTCGTTGGAGTTCAGAAGGATGAGGGGTGATCTTATAGAAACATTTAAAATCATGAAAGAGATAGACAAGATAGAGGCAGAGAGGTTGTTTCCACTGGTCGGGGAGACTAGAACTAGGGGGCACAGCCTCAAAATACGGGGGAGCCAATTTAAAACCGAGTTGAGAAGGAATTTCTTCTCCAAGAGGGTTGTGAATAGTGGAATTCTCTGCCCAAGGAAGCAGTTGAGGCTAGCTCATTGAAGGTATTCAAGTCACAGACAGATAGATTTTTAACCAATAAGGGAATTAAGGGTTACGGTGAGCGGGCGGGTAAGTGGAGCTGAGTCCACGGCCAGATCAGCAATGATCTTATTGAATGGCGGAGCAGGCTCGAGGGGCTAGATGGCCTTCTCCTGTTCCTAATTCTTTTGTTCTTCTTCTAAATTTCAGTGAATATAAGCCTAGTCAATCCAGTATTTCTTCCTATGTCAGTCCTACCATCCCGGGAATCAGTCTGGTAAACCTCTGCTGCACTCCCTCAATAGCAAGAATGTCCTTCCTCAGATTAGGAGAGCAAAACTGTACACAATATTCAAGGTGTGGCCTCACCAAGGCCCTGTACAACTGCAGTAAGACCTCCCTGCTCCTATACGCATATCGTCTCGCTATGAAGGCCAACATGCCATTTGCCGTCTTCACTGCCTGCTGTACCTGCATGCCAACTTTCAACAACTGATGTACCATGACACCCAGGTCTCGTTGCACCTCCCCTTTTCCTAATCTGTCACCATTCATATAATATTCTGCCTTCCTGTTTTTGCCACCAAAGTGGATAACCTCACATTTATCTATATTATACTGCATCTGCCATGCATTTGCCCATTCACCTAACCTGTCCAAGTCACCCTGCAGGCTCTTAGCATCCTCCTCACAGCTCACACTTCTACCCAGCTTAGTGTTATCTGCAAATTTGGAGATATTACATTCAATTCCTTCGTCTAAATCATTAATGTATATTGTAAATAGCTGGGGTCCCAGCACTGAACCTTGCGGTACCCCACTAGTCACTGCCTGCCATTCTGAAAAGGACCCGTTTATTCCTACTTTTTGCTTCTTGTCTGCCAACCAGTTCTCTATCCACGTCAATACATTACCCCCAATACCATGTGCTTTAATTTTGCACACTAATCTCTTGTGTGGGACATTGTCAAAAGCCTTTTGAAAGTCCAAATACACCACATCCACTGGTTCTCCCTTATCCACTCTATTAGTTACATCCTCAAAATATTCTAGAAGATTTGTCAAGCATGATTTCCCTTTCATAAATCTATGCTGACTTGGACCAATCCTGTCACTGCTTTCCAAATGCGCTGCTATTACATCTTTAATAATTGCTTCCATCATTTTGTCCACTACCGATGTCAGGCTAACTGGTCTATAATTCCCTGTTTTCTCTCCCTCCTTTTTTAAAAAGTGGGGTTACATTAGCTACCCTCCAATCCATAGAAACTGAGCCAGAGTCTTTTGAATGTTGGAAAATGACCACCAATTCATCCACTATTTCTAGGGCCACTTCCTTAAGTACTCTGGGATGCAGACTTCAATCCCATCAATTTCCCCAACACAATTTGCTGACTATAAGGATTTCCTTAAATTCCTCCTTCTCGCTAGACCCTCGGTCCCCTAATATTTCCGGAAGGTTATTTGTGTCTTCATTAGTGAAGACAGATCCAAAGTATTTGTTCAATTGGTCTGCCATTTCTTTGTTCCCCATTTATAAATTCACCTGATTCTGACTGCAAGGAACCTACGTTTATCTTCACTAATCTTTTTCTCTTCACATATCTAGAGAAGGTTTTGCAGTCATTTTTTATGTTCCCTGCAAGCTTACTTTCATACTTTATTTTCCCCCTCCTAATTAAACCCTTTGTCCTCCTCTGCTGAATTCTAAATTTCTCCCAGTCCTCTGGTTTGCTGCTTTTTCTGGCCAATTTATATGCCTCTTCCTTGGATTTAACACTATCCCTAATTTCCCTTGTTAGCCACGGTTGAGCCATCTTCCTCGTTTTATTTTTATGCCAGACAGGGATGTACAATTGTTGAAGTTCATCCATGTGATCTTTAAATGTCTGCCATTGCCTATCCACCGTCAACCCTTTAAGTATCATTTGCCAGTCTATCCGAGCCAATTCATGTCTCATACCATCGAAGTTACCTTTCTTTAAGTTCAGGACCCTCGTCTCTGAATTAACTGTGTCACTCTCTATCTTAATGAAGAATTCTACCATATTATGGTCACTCTTCCCCACGGGGCCTTGCACAACAAGATTGTCAACACATCAACTGCCATTTTAAGACAGAGTTGACGCTGCATGTTTTGACATAGCTTGGCAGGAATCTCGAATGAAAAGTTATGTGCATAATAATAAGGTATTCACATTAAATACAGCAAACCCAGTCAGGAACTTCTTTAAATTTACATTTTAACATTTTTACATTTTATCTCTCCTGTGTAGTTAATTTGTTATACTGTACATGTGTGTCTGCTGTGGGTTGTTCAGGGCAGTCTGTGAATCGCAGCTTCGTTTGGTTCAGGTGCTTTCTGCAAATTTGTCCATTGTCTAGTTTGACTACAAACACCCTATTCCCTTCTTTAGCTATCACCGTGCCCGCGATCCACTTGGGACCATGTCCATAGTTTAGCACATACACAGGGTCATTCAGATTAATTTCCCGTGACACAGTGGCGCGACCATCGTTTACATTTTGTTGCTGCTGCCTGCTCTCTACCTGATCATGCAGGTTGGGGTGAACCAGTGAGAGTCTGGCTTTAAATGTCCTTTTCATGAGTAGCTCAGCCGGGGGCAGCCCTGTGAGCGAGTGGGGTCTCGTGCGGTAGCTGAGCAGTACTCGGGACAGGCGGGTTTGGAGTGAGCCTTCTGTGACTCATTTAAGGCTCTGTTTGATGGTTTGTACTGCTCGCTCTGCTTGCCCATTGGAGGCTGCTTTAAACGGGGCCGAGGTGACATGTTTGATCCCATTGCGGGTCATGAATTCTTTAAATTCGGCACTGGTGAAACATGGCCCGTTGTCACTGACCAGTATGTCAGGCAGGCCGTGGGTGGCAAACATGGCCTTAGGCTTTCAATGGTAATGGTGGCGGTGCTTCCCGACATTATTTCACATTCAATCCATTTTGAAAAACCATCCACCACCACCAGGAACATTTTACCGAGAAACGGTCTCGCATAGTCGACATGGATCCTCGACCATGGTCTGGAGGACCAGGACCACAAACTTAGTGGTGCCTCTCTGGGTGCTTTGCTCAACTGAGCACATAGGCTGCATTGCTGTACACAGGTCTCTAAGTCAGAGTCGATACCGGGCCACCACACGTGGGATCTGGCTATCGCTTTCATCATCACTATACCCGGGTGTGTGCTGTGGAGATCCGAGATGAACGCCTCCCTGCCCTTTTTGGTAGCACTATGCAGTTACCCCACAACAGGCAGTGTGCCTGAATGAACAGCTCGTCCTTTCGCCGCTGGAACAGCTTGATTAGCTCTTGCATTTCAATGGGGATGCTGGCCCAGCTCCCATGCAGTGCACAGTTTTTTTTTACTAGGGACAGCAGAGGATCTTGGCTGGTCCAAGTCCTAATCTGGCGGGCCGTGACAGGTGATTTATCATTTTCAAACGCTTCCATGACCATCAACAAGTTTGCAGACTGCGCCATTTCCACCCCCGTGGTGGGCAATGGTAGCCGACTGAGAGCATCCACACAGTTCTCGGTGCCTGGCCTGTGGCGGATGATATAGTTATGCGCTGATAGCGCGAGTGCCCACCTTTGTATGCGGGCTGAGGCATTAGTATTTATCCCCTTGTTTTCAGTGAACAAGGATGTGAGGGGCTTGTGATCGGTTTCCAGCTCAAATTTGAGGCCAAACAGGTACTGATGCATTTTCTTTACCCCGAACACACACGCTAATGCCTCTTTCTCACTCATGTTGTAGGCCCTTTCGACCTTAGACAAGCTCCTGGAAGCATAGGCGACAGGTTGCAACTTCCCTGTGACGTTAGCTTGTTGTAATACACACCCGACTCCGTATGATGACGCATCACATGCTACACGGGTTATACAATACAAGCAGCTTGTTGGAGCATAAAATGTTTCTGGCTTTCTCAAAAGCAATTACTTGTTTTTTGCCCCATACCCAGTTCTCACCTTTGCGCAATAACACATGTAGGGGCTCTAAAAGGGTGCTTAACCCCGGTAGGAAGTTACCAAAATAGTTGAGGAGTCCCAGGAACGACCGCAGCTCCGTGACGTTCTGTGGCTTGGGCACATTCCTGATAGCCTCTGTCTTGGCATCTGTGGGCCAAATGCCGTCCGCCGTGATCTTTCTCCCCAAAAACTCCACTTCTGTTGCGATGAAGACGCATTTCGACCTCTTCAGCCGCAGCCCTATGTGATCCAGTCGCTGGAGGACCTCCTCCAGGTTTTGTAGGTGCTCAGCGGTGTCCCGACCCGTAACCAATATGTCGTCCTGAAAGACCACCGTGTGTGGTACCGACTTGAGTAGGCTCTCCATGTTTCTCTGGAAGATCGCTGCAGCCGACCAAATTCCAAACAGGCATCTGTTGTAGATGAACAGTCCCCTTGTGCGTGTTGATGCAGGTGAGGCCCTTCGAAGACTCCTCCAGCTCCTGCGTCATGTAGGCCGAAGTCAGGTCGAGCTTGGTGAACGTCTTGCCTCCTGCCAGCGTCGCAAATAAGTCATCTGCCTTAGGTAGCGGGTATTGGTCCTGTAGCGAGAAACGATTAATAGTTACTTTATAATCGCCGCAAATCCTGATCGTGCCATCACTTTTGAGTACTGGAACAATCGGGCTGGCCCACTCACTGAATTCCACTGGGGAGATGATGCCCGCGCGTTGCAGCCTGTCCAGTTCGATTCCCACTCTCCCTCATCATGTGAGGTACCGCTCGCGCTTTGTGGTGAATGGGTCGTGCCTCTGGGACCAAGTGGATCCGCACCTTCGCCCTGGAAATGTTTCCAATGCCTGGCTCAAAAAGGGAAGGAAATTTGTTAAGAACCTGGGTACATGAGGCCTCATCGACATGTGAGAGTGCTCGGATGTCATCCCAGTTCCAGCAGATTTTGCCCAGCCAGCTCCTTCCAAGCAGTGTGGGGCCATCGCCCGGGACAATCCAGAGTGGCAGTTCATGCACCGTGCCCTCATAGGTGACCTTGACCATGGCGCTGCCCAGGACAGTGATAAGCTCTTTGGTGTACGTTCTCAGTTTCGTGTGGATGGGGCTCAGGGCTGGTCTGAATGCCTTGTTGCACCACAGTCTCTCAAACATCTTTTTACTCATGATGGATTGGCTAGCGCCAGTGTCCAGTTCCATGGCTACGGGTAAGCCATTCAATTTTACGTTTAGCATTATAGGTGGACATTTCGTCGAAAATGTGTGCACCCCGTGTACTTCAACATCTGCCTCCTCTCTCTGAGGCTCGAAATTGCTTTGATCCACCATGGATTGATCTTCCTCTGCCACGTGGTGGTTAGCAGGTTTTGCAGAGCTTGCAGCTCGTTTGCAAGCTCGTTGGAGGTGCCCCATTGTTCCACAGCTCTTGCAAACATACCCTTTGAAGCGGCATGAATAGGCTGAATGGAAGCCTCCACAACGCAAACAAGGTATGAATTGCCTTGCATTCATCCTTTGTTGGGGAATCTGGGTCACCTGAGGCCTGCTGGCAGTTGCAGAATCGTGGGTTCTGCCCTGTACATTTCTGCTCGCAAACATAGTTCCAGTTAATTTATGAACATTGCTAGCGCTTGTGTGCTGAGAGATTTGTTTGGTGTTATCACTGGTGGACATAAACGCCTGTGCTATCGCAATGGCCTTACTGAGGGTCGGTACAGTCAAAAGTTTTCGTAGGATGGTCTCATGGCCAATGCCCAGTACAAAAAAGTCTCTGAGCATTTGCTCCAGGTAGCCATCAAACTCACATTGTCCTGCAAGTCATCTTAGCTCGACGACATAGCTCGCCACTTCCTGACCTTCAGATCGCTGGCACATGTAGAATCGATACCTCACCATCAGCACACTCTCCCTCGGGTTAAGATGCTCCCGAACCAGTGTACACAGCTCCTCGTACAACTTATCTGTGGATTTCACCCTTGGGATTTCATGGTTTGAGCTCCCTGGTGGCGGAACATAGGAGTGAATGCTTTACAGATACACAATAGTTTATCCACCTGATTATCAGATAAGCTTTGATTTTACAACACAATGGTACTAATCAAGTGGAAGAATACTGTTTATTGTTTTCGATTTTGTTGAAATTTATTTTTGTCAGTCAGCACCAGAGCGGAAAGTGGTGTTTTTGAACTATTATCACATTGAGCCCAAAATCTATATTTTAAAAAATCTTTTGGTTTTCCTTGTTTTGTCCATCTGGAATTCTAATGCTTTTGGTTTCTTCCTAGATTGCAGCCTTGTACTCCACTGTGAATAAACCAGCACAGCAATGGTATCAAGCAGACATCGAGCAGGAAGGTGGGTATGCCAGCATTGATGAGGTGAACCCTCAAAGACGTCCATCTACAACCAGTCATCTATATGCATCTGTAACTGACTATGAAAGAGAACCCAGAGTTGCAGATCAGATTGAATCTGTAGATGTTGTGGGGCAGGACATTGATCCAGGATATGAACCTGTCAGAGCTCTGAAAGAGGCACCTCTAGAACAGGAGACTGAATCTAATGGAAACCAATCCCTGTGCTCAGAAGGAGAGAACCATTATGAAAGCATCCATGAATTGCAACAGAAACAAAACATGAATAACCCTGAAGTTTAATTGAGGGATTATTTAGCACCTCCTGAGACACACATTCTAGACTTCATTTGCTTGGCATTTCTTATATTAGGTACTTTGTAAATATAATGTAAGGAGGAAATATTTCCTTATTACATGTACTCCTGCTCATGTGCATTAATGAAAAGTGATTTTATCTCTATTGAATCAGGCTTTTGGGGAAGAAGAAATTATTTCTGGGCGTATTAATAGGAGGAGTTTCATGGTGATTTTTTATTTCTGTGGGCTTGTTTTTATGCCCATTAAATTGCAGAAATAAACACCTGCAATTTGTACAGCTGTGTTCTTTACAGAATGCAGTAGAGTGAACTCAGCACTCATAATTGGTAGTTAATTTTATTTAGGGGACAGAAAGATGGTGTGTATTGTCATAAATTAAAGAATTCTGAATGCATAGTAAAACAAAGCATTTCTCTTTTAGTGAAGGTGCATTAGTAAATTGTGGAACAAAAATCATTAGAAAGTGAATACTTGTAACAATAAGCATCTAAACCTTAACTTTTTCCTTATTTGCTTATGCTCCAAATAAATTAGAATTAGGTCCATCATTTGACATGGTGCAACCACAGTGACTGTGTCTTTTTAAAAGATATTCCTGTTTTAGGCTTGAGAATCATTTAGTCTCCACACTACTGAAGCACTATATGAACCGATCCTCAATTAGTTTTCTCCTCTTGGTACCAGTAACTTGCTGTTACTCTAAAGGAAATCCATCATGAAGGATTTTGCTGCCTTCCATTGAGTTTAAAGTTTGTTTCTACTTTCCAAAAGACGACCATAAGAATATGTAAAGTGCTAGAAAGTGAACCTCTGGACAAGATGCCTTCACTCAACCCATCCATGCGCCAGGAATGAACCTGCAGAACTGCACTTGCAGCCCAAATAAAAGACAAGCACAAATTCCAGGTCAGGTTTATTCAACACAACACATTTGTGAAGACTGGGAAGCAAACAAAATTCTCTTCTTTCTTTCTCCCTGTTGCCTTCCAGTTCTGTAGCAGAAACCCATCTGCCTACTAATTTCAGGCTTTGCTGAAGAGCTACTAGTTAAGATGTTGGATCATTCATCTGAAGGAAAACTGCTCTTTGGTTGTTGATGCAATGGAAATATTTAGAAACTGTAATCCCACATATCAGCTTCAATGGACACCATCTCCAAAAACTGCTCACCACTGCCTCCTAGAGATGTTAAAAACCCAGCTGGATCAGTTAATGTAACCACATTAATTGGGGTAATGTGTTTTGCACTACAGTTCTTTCAGGCCTAAATATACAATCAGGCATGATCTATTGACAAACAGGGCAGGCAGTTAAAATTAAGCATTGATCTGCTTCAGCCATTCTCAAGTCAAATCTGGCACAATTACTCCAAATTAGTTCTTCAAGTAAATAGTTTGTTAAATAAGGTTTTTTGTGTTCCCAGACATAGGCACATGCTAGCTATCATCAACAGTCTCCAAATTAAGGCCTTACTTTGTCTATGAACAAGTGGTTTCCATCTTGAACTACATTCTTCTATAGTTTGCTGTAACTGTTAGATGCTAGATCACAATTAAGCCTCCATTACTCTGTTGTAACTCCTGCCCCTTTATATAAGTGAACCAAAAAATCCAAGGTATTTCTTCTGCAGA
Organism: Pristiophorus japonicus; assembly: GCF_044704955.1. Classification (NCBI taxonomy): domain Eukaryota; kingdom Metazoa; phylum Chordata; class Chondrichthyes; family Pristiophoridae; genus Pristiophorus; species Pristiophorus japonicus. Next base: position 374,616,784 of record NC_091977.1, read on the forward strand.
GTGAGGCACAAGAGAGTGCAACAACACTCCAGGCATCTGAAAAAGTTTCCATAATTTGAAGGTTATTGTATTTAATAATAACTTTACTGCCGAGTTTCAAGCTCCTTTTTTGCTGTAACCATTAAAAACAAAGTTTGCAGAATTAATTGCAAAGAGAATACTCTAAGGTCAGGCCCTGCAATGACCCTACTCCTTAGTATTTATCTGAAAAATACACCTTTTGTAATCTTAACAAAAAGAAGTACAAGCAAAAATACTTTTTTCCCACCTTTTTATAAAATGTAAAAAAAATCAGATCAGCTTTTTTAGAATCACCACATTTCCACGTCCAGGCATCAAAATATACTGCTGCAACTGTGGCAGTGTCATCATTGGAAAGCAACTGGCGAGGCTCAAATAATGGAGTGAAAGTGTAGATGGATGTTTCACTGTTTCATTTGATTACCTTTACAATTGTAAGGAACTTTGCAGAGCTTTCCTTCGGGAGATTAGATTCGCCAGCAAGGATTGAATGTTGTAATCTAAGGTCAGACAGAGTTAAAAGACTGCATGGAAAACCATACTTGCTAGATTTCTGGGAGGTTAATGGAAATTATAAAGCTAATACTTAATTATCTTTGAACCTTAAAGAGAATTTTTACAGGACATTACCTCAGGAAAGTTCACAAGCTAGGTAGTCCATGATAAATTAGATTGTACATGATCTGTTGAAGGACCATATTAAATGGCTTATTCTCATTCTGTTCTTTGTGCTCACATAATCTAAAAAATTCTAATGCTGGCAGTGTATCAAGTAGAATTTATAAAATATTAGGATAGACTTTCATTGCTTGGATTTAAATAAATTAAATTTATCAGAGTTAATTTTAAAAATTAATGTGATCAGCAGTGGAACAGTGGTCAACATTCCCTTAGTGATTAAATAAGTTGGGAAGAGACGAGAACAGGGCAGGTTCGTCTATGTGAAACTTGATGGGTCAAAGGACCTTTCATCGTTCCATGTTTTGTTTCCTCAAATATGATGGGAACAACCCCACGCTGCCCCCCCCCTCCCCCGCCAGCTCCACAGTCAACTAAAAGTAGTGAATAGTAAAAGGTGTTGAGAGCCGAGGCCAAAAGAAGAAATGTCATATTTCAGTGGCTCAGTTTAAAGCATGTGAGCATTGCAGCTCCAAATAAAAACAACCATTGCACGACACTTTAAAAGCAAATCTTTTTCTTTCTTTTAATTACATGTGTATTTTTTAGATGAATACTGAAGAATAAAAGCAGCATAGAGCCGTATGCAGAAGTATTTATTTGTCAAAACAGAATATTGTACAAATATTCCAAGTAAAATTAGAGACTTTGTTGTAAATAAGGTTCTAGACAGGCTAAATGGGCTCCAAGCAAATTCCTGGGAATAGGTGGTCATTATCCCAGAGTGCTGAGAGAGACTGGGGAGATGTTTTTGAGGTACTAGTAATGATTATAAAGGAATCACTGTAAACAAGGGTTTGGGGGGGGGGGGCAAAGAGAGATGGGGGGCTAGCAGTAGATTGGACAAAAGCTAATAGAGAGTCTATATTCAAGAAGGATGACAAATCCGAGATAGGCAGCTGCAGTCCCATTCGGCTCAATTCGATTCCATGTGAAATATTGGATTATCGAGAGTAAATTTAAGGATCATGTGTACAATCAAGTTATCAGCAGTCAGCATGAATTCAGAAGAGATAGATCCTGCATAACCAATCTATTTGACTTCTTTGAGAAAGTGATGAGCCAAATGGGCTGTAGTTATCCCAGAGTGCTGAGAGAGACTAGCGAGATGATTGAGGTACTGGTAATGGCTTGACTTCTAAAAGGCTTTTCATAAAGTTCGACATGAAAGGCTATTACTTAAACTCAAAGCTGTGGGGATTCAGGGTAAACCCTGAGAATAGATAAGAAACTGTTTTAATAGTAGGAAACAATGAGTGCTCATTTAAAGGAGTTATGTCAGAGAGGGGAGGAAATACTGGATTCAGAAACTCAGTGCAAAGAGGTCAAATCTACAGATGGTACCAAACCAAGAGGGGCAGTGGAATCAGAGGCAACTCAGAAATTACAGAATGAGCTGGACAAAATATGCAAGTGGGCAGAATAAATTTAGAATTTAATGCGGACAAGTTATGAAGTGCCTCATATTGGAAGAGAAAACAGATTGCCCGCATACTCCATGAATAGCTAAGGATGATGCTGAATGACATCTAGGAGTCTTGACACTAAACATGTCCAACCAATGCAAAGTAGCAAATAACAAATTTTAACTACATAATCAAAACAGTAGAATACAAGTTAGCGGAAGTAATGATTGAATGTTATTGTGCTCTATTCAAGGTATTGAAAAAAGTTAACCTAGAATATTACTTTAAATAACACAAATAGAACTACCGGACATGGGTTCAAACTAGTAAAACGTAATTCTAGGACTGATATCGGGGAATTCATCTTCACACAGTGATCAACATGTAGAATGGACTCGCGCAGAAAATTGGAGGCAAAAATCCTGAGATAATTCACGAAACAATTGGTTTCGGCAATAGGTAAACATTAGGATCTCTCAGATAATTAAGATGGGTCGAATGGCCTTCCTCAGCCATAAAAGGAATAATGGATTTCAGAATCTGAAGACCGTTCTAATTTAATATTTCCAATGCTAGCAACAGTCCAACAGTGGTACTTTACCACTGGTTTGCTAGGAATTCAAATACCGAAAGGCTTCTTTAACATCAGTCACCAAATGATATTCTGTTTCTTTTTGAGGTAATAACAGAAATACATTTGGTCCTGAAGCAATGTTGGGTAATTCATATTCTCAAAATGATAATGTCTGCACAACAAAGTTAACATGCATCCTGTCCCTTTGCAGAACTAGCATAGCAATGAAATAAACTTCCTACTATAGATCATTTAGAGTTTGTGGCTGCTATGTATAAATAGGCCCACAGAAAAGCATGAGTCAAAATGTTAGTGCCATATATATGATTTTAAGTTGTTTCAATTTGAGCGTATTTGAGGTCTGTATCATTTTTTTTAATTCACACGGTTCAGTTAGCATTGATAATATCATTTAGGTCTATTAGTGGTTTTTGACAAGGTACAATTGTGGTTCAAGTATGAATATTGACAATATATAATCCACAATAAAGCGGCATTTGGAGACTTAGTCTGTCAATAATTTTCACAGAGTGCTTTCTCTACTGCTGATATTGAAATGTATATCCTTCAAATGCAGGAAACTAGTGCTCAATGAAATCACCATGGTAGGTTGCTTGGAATCAGTAAATGATTTGTTAATAAAGCACATGAAAACAGGTGTTTGCTGGAACAGAGAAAATGTTAATGAAATGGACTGATAGAAATGCTGTGCAATTCTGTTAAGAAAACTTGGTGCCAAGCTTCCATATTCCATACACTTATTTACCAACTGCACCTCTATACTGCAGTATTTGTGAACCTCTATTATTCGTGTTAATAATAAGAAAATGCGGTACTTATTACATGAGTTAAATAACTTGTGTATTCATTTTTTTTTTAAACTTTTGTACTTTTTTAAATTACAAGATATGATATTTACGTACAGCTGGTTTTACTGAAGACTAATGGATACATTTCTATTCTAAATCATTTCTTGTAAAATAATCTGTTTATATTTTCTTTTAAATGCTTAACACATTCAATAAGTGTATTTAGTAAAAAGGGAATAGTTTTGATGAAAAGATGTTTGGCAAACTTATCGAGCTGGGGCGGGAGAAGAGGACTGCGTCATTTTTGTTGCAGTGCTGCCCTATGCAAATGATTTGACGTATTACAATGTATTTTACATTATTTTGGGGGGTAAATAAAAATTTAATTTTTTTTCACAAAGGCAAGTTTATAGCTTTAAATATTTTGGGCACTAATCTTTATCTCAAACCTCTTAATCACAAAATCTGTACTTCATGTTGGTGAAATTTGGCCCTCTTAAATTTGCCAAGTAGTAGACGACCTTCCATGTCACTTCCCCTGGGATGTAAATATACAGCTAATACGTATTGGAACTTGGTTTAGATCTGCCGTCATAAGCCCGATGATTTACTGTAATATTGTTTGTCACAAGACTATAGTAATAGGACTATGCCGCGATCTTCAGTATAAAAATCAGATTGGTCGAACTACTTCTGTGAATAATTAAAACTTTTTATTCAAGCAGGAATCAATTGGTGTCACATGGTAACTATTTCCTAATTTTCTCTCTCCTCTCAGTATTTACAATCTTGGTGTTGTCCTGCATTTGGTCCATTACCATGGTTACTGTGTAAAAAAATATCTGTGTGGGTATTGATGTGCAAATTTGTGGATAATTGGCAACATTGTTAATTAAAGATAAAATCTGTTTTGATTAGATTTTTTATTGTGTACATTAAATCCTTTTGATCCTCATTTGATACCTGTACCTTTAAGAGTGATATTTTCACTGAAGTAACTGCAAAACTTTTCATTGCTTACTGTAAAGAAAGTAAAATAACACACAGCACAATTATTTACCAAAACTAACGATTTCAAGTCAAATAGCTAAGTTTAAAAATCGCAGCCAAGTCCAAAATGTCCTTTTGCCCATAGTGCCAAAAAGTACAATGACACATCAGTAAAGGATTCTTGCTAGAAAACTGAAGCTGGCCACTGCCAGATAGTGTCTGTGGGACAACATGTTAGGTGAGAGCATAAAATGGTTACACAGTTATCCTCCTTTATCTGGTAATGGAAGAGGAGTTTGCTCACAATAGGAGGGAGAAGTCCAAAGGAGGAGATATTAGGAGGGCGACCAAAAGTTGGGTCAAAGATGGTTTTTGAGGATGGTTTAAAGAAAAAGTTCCAGAACAAGGAAGCCAGGCAGCTGAGGAAGGGAGCAGTTACAAAAGGTAAGTTCAGAGGAACGGAGAATTTGTATGGGTGGAGGGTTGGGTTGGTGGAGGTCACAGAAATAGGGAGGAGCGAGACAATGAGACATTTAAACACAAGAATGAGAACTTTAAATTTGTGGCGCTGGGAGACCAGGAGCCAATGTAGATCAGTCAGTACAGTGATAATGGCCCTGATATTTACGGGAAGGTTGTAGTGGCTGGTAAATGTGGGTAATGTGGAGGTCTTGCCAAATTTAATGGAAGGACCTCATTTGATTTTTTTTTCCTCCATCTCGTAGCAGGCAGCCAGCCAGATCGAGAGGCTGGATGGCCGTCGGGCTGGAAGGCCGCAGTATTAGAGTGGAGGGAGGAAGGGAGGGATTGTAAGGAGTGGGGGACAGTGGAAATCGCAGTTTGGGGGTGGCTTTTGGGGCAGGGGTTGGAGAGTCATGAGGTGTTGTTAGTTAACCCCGCAGGGGGAGTCTTTGAGGCGGTCGACCAGCTCATTTTTGATGGCGAAGCCGACTTCATGAAGGCGGCGTTCTTCCTCTGGTTTTCCTTTCCAGAAAAAGGTGTAATCTCCACCTTGTTCCTTGAGCGAGCCTTCCCCTGCCCACCGGGTCTCGCTTAGGGCGGCGATGTTGATGTCAAAGCGTCTAAGTTCCCGGGCGACTATGGCGGTGTGGGTTCCGGCCTGTCGCTGTTGGAGTTGTCCATGAGGGTCCTGACGTTCCAGATCCCAAACTTCATGTTAATGAAGTGGAAGATGCCTGTGCGTGAGTTCTTTTAATGACCCAGCCTCGCACTTCGGGTCTCTTCAGCCAGCCAGCCAGCCGGCCCGGCCCAACGAACGGCTGTACCTGCTCTAGGTCGTTAGCGGTGAACAGTGACTGGGCTGTAGACTACTGACTTACATTTTAGACTTTTAATCAACTTTTAATTAACTTATAATCTACTTTTAAACTTTTAATCAACTTGAGAAATTTAAGCAATTTGGGAAAATTTTTTAACTTTTAAACAAACTTGGAGAAGTTTTCTTTCAAAACCTCCAGATAAACTTTTAAATAACTTGGAAAACTTTGGAAGAAACTTTTAAAACATTCCTCGGAACTCCAGCAGACAACTAACCTTCCTAATACCTGCCCCCAACCAAGCCTCGGGCCACCTACCATCAAAGGCGCTACTCAGCGCCAAGCTTGAGGCCAACATCTCGCCGGAGGCAATTAGGCTCATACAGCAGTGCCCGGTCTCCAGTCGTCTTGGACCCCCTTGCCACTGGACCAAAGACCTAGCTCTGTCAAGCCTGTGAGGTTGCCGGTGTGCAGCAGCCACCCCACGTTAAAAGAACACACAGATATTAGGCTAACTGATCTATAGTTTCCTGCTTTTTGTCTGCCTCCTTTTTTAAATAGGGACGTTACATTTGCAGTTTTCCAATCTGCTGGGACCTCCCCAGAATCCAGGGAATTTTGGTAAATTACAACCAAAGCATCCACAAACCCTACTGCTACTTCTCTTAAGACCCTGGGATGCAAGCCATCAGGTCCAGGGGATTTATCCGTCTTTAGTCCCATTATCTTACTGAGTACCACCTCCTTAGTGATTGTGATGGTGTTAAATTAATGCCTCCCTATAGCCCCTGTGTTATGTTCAGAATAACTCCACAAGGCTGTATACTGTAAGCTCAAACTGTTGTGACCTTGGTCTCTTTAATGTAACACCAGAGTGAGGAAGCTGCATGGTAGACTGCCTTTTATACCTGCTTGCCCGGAGTGTGCTGGTGACCCTTGGGTGGGTTCAGTCTTGTAGTTGACCGCGAGGTCGATTGCTGGTTGGGTGTGTGTTGGTGGATCAATGATGGTAATGTCCTCTTCAAACTGTTCATGGTTGTCAGTGAATCGCAGTTTGGTCTGATCCAAATGCTTTCTGCACGTCTGTCCATTCAAAAATTTGACAAAAAACACACTTCCCCTCCTTGGCTAAAACAGTGCCAGCAACCAATTTAGGACCATGACCATAATTAAGAACAAACACAGGGTCATTAACCTCAATGTCACGCGATACAGCCGTGCCTTTGTGGCCGGGTTTCTACATGATCATTGAGATCCGGGTGGACTAAGGAGAGCCTGGTTTTGAGTGCTCTCTTCATTAACAATTGTGCCGGGGGAACACCAGTAACCAAGTGGGGTCGCATCCGGTAGCTGAACAGAACCCAAGATAACCGGGTCTGCAGGAAACCGTCCGTCACGCGTTTCAAGCTCTGGTTGATAGTTTGGACTGCTCGTTCCGCTTGACCATTGGATGCGGGCTTAAACGGGGCCGACCTGACATGCTTGATGCCATTGTGGGTCATGAACTCGTTGAATTCCAAGCTGGTGAAACATGGTCCATTGTCACTAACAAGGATGTCGGGCAAACCATGGGTGGCGAACATGGCCTGGAGGCTTTCAATGGTGGCAGTGGACGTACATGACATTATTATACATTCAATCCATTTAGAGTAAGCGTCCACTGCTACATGCAACATTTTTCCGAGATAGGGGCCAGCGAAATCTACATGGACCCTGGACCATGATTTGGAGGGCCATGACCACAGACTCCGGTGGGGCCTCCCTTGGTGCATTGCTCAACTGTGAGCAAGTGTTACATTGGTGTACGCATGACTCCAATTCCGCGTGAATGCCGGGCCACCTGGCAATAGCCTTCATCATGACTATGCCTGGGTGGTGTAATGTCTGTAAGCTTGTAATGTTTGTAGCTCCACACTGTGGATGTGGACGTATTGTGTACTGCAACTGCAGAGTTAATAATAAACAGAATCAGGCAGATTCCGGAGGCTTCCAACAGAGCTGCCTGCCATGTTAGGAGCTGCATGTGCTGTGGCCTGTGAATATATCACACTTGGCGATGAGATGGGATTTGTCGGATGATTTAAAGCTTAAATTTTGTTGGGGAATGATTCAGCGAGCCGAGAGAGACTTTGGAAGTTTCTGTCTTTAGAAAAAAGTTATAAAATCCGAGGTGAAATACAGCACACGGTGTGAACAGTTAGAGATTAAAGTGGCAGGTGTAATCGGACATTTGGGGGAATATAGACACGACCAGGAACGTTTTAAAGCGTATGTGGATCGGCTAGAAATGTATTTCACTGCAAATAACATAATCGACGTTCCAGACAATGCAGTCCAGAACCGGACTGTGTTGGAACGTAAGAAAACGATCTTCTTATCGGAGGAGGGTCTGGCATTGTACGAAACCCTTGTAAATCTGCTTGTGCCTGACGAGCCAAAGGACACAACGCTTAAAGAGATTTTAACGAAGCTGGAGCAGCACTATAACCCCAAACCGTTAGAAATTGCTGAAAGCTATCGTTTCGAGATTCTGAATCAAAAGACTGATGAAGGTATCGGTGATTACATCATAGCATTAAAAAAGCTATCGATGCACTGAAATTTTGGAAACTTTCAAAACCGAGCATTACGAGATCGTTTTGTTTGTGGGGTGAAAAATGATGCGATCAGAAGGAAGTTATTGACGACGGATGACTTGACTTTTGAGTGCTTGTCAGACAGTGAGGTCGATGGGCATGGCCGAACAATATTCCCAAGAATTAAATAATAATTACGGTCGTCAGTCACCGAGGTAAATCACCTGCAGGTTCAAGGTAAAAGATGTTGGGGGCCCAAAGTCTCAGAAACTGGAAATGATAACAGAGCGTCAAAGTCGTGCTATCGGTGCCTGGGACAACACATTGCTCAAAGTTGTCCATACGTAAAGGCAGTGTGTTTCTTCTGCAGAAAGACTGGGTATCTTGCGAAGGCATGCCGACTGAAGGGTAAACCAGCTTTCAAAGCTATGAGTCCAGCGTTCAAAGCTATGAGTAGAAATCCCAAGAGACTACATAGCATGGAAGAACAACAACAGGACGAAGAGGTGTTAGAGTTACACGTCATCAGGAGCATGAGGTTAACGGACAGTGATTCAGAAAGCATCAAAATCCACATAGATGTTGCGGGATTCAAGATACCAATGGAAATTGACACGGGTGCATCCGTGAGTGTAGTACCGGAGTTGCTGTACCTCGACAAATTGCGTGATTTCCAACTGGAGAAATCCAAGATAGAGCTGCGAGGCTACTCGGGAGAGAAAATTCCTGTGGTAGGTCGTATCACCGTACCGATGAAATATAAAGATCAATTTCAGAACTTGCCTCTAATAGTAGTGAAGGGAGACAAGTCTGCCTTACTTGGAAGAAATTGGTTGAGCTCACTGAAGCTGGATTGGAGTAAGATTTTCTGTGTGGAAGCGAGATTTTCATCAACGGATGAGGTTATCAAGAAGTATCCGAAGGTGTTCTGCAAAATGGGCAGTTCGATCCAAGGCTTCAAGGCGAGTGTCAGGGTACAGAAGGACGCTAGATCGGTTTACTACAAGCCACGTTCCGGACCATATGCACTCAAGGAGAAAGTTGAGCAAGAACTCAAAAGACTAGAGACATAGAACATTATTTGTAAGATGGAGCGATGTAATTGGGCTACACCCATTGTTGTTGTACCTAAGTCCGATGGTAAGGCAAGATTGTGTGGTGATTATAAAGTAACCGTAAATCAGGTTCTAGAGGGTAATGTCCCCAATACATTGCCGAATATAGAAGATTTGTGCACAACACTGACAGGTGGTCAGATCTTCTCAAAACTGGATCTTACGAACGCCTACTTACAGCTTGAACTATTTGACTATAAATATATATCTAGGCCTGTATCAATTTAATCGGCGACCATTTGGAGTGTCTTCCGCCCCTGCCATATTCCAAGGGATGATGAACCAGATTTTGCAAGGTATTGAAGGGGTAGTATGTTATTTGGATCACATACTAATTTCAGCACCAAATAGGCAAATTCATAATAACATATTGAATGAAGTCCTCAAACGGCTAGAGAAACACAGAGTACAAGTGTTTGCTTGTAAGTATGAGTTATTTAAAAACTCAGTGGAGTACTTAGGGTACAGAGTAGACAAAGCTGGTTTACATCTGACCAAGGAAAAACTGGATGCAATTAGAAATGCACCCACTCCCAGGAATGTCACTGAACTTCGTTCATTCTTGGGTCTTTTGAACTATTATGGGAAGTTCCTACCAAATTTGGCTACAGTATTACATCCACTGAATGAACTTTTGAAAAAACAGGTCCATTGGAAGTGGTCAAAAGAATGCGATACAGCATTCAAGGAGTGTAAAAGCAAATTGGTAGAGAGCACCATGTTAGTTCACTATGACATATCTAAGGAGATTAAGCTAGCATGTGCTGCCTCTCCCTATGGAGTTGGGGCAGTGATCTCTCATGTATCACGTAGTGGGGAGGAGAGACCAATTGCTTTTTCTTCACACACTCTCAGTGCCAGTGAGAGTAATTATGCGCAAATTGAAAGGGAAGCTTTGGCATTAATTTTTGGGGTCAAGAAGTTTCACAAATACTTGTATGGTCGTAAGTTTACCATCGTTATGGACCATAAGCCCCTGACAGCAATTCTCCATCCAAAGTCCCCAGTTCCAACATTAGCTGCAGCCCGAATGCAGAGATGGGCTTTGATTTTGTCAGCATATACATATGATACTGAATACAGACGATCAGCTGATCACAGTAATGCTGATGCAATGTCTAGATTGCCTTCCCCATCACAAGTTACACCCGATAGGGAAGAAGTGTTTTATTTTTCATACATTGATGAACTGCCAGTCGCAGCTGAAGAGATTGGTAGAGCAACCAAACGTGACCCAGTGATTTCAAAGGTGTATGAGTATTTTGCAAATGGATGGCCAAACCAGGTAACAGACAAAGATAGAAATCCATTCTTCATTCGTAGAAGTGAATTATCAGTAGATAATGATTGTATCCTGTGGGGTGCAAGAGTGGTTATACCAAATAAATTCAGGTCCAAATTATTAGGAGACCTCCATGACCAGCACCTCGGAATGTGCTTGACCAAGAGTTTTGCACGCAGTAATTTATGGTGGCCAGGTCTTGATAAAGATATAGAGTACATAGTAAGTCAGTGTACGACATGTCAATCAGTAAGCAAGCAACCACCACCAGTACCATTATAGCCATGGAAATGGCCTCCCAGGGTGTGGCAAAGGCTACATATTGATTTTGCTGAGTTAGAAGGACAACAATTGTTCATTGTGATTATAGCCATTCGAAGTGGGTTGAGGTGTTTCCAATGTGGAAAATAACAAGTAAAACATTGGACATTTTACGAAGATTATTTTTTTCATTTGGCCTCCCTGAAGAAATTGTTTCGGATTATAGACCACAATTTCGTTCAGAAGAATTTGCACAATTCACAAGCAAAAATGGTGTGAAACATACCAAGGTTCCACCATACCATCCTGCTTCGAATGGTGCAGCAGAGCGCACTGTACATATTGTAAAATGTGCCCTCATAAAACAAATGTTAGATCCAAATTCAAGGAAATGACAGTTGTCATCGGATCACAAATTGGTTAATTTTTCGATTACATATCGAAATATTCCTCATACAACTACTGGTAGAACACCAGCAGAGTTGTTTCTCAAACGACAGCCACGAACCAGATTCTCGTTGTTGAAACCAAATTTGGCACAGTCCGTAGAAGAGACACAATTAAGACAGAAAGAGAATCATGCTGGAGGTAGAGTAAAAGAGAGAAGTGTAAAATTAAACCAGAAGGTGAGAGTGAAGAACCATCACCATAAATGGTTAAAGTGGTTACTACGAAGAGTGGTGAAGATATGTGGTCCTCGCACATATTTGGTAAAGATGTTTGATAACGGACAGGTTAGGTTTGTTCATATTGATCATATTTTACCTACAGACATGGAAGGAGTTGAAAGTGGGAATGATTCAATTATTTCTGACTCATCAGATAGTTTTGATACACAGCAAATCCTAAATCCAATGTACTGGAAACAAATCCAGGAGAGAATCAGAATGAAATCTGAGTCCGAGTTAGGAAAACAAAGAGCCTGAAGTTACTGAGTTCAAATGAAAATCAAGGAAATTCTGTGGAGGAAAACGTTCCTCAGGATGAGCCTCGAATGAGTTTAGATTCAACACCATGTTTGGAAGGTTCCGTTCGAGAGCGAAGATATCCTCTTCGAAACAGAAAACAAGTGGTAAAGCTAAATTTGTAAATATGGAAAAAAAAGTTTATAATCCTGTGTTATGTATAAACATGAAAGTTATATATGATGTTTGTTATAATAACTTCTTCATTAAGGAGGGAGCAGTGTAATGTCTGTAAGCTTGTAATGTTTGTAGCTCCACACTGTGGATGTGGACGTATTGTGTACTGCAACTGCAGAGTTAATAATAAACAGAACCAGGCAGATTCTTGAGGCTTCCTACAGAGCTGACTACCATGTTAGGAGCTGCATGTGCTATGCTCTGTGAATATATCACAGGTGGGTACTGTTTAGGTCGTGTATAAACGTTTCCCTACCTTTTTTTGGCAAAACCACGTGATTCCCCTATAGGAGACAATCCGAGTGGATGGACATTTCATTGTTGCATCGGTAAAACGGCTTAATTTCGTCTTGCATTTCCCCGGAACAGCCGACCAGCTCCCATTAAGGACGCAGCTTTTGACTAATGATAGCACAGGGTCCTGGCTAGTCCAGGTCCTGATCTGGCGAGCCATGACGGGTGACCCCTCGCTCTCGAAAGCATCCATTACAAGAAGCAAGTCTGCGGGTTGCGCCATTTCCACCCCTGTGCTGGGCAATGGTAGCCAACTGAGGGCATCAGCACAATTCTCAGTGCCTGGTCTGTGGCGGATTACATAGTCATACGCAGACAATGTTAGTGCCCATCTTTGGATGCGGGACGAAGCATTAGTGTTAATACCTTTGCTTTCTGAGAACAGCGAAATGAGCGATTTGTGATCAGTTTCGAGCTCGAACCGGAGTCCAAATAGGTATTGGTGCATTTTCTTAACCCCGTATACCCATGTTACTACTTCTTTCTCAACAATAATGTAGGCTCTTTCAGCCTCAGATAAACATCTGGACACATATGCAACCGGTTACAGTTTGTCTGACACTGGCTTGCACAAAACCAACACCTTACGAAGATGCATCACAAGCTCGTACTAAACGTTTACACGGGTCAGACAGTACAAGTAACTTGTTAGAGCATAGCAGGTTTCTGGTCTTATTAAAGGCTGTTTCTTGAGATTTACCCCAAACCCAGTCGTCACCCCTGCGTAGCAATAAATGCAAAGGTTCCAGCAAAGTGCTCAACCCCGGTAGAAAGTGACCAAAATAGTTAAGGAGTCCCAGGAACAAACGCAGCTCCATCTTAAGGAAGTGGCCCTAGAAATAGCGGATGCATCGGTGGTCATTTTCCAACATTCTATGGACTCTGGTTCAGTTCCTATGATTGGAGGGTAGCTAATGTAACCGCACTTTTTGAAAAAGGAGGGAGAGAGAAAACAGGAAATTATAGACCGGTTAACCTGACATCGGTAGTGGGGAAAATGTTGGATTCAATTATTTAAGATGTAATAGCAACGCATTTGGAAAGCAGCGACAGGATCGGTTCAAGTCAGCATGGATGTATGTAAGGGAAATCATGCTTGTCAAATCTTTTAGAATTTTTTGAGGATGTAACTAGTAGAGTGGACAAGGGAGAACCAGTGGATGTGGTGTATTTGGACTTTCAAAATGCTTTTAACAAGGTCCCACATGAGATTAGTGTGCAAAATTAAAGCACATGGTATTGGGGGTAATGTACTGACGTGGATAGAGAACTGGTTGGCAGACAGGAAGCAAAGAGTAGGAATAAACGGGTCCTTTTCAGAATGGCAGGCAGTGACTAGTGGGGTACCGCAAGGTTCAGTGCTGGGAGCCCAGCTATTTACAATATACATTAATGATTTGGACGAAGGAATTGAATGTAATATCTCCAAGTGTGCAGATGACACTAAGCTGGGTGGCAGTGTGAACTGTGAGGAGGACGCTAAGAGGCTGCAGGGTGGCTTGGACAGGTTAGGTGAGTGGGCAAATGCATGGCAGATGCAGTATAATGTAGATAAATGTGAGGTTCCACTTTGGTGGCAAAAACAGGAAGGCAGAATATTATCTGAATGGTGACAGATTCGGAAAAGGGGAGGTGCAACGAGACCTGGGTGTCATGGTACATCAGTCATTGAAAATTGGCATGCAGGTACATATAAGAACATAAGAATTAGGAACAGGAGTAGGGCATCTTGCCCCTCGAGCCTGCTCCGCCATTCAACAAGATCATGGCTGATCTGGCCGTGGACTCGGCTCCATTTACCCGCCCGCTCCCCGTAACCCTTAATTCCCTTATTGGTTAAAAATCTATCTATCTGTGACTTGAATACATTCAATGAGCTAGCCTCAACTGCTTCCTTGGGCAGAGAATTCCACAGATTCACAACCCTCTTGGAGAAGAAATTCCTTCTCAACTCGGTTTTAAATTGGCTCCCCCATATTTTGAGGCTGTGCCCCCTAGTTCTAGTCTCCCCGACCAGTGGAAACAATCTCTCTGCCTCTATCTTGTCTATCCCTTTCATTATTTTAAATGTTTCTATAAGATCACCCCTCATCCTTCTGAACTCCAACAAGTAAAGACCCAGTCTACTCAATCTATCATCATAAGGTAACCCCCTCATCTCCGGAATCAGCCCAGTGAATCGTCTCTGTACCCCCTCCAAAGCTAGTATATCCTTCATTAAGTAAGGTGACCAAAACTGCACGCAGTACTCCAGGTGCAGCCTCACCAATACCCAGTACAGACCTCCCTGCTTTTGTACTCCATCCCTCTCGCAATGAAGGCCAACATTCCATTCGCCTTCCTGATTACCTGCTGCACCTGCAAACTAGCTTTTTGGGATTCATGCACAAGGACCCCCAGGTCCCTCTGCACCGCAGCATGTTGTAATTTCTCCCCATTCAAATAATATTCCCTTTTACTGTTTTTTTTTTCCCCCCAAGGTGGATGACCTCACACTTTCCGACATTGTATTCCATCTGCCAAACCTTAGCCCATTCGCTTAACCGATCTAAATCTCTTTGCAGCCTCTCTGTGTTCTCTACACAACCCGCTTTCCCACTAATCTTTGTGTCATCTGCAAATTTTGTTACACTAAACTCTGTCCCCTCTTCCAAGTCATCTATGTATATTGTAAACAGTTGTGGTCCCAGCACCTATCCCTGTGGCACACCACTAACCACCAATTTCCAACCCGAAAAGGACCCATTTATCCCGACTCTCTGCTTTCTGATAGCCAGCCAATTCTCTATCCATGCTAATGCATTTCCTCTGACTCCGCGTACCTTTATCTTCTGCAGTAACCTTTTGTGTAGCACTTTATCAAATGCCTTTTGGAAATCTAAATACACCACATCCATCGGTACACCTCTATCCACCATGCTCG
This sequence comes from Pristiophorus japonicus, assembly GCF_044704955.1. Classification (NCBI taxonomy): domain Eukaryota; kingdom Metazoa; phylum Chordata; class Chondrichthyes; family Pristiophoridae; genus Pristiophorus; species Pristiophorus japonicus. Next base: position 374,632,132 of record NC_091977.1, read on the forward strand.
TTATCTCCTGAAAGAATTCCAGTAAATTAGTTAAACATGATTTCCCCTTCATGAATCCATGCTGTGTCTGCTTGATTGCACTATTCCTATCTAGATGTCCCGCTATTTCTTCCTTAATGATAGTTTCAAGCATTTTCCTCACTACAGATGTTAAACTAACCGGCCTATAGTTACCTGCCTTTTGTCTGCCCCCTTTTTAAAACAGAGGCATTATATTAGCTGCTTTCCAATCCGCTGGTACCTCCCCAGAGTCCAGAGAATTTTGGTAGATTATAACGAATGCATCTGCTATAACTTCCGCCATCTCTTTTAATACCCTGGGATGCATTTCATCAGAACCAGTGGACTTGTCTACCTTGAGTCCCATTAGCCTGTCCAACACTACCCCCCTAGTGATAGTGATTGTCTCAAGGTCCTCCCTTCCCACATTCCTGTGACCAGCAATTTTTGGCATGGTTTTTGTGTCTTCCACTGTGAAGACCGAAGCAAAATAATTGTTTAAGGTCTCAGCCATTTCCACATTTCCCATATTAAATCCCCCTTCTCATCTTCTAAGGGACCAACATTTACTTTAGTCACTCTTTTCCATGTTATATATCTGTAAAAGCTTTTACTATCCGTTTTTATGTTTTGCGCAAGTTTACCTTCGTAATCTATCTTTCCTTTCTTTATTGCTTTCTTAGTCATTCTTTGCTGTCGTTTAAAATTTCCCAATCTTCTATTTTCCCACGCACCTTGGCCACCTTATAGCATTGGTTTTTAATTTGATACTCTCCTTTATTTCCTTGGTTATCCACGACTGGTTATCCCTTCTCTTACCACCCTTTTTCACTGGAATATATTTTTGTTGAGCACTATGAAAGAGCTCCTTAAAAGTCCTCCACTGTTCCTCAATTGTGCCACCGTTTAGTCTGTGTTTCCAGTCTACTTTTGCCAACTCTGCCCTCATCCCACTGTAGTCCCCTTTGTTTAAGCATAGTATGCTCGTTTGAGACACTACTTCCTCACCCTCAATCTGTATTACAAATTCAACCATACTGTAATCACTCATTCCGAGAGGATCTTTTACGAGATCATCGTTTATTATTCCTGTCTCATTACACAGGACCAGATCCAAGATCGCTTGCTCCCTTGTAGGTTCTGTAACATACTGTTCTAAGAAACAATCCCATATGCATTCTATGAATTCCTCCTCCAGGCTACCCCGTGCGATTTGATTTCACCAATCGATATGCAGGTTAAAATCCCCCATGATTACTGCCGTTCCTTTTTCACATGCCTCCATTATTCCCTTGATTATTGCCCGCCCCACCGTGAAGTTATTATTTGGGGGCCTATAAACTACGCCGACCAGTGACTTTTTCCCCTTACTATCTCTAATCTCAACCCACAATGATTCAACATTTTGTTCATTAGAGCCAATATCGTCTCTCTCAACTGCCCTGATATCATCCTTTATTAACAGAGCTACCCCACCTCCTTTCTCTTCTTGTCTATCTTTCCAAATCATCAGATACCCCTGTATGTTTAATTTCCAGTCTTGGCCACCCTGCAACCACGTTTCTGTAATGGCCACCAAATCATTCCCTTTTGTAATGATTTGTGCCGTCAACTCATTTACTTTATTTCGAATGCTGCGTGCGTTAAGGTAGAGTGTTTTAATACTAGCTTTTAAACCATGATTTTTAGTTTTGACCCCTCCTGCAGCCCCTTTATATTCAGTGGCCCTTTTTGTTTTTTGCCTTGGGTTTCTCTGCCCTCCACTTTTACTCATCTCCTTTCTGTCTTTTGCTTTTGTCTCCTTTTTGTTTCCCTCTGTCTCCCTGCATAGGTTCCCATCCCCCTGCCATATTCGTTTAACTCCTCCCCAACAGCACTAGCAAACACTCCCCCTAGGACATTGGTTCCGGTCCTGCCCAGTGCAGACCGTCCGGTTTGTACTGGTCCCACCTCCCCCAGAACCGGTTCCAATGCCCCAGGAATTTGAATCCCTCCCTTCTGCACCACTCCTGAAGCCACGTATTCATCTGAGCTATACTGCGATTCCTACTCTGACCAGCATGTGGCACTGGTAGCAATCCCGAGATTACTACTTTTGAGGTCCTACGTTTTAATTTAGCTCCTAGCTCCTTAAATTTGTCTCGTAGGACCTCATCCCTTTTTTTACCTAAATCGTTGGTACCAATGTGCACCACGACAACTGGCTGTTCACCCTCCCTTTTCAGAATGTCCTGCACCCGCTCCGAGACATCCTTGACCCTTGCACCAGGGAGGCAACATACCATCCTGGAGTCTCGGTTGCGGCCGCAGAAACGCCTATCTATTCCCCTTACAATCGAATCCCCTATCACTGTTGCTGTCCCACTCTTTTTCCTGCCCTACTGTGCAGCAGAGCCAGCCACGGTGCCATGAACTTGGCTGCTGCTGCCCTCCCCTGATGAGTCATCCCCCTCAACAGTACTCAAAATGGTGTATCTGTTTTGCAGGGGGATGACTGCAGGGGACCCCTGCACTACCTTCCTTGTACTGCTCTTCCTGCTGGTCTTCCATTCCCTATCTGGCTGTGGACCCTTCACTTGCGGTAAGACCAACTCGCTACACGTGCTACTCACGTCATTCTCAGCATCGTGGATGCTCCAGAGTGAATCCACCCGCAGCTCCAATTCTGCAACGCGGACTGTCAGGGGCTGGAGGCGGATACACTTCCCGCATACATAGTCGTCAGGGAAACCGGAAGTGTCCCTGAGTTCCCACATGGTACAGGAGGAGCATATCACGTGACCGAGCTCTCCTGCCATGACTTAACCCTTAGATACACTTAAATTGGCAACAACAATGCTAAAGTTTACTCACTGTTATAGAAGAGAAAACAGAAAAACTACTCACCAATCACCAGCCAATCACTTACCCCCTTGGCTGTGACGTCACCTTTCTGTTTCTTTCTACTTCTTTTTTTGCCTTCTCCCTCTTGCTGACCCCGGAACTCACGCCTCAGCGACGCACCTCCGACGCTGCTCCCGACTGCTGCCGCGTTGGGCCTTTATAGGCCTCTCGCCGACTGGAACTCAGCAGGCGGTGAAGAAGGCAAATGCCATGTTGGCGAGAGGATTTGAGTATAGGAGCAGGGAGGTCTTATTGCTGTTGTACAGGGCCTTGGTGAGGCCACACCTTGAATATTTTGTACAGCTTTGGTGGTCTCATGTGAGGAAGGATGTGCTTGCTATTAAGAGAGTGCAGCGAAGGTTCACCAGACTGATTCCTGGGATGGCAGGATTGACATAAGAAAGACTGGATCAACTAGGCTTATATTCACTGGAATTTAGAAGAATGAGAGGGGATCTCATAGAAACATATAAAATTCTGACGGGATTGGACAGGTTAGATGCAGGAAGAATGTTCTCGATGTTGGGGAAATCCAGAACCAGGGGTCACAGTCTAAGGATAAAGGGTAAGCCATTTAGGACCGAGATGAGGAGAAACTTCTTCACTCAGAGAATTGTGAACCTGTGGAATTCTCTACCACAGAAAGTTGTTGAGGCCAGTTCGTTAGATATATTCAAAAGTGAGTTAGATGTGACCCTTACGGCTAAGGAGATCAAGGGATATGGAGAGAAAGCAGGAATGGAGTACTGAAGTTACATGATGAGCCATGATCATATTAAATGGTGGTGCAGGCTCCAAGGGCCGAATGGCCTACTCCTGCACCTATTTTCTATGTCTCTGTTTCTACGTTTACTCCAGTTTATTTATTCTCAAAGTGAGGATTCAACAAGGCTGCCAACATTATATACACGGCTTGCATGTGTCTGCCAGTGACCATTAAAATTGCGACAGTCGCGCCCTCCGGTGGCAGGTAAAACACAGTTAACATACATAACATCATACTCCCAAAGTCCTTCGTACAGATTGTATTTACAAGTTGAGACAGTCCGGGGCCTTCCGCTTCCTGGTTGATCTTCTCAGTTCGAACCCAAGCTTGGGTGAGTTAGTAGGACCATTGCTGCATTGTGGAGCAGTTGGTCTGACAGGACTGTCGGGGATCGTAGATTCATCTTTGTGAATGACACAATAGTCAACTGATGGTTGGATGTGTGTTGGTTGGTCAATGATGATGCCATCTTCAATTTGTTCTGGGTTGTCTGTGAATCGCAGTTTGGTTTGGTCGATGTGCCTCTTGCACGTTTGGCCATTTAACAGTTTGACTACAAACACCCTGTTCCCCTCCTTGGCCAAAACCCAGCCAGCAACCCACTTTGGACCATGACCATAATTCAGGACAAACACAGGGTCATGAACAGCAATGTCACGTGATACAGCCGCGTGATCGTGGTACCATTGCTGCCGTTGCCTTCTGGTTTCGACATGATCATTGGGATCCGGGTGTACAAGGGAGAGCCTGGCTTTGAGGCCTCTCTTCATTAACAGCTCGGCAGGAGGGACCCCGGTGAGCGAGTGGGGTCTTGTCCGGTAACTGAGCAGAATGCGGGAAAAGGGAGCCGTGAGTCACGCATTTTAGGCGCTGCTTAATGGTTTGGACAGCCCACTCTGCTTGACTGTTAGACGTGGGTTTGAAAGGGGCAGACCTGACATGCTTGATGCCATTACAGGTCATAAACTCATGGAACTCCGAACTGGTGAAACACGGTCCGTTGTCGCTGACAAGGACGTCGGGCAGGCCATGGGTAGCGAACATGGCCTGGAGGCTTTCAATAGTGGCTGTGGATGTGCTGGATGACATGATTACGCATTCAATCCATTTGGAGTAAGTGTCCACTACCACTAAAAACATTTTGTCAAGAAAGGGGCCAGCAAAGTCTATGTGGATCCTTGACCATGGTTTTAATGGGCATGACCACAAATTTTGCAGTCGAGTATCCCCCATTTGGGGACATCACAGGCGTCAGCACACCCGAAGTGCAATGGGCTAGCCTCATCCTGGGAGAACCACCTTGTTGATCATGGTTACTTCCCTGCCAGGTACAGCGGAGCCTCCACAGGTGCGTGCAAGTGTTGCACTGATGCACGCATGACTCCAAGTCCGAGTCAATGCCAGGCCACCAAATGTAAGACCTGGCAATGGCCTTCATCATGACAATGCCTGGGTGGGTACTGTGTAAATCTCATGCAAAAGTTTCCTTGCCTTTTTTTGGCATAACAACACGATTACCCCATAACAGACAATCAGACTGAATAGACAATTCATCTTTGCGGCGGCTATAAGGCTTAATTTCATCCTGCATTTCCCTGGGTATGGCAGACCAATTTCCATTTAGGACACACCTTTTTACGCTTGACAGTACAGGATTCTGGCTGGTCCAGGTCCTAATTTGGCGAACCGTGACGGGTGACCCCTCGCTCTCGAAGGCATCCATGACCAGCAGCAAGTTTGCGGGCTGCGGCATTTCCACCCCGGTTGTGGGCAATGGTAGCCGCGAAGCGCATCAGCACAGTTTTTAGTGCCTGGTCTGTGGCAGATGACATAATCATAAGCAGATAATATCAGTGCCCATCTTTGGATGCTGGATGAGGCATTGGTGTTTATACCTTTAATCTCAGAAAACAATGAAATGAGCGGCTTGTGGTCTGTTTAAAGCTCAAATCGAAGCCCAAACAGGTATTGGTGCATTTTCCTAACCCCATATATGCATGTTAAAGCCTCTTTCTCCACCATACTATAGGCACTTTCAGTCTTAGACAGACTTCTGGATATATATACAACTGGTTGGAGTTTGCCTGATACATTGGCTTGCTGGAACACACAACCGACCCCATATGATGAGGTGTCGCAGGCCAGCACTAACCGTTTACATGGGTCATAGTGTACCAGTAATTTATTGGAACATAGCAGGTTCCTGGCCTTCTCAAAGGCTCTGTCTTGAGATTTTCCCCAAACCCAGTCGTTACCCTTTCTCAACAACATGTGCAAGGGCTCTAACAATGTGCTCAAACTCGGTAGAAAGTTACCGAAATAGTTGAGAAGACCCAGGAACGAACGCAGCTCCGTCACACTCTCAGGTCTGGGTGCATTCTTGATGGCTTCTGTCTTTGCGTCTGTAGGCCTGATGCCGTCTGCTGCAATCTTTCTCCCCAGGAATTTGACTTCTGGTGCCATGAAAACACTCTTGGAGCATTTTAGCCTGAGTCCCACTCTGTCCAGACGATATAGAACCTCATCCAGATTGTGCAGGTGTTCAGTGACATCGCGACCTGTGATCAGGATGTCATCTTGGAACACGACGGTTCTCGGGATGGACTTCAGCAAACTCTCCATGTTTCTCTGAAATATGGCTGCCGCCGAGCGAATTCCGAAAGGACATCTTTTATAAACAGTCCTTTGTGCGTGTTGATGCACGTCAGTTTTTTGGACGATTCGACCAGCTCCTGTGTCATGTAAGTGGAGGTCAGGTCCAATTTGGTGAAAGACTTCTCCATCCGCTAGTATTGCAAACAGGTCATCAGCTTTGGGTAACGGATACTGATCCTGTATCGAGACTCAGTTAATCGTTACCTTGTAGTCACCGCAGATCCTGACCGTGCCATCACTTTTCAACACCGGGACAATTGGACTGGCTCATTCGCTTAACTCGACTGGTGATATGATTCCTTCCCATTGAAGTCTGTCCAGTTCGATCTCGACCGTCTCCCTCATCATGTATGGAACCACCAGAGCCTTGTGATGGAAGGGTCTTGCATCCGGGCCTAGGTGGATCTGCACCTTGCTCCTGTGAAGTTGTCGATTCCTGGTTTGAACAACGAGGGAAACTTGCTCAGCACACGAAGCATCATCCACTGATGATAAGGCTTTAATATTGTTCCAGTTCCATTTAGTTTTATCAAGCCAACTCCTGCCGAACAGCGTTGGGCCATTGCCTGGAACGATCCACAACGATAAATCATGCACAGCTCCATCGTATGATACCTTTACTGCCACGCTGCCAATGACTGGTATGAGCTCTTTGGTGTAGGTACGCAGCTTCGCATTGATTGGGCTCAGTTTGGGTCTTTTTGCCTTAGTTTTTCGAAAGCCCTCTGGCTCATTATTGACTGACTCGCACCCATGTCCAATTCCATGGATTCTGCAACCCCATTTAATTTAACTTCCAGCATTATCAGAGGACTTTTGGTAAAAAAAAATGTACCCCGTACACTTCTTTGTCCTGTACCTCAGGCTGAGTTGCCTGTGCTGCTTGATCCACACTGGATCAATCATCCTCAGCCACGTGGTGTGTCACAGCACGCTTGCTCAGTTGCGGACACATTCGCTGAAGGTGCCCCATTGTTGCACAGCCTTTGCACACGTATTGCTCGAATCGGCATTGATGGGCCCGATGATGGCCCCCGCAACGCCAACAAGGCGAGATTTGATTCAACCCCGATGGCGGACTTTGAGCAGTTACAGGTTGTACGAATGCGGACGAGTCGGCCCTGTCATGTGCAGCTCTGCCTGCCGATGATATTATTTTATGCACAGTACTTGACAGTGAGTTTCGATGCTAGAAAGATATCTGTTCGAATTTTCATCCGTGGACATGCATGCCTGGGCGATTGTGATGGCCCTGCTCAGGTCTAGAGATTCAGCAGCCAGCAGCTTTCGAAGGATGACCTCGTGGCCAATGCCAAGCACGAAAAAGTCCTGCAGTATTCCCTCCAACGCAGTTCCAAAGTTGCACGGCCCAGCGAGACGTCTCAGGTTGGCGACAAATTCCGCCACGTCCTGGCCCTCTGAGTGAGTGTGCGTATAGAAATGATACACTTACAGAAAGCATCATCATACTGAGGTATGTAGGCACCTTTAGTAATGACTCCACGAGGCAGGGTATGGTACTTAAAGGACTGCAGGTCTGCACAGTTTATTAGCAGCTCCTGAGTGCAGACAACAAGATGTGGGTTCCTTTTTATACTGGGTTACCTGCCCTGTGCAAGCATCCCCTGGGTCTCCAGCAACAGCACCCTCTTGTGTACCGGGAAGGTGTGTACAGTACAAGGGTACATTCAATGTTGCATACAGTGCTACAGACATCACGCAGTGAACAGGCATGCCTACACAACAATACTCCCCCCTGAGCATTTTTCATATCCTTATTGTCATGACCAGGGAGGTGATCAGTGGTGGGCTATTGGAGGTTGTGGTGAGGGTTGTGTGGTTGCCAGGTGTAACCCCTGTGCTTGAGGCTGGCCTTGTACATTTCCCCTCCCTCACACACAAACCAAGTGGGTGTCACTGTTGTGGGATCCCTCAGGGAGATAGCCACGGCAGCAGTGGGTGGGGTGTATACACTGTGATGTGGGTAGCTGTAGAGTGGTGGGCAGGGCCACAAGACTGGGTGGGCTCCTTGTCCACCAATGGGGATGAGGGTCAGGTCATCCCAGGGTTTGCCAGGGAAGCTGGAGGGTATTGGCCTCATGCTTCTGGTGTTGGCCCTGGTGGCCAGGGGCTGGAGGGCTGGTCTGGTGCAGTTTGCCATTGGTGGTGGCTGGGCTGCCCATTGACCACTGTCCCTGTAGTGGGTCTGCTCCCACTGCCTGTGTGTGTGTCCTGCAAGGGGCATCACATTCATTCCAAAGCTCCAGGCTACATGGTCAGGTAGCCTGCTGGACCTGGGGGTCTCCCACAGGGGGATTCCATTGGCATAATCATGGTCCCAGTAGGATCCAATGTCCTTTGGCAGTATCCTACCGGTATACATGACACCTTGGCTCTGATCACACATAGTTGAGCCTGCATTATACATTCTAGCACTTGCATCACTTTTGGATGTCTTGGTTTCAACAGACATGGCTACATTAGGCATTTCACAATCTCTATCATTATTGTTAAGCATAATAAACGTGTTCTTAACCTTACTGACACCTGCATTCATCTAATTAGTGATATTAGTTAAACCAGCATCACAATTCATGGTTACATTGCATACATTTTCATACTTGCATCCATTAATTGCATCTTTAGCTTTAAAGTCCATGTACTCAAATAATTGGAACTTCCCCTTTAATTTTTTTTGGTTACCGGGCTCCTTTAAGGGAGCCTTCAAATCCGATTGGCCGCTCGATGTCACATGATGCTCCTCCATGTTGACTCGTGGCATGGAGGAAGCCATTTTGAATGCAGGTCTGCTGCTTATGGTGCTGCAGCCATTTTGTGGTCTTGCTGCAGGCAGGCTGTGGTGCTCTTTTCTTCCACAGCACCACTTCGCCTGATGTGGACCCGGTTCATCCAATTCCTGCTCAGCAGCGTGGGACCGTCACCGGCTATAATCCACAGGGGTAGTTTGTTTAACACGCCGCCCTGTGAGACCTGGACGTCTACACTGCTTAACTGTGCAGACCTGCAGTCCTTTATTAGCAGCTCCTGAGTGCAGACAGCAAGCTGTGTGTTCCTTTTTATACTGGGTTACCTGCATTGTGCAGGCAACCCCTGGGTCTCCAGCAACAGCACCCTCTAGTGTACCGGTAAGGTGTGTACAGTACAAGGGTACATTCAATGTTGCACACAGTGTTACAGACATCACGCAGTGAACAGGCATGCCTACACAACACTTTCCTTCGGTTTAAAGTGGTTCCGAACCAGTATACACAATTCATCGTAAGTCTTATCGATTGGTCGAGTCGGTGAGAGTAGACTCTTGATAAGGCCATAGATTTTTGACCCACAATCGGTGAGAAGAACCGCCCTGCGCTTAATTCCGTTATAGAAACATAGAAAATAGGTGCAGGAGTAGGCCATTCGGCCCTTCGAGCCTGCACCGCCATTCAATAAGATCATGGCTGATCATTCCCTCAGTATCCCTTTCCTGCTTTCTCTCCATACCCCTTGATCGCTTTAGCCTTAAAGGCCATATCTAACTCCCTCTTGAATATATCCAATGAACTGGCATCAACAATTCTCTGCGGCAGGGAATTCCACAGCTTAACAACTCTCTGAGTGAAGAAGTTTCTCCTCATCTCAGTCCTAAATGGCCTATCCCTTATCGGTAGACTATGTCCCTTCGTTCTGGACTTCCCCAACATCGGGAACATTCTTCCCGCATCTAACCTGTCCAGTCCCGTCAGAATCTTATAAGTTTCTATGAGCTCCCCTCTCATCCTTCTAAACTCCAGTGAATAAAGGCCCAGTTGATCCAGTCTCTCCTCATATGACAGTCCAGCCATTCATGGAATCAGTCTGGTGAACCTTCGCTGCACTTCCTCAATAGCAAGAACGTCCTTCCTCAGATTAGGAGTCCAAAACTGAACACAATATTCCAGGTGAGGCCTCACTAAGGCCCTGTACAACTGCAGTAAGACCTCCCTAGTCCTGTACTCAAATCCCCTAGCTATGAAGGCCAACATACCATTTGCCTTCTTCACCGCCTGCTGTACCTGCATGCCAACTTACAGTGACTGATGAACCATGACCCCTAGGTCTCATTGCACCTCCCCTTTTCCTAATCTGCCGCTATTCAGATAATATTCAGCCTTCGTGTTTTTGCCCCCAAAATGGATAATCTCACATTTATCCACATTATACTGCATCTGCCATGCATTTTCCCACTCACCTAACCTGTCCAAGTCACCCTGCAGCCTCTTAGCGTTCTCCTCACAGCTCACACCACCACCCAGTTTAGTGTCATCTGCAAACTTGGAGATATTACACTCAATTCTTTCATCTAAATCGTTAATGTATATTGTAAAGAGCTGGATCCCAGCACTGAGCCCTGTGGCACTCCACTAGTCACTGCCTGCCATTCTGAAAAGGACCCATTTATTCGACTCTCTGCTTCCTGTCTGCCAACCAGTTCTCTATCCACGTCAGTACATTACCCCCAACACCAGGCGCTTTGATTTTGCACACCAATCTCTTGTGTGGGACCTTGTCAAAAGCTTTTTGAAAGTCCAAATACACCACATCCACTGATTCTCCCTTGTCCACTCTGCTAGTTACATCCTCAAAAAATTCCAGAAGATTCGTCAAGCATGATTTCCCTTTCATGAATCCATGCTGACTTGGACCGATCCTGTCACTGCTTTCCAAATGCGCTGCTGTTTCATCCTTAATGATTGATTCCAACATTTTCCCCACTACTGATGTCAGGCTAACCGGTCTATAATTACCCATTTTCTCTCACCCTCCTTTTTTTAAAAAGTGGGGATACATTAGCTACTCTCTAGTCCATAGGAACTGATCTAGAGTCGATAGACTGTTGGAAAATGATCACCAATGCATCCACTATTTCTAGGGCCACTTCCTTAAGTACACTGGGATGCAGACTATCAGGCCCCAGGGATTTATCGGCCTTCAATCCCATCAATTTCCCTAACACAATTTCCCACCTAATAAGGATATCCTTCAGTTCCTCCTTCTCACTAGACCCACTGTCCCCTAGTACATTCAGAAGGTTATTTGTGGCTTCCTTCGTAAAGACAGAACTGAATTATTTGTTCAATTGGTCTGCCATTTCTTTGTTCCCCATTATAAATTCACCTGAATCCGACTGCGGGACCTACATTTGTCTTCGCTTATCTTTTTCTCTTCACCTATTTATAGAAGCTTTTGCAGTCAGTTTTTATGTTCCCTGCAAGCTTCCTCTCATACTCTATTTCTCCCCTCTTAATTAAACCCTTAATCCTCCTCTGCTGAATTCTAAATTTCTCCCAGTCCTCAGGTTTGTTGCTTTTTCTGGCCAATTTATATGCCTCTTCCTTGATTTTAACACGATCCTTAATTTCCCTTGTTAGCCATGGTTGAGCCACTTTCCCCGTTTTATTTTTACTCCAGACAGGGATGTACAATTGTTGAAGTTCATCCATGTGATCTTTAAATGTTTTCCATTGCTTATCCACCGTCAACCCTTTAAGTATCATTTGCCAGTCTATTCTAGCTAATTCACGCCTCATACCATCGAAGTTACCTTTCCTTAAGTTCAGGACCCTAGTTTCCGAATTAACTGTGTCACTCTCCATCTTAATAAAGAATTCTACCATATTATGGTCACTCTTCCCCAAGGGGCCTCGCACAACAAGATTGCTAATTAGTCCCTTCTCATTACACATCACCCAGTCTAGGATGGCCAGCCCTCTAGTTGGTTCCTCGACATATTGGTCTAGAAAACCATTCCTAATACACTCCAGGAAATCCTCCTCCACCGTACTGCTACCAGTTTGGTTAGCCCAATCAATATGTAGATTAAAGTCACCCATGATAACTGCTGTACCTTTATTGCACGCATCCCTTATTTCTTCTTTGATGCTTTCCCCAACCTCACTACTACTGTTTGGTGGTCTGTACACAACTCCCACGAGCGTTTTCTGCCCTTTGGAATTCCGCAGCTCCACCCATACCGATTCCACATCATCCAGGCTAATGTCCCTCCTTACTACTGCATTAATTTCCTCTTTAACCAGCAATGCCACCCCATCTCCTTTTCCTCTCTGCCTATCCTTCCTAAATGTTGAATACCCCTGGATGTCGAGTTCCCAGCCTTGGTCACCCTGGAGCCATGTCTCCGTGATGCCAATTACATCATATCCGTTAACTGCTGTCTGCGCAGTTAATTCGTCCACCTTATTCCGAATACTCCTCGCACACCTTGCGGTTCCTTCCAATCTGTTGGCTACGAAGTACTGGTCGAGGCGATCAGTGAAATGTTCCCAGTCTTCCCCTTCTACGAATCTCTCTAAAATTCCAACAGACATGGTTGTGTGAAAGTTCGTATTTTTAACTCGCCGCCAATTGTTAAGTATTGAATAACTCCACGAGGCTAAGTACAGTGAGCTAGTTCAGGCATGACCTTACTCCAGTTTATTTAATCTCAAAGTGAGGATTTAACATGGCTGCCAACCTTATATACAAGGCTTGCACATGTCTGCCAGTGACCATTAGGACTCTGACAGTCGCGCCCTCCGGTGGCAGGTTAAACCCAGTTAACATACATAACAAAGTGCACATCCAAATACTTTTTACATGTGGTGAAGGTTTCTGCCTCTACCACCCTTTCAGCAGTGAGTTCCAGATCCCCACACCCCTCTGAGTGAAGTCATTTCCCTCAAATCTCCTCTAAACCTTCTATCAATTACTTTAAATTTATGCCCCCTGGTTGTTGACCCCTCTGCTAAGGGGTATAGGCCCTTTCTATCCACTATATCTCGGCCCCTCATAATTTTACACACCTCAATGAGGTCTCCTCTCAGCCTCCTCTGTTCCAAGGAAAACAAACCTAGCCTATCCAATCTGTAAGATTCTTCACTCCTGGCAATATCCTCGTAAATCTCCTCGGTACCCTCTCCAGTGCAATCACATCCTTCCTGTAATACGGTGACTAGAACTGCACGCAGTACTCTAGCTGTGGCCTACCAAGTGTTTTATACAGTTCAAGCATAACCCCCCTGCTCTTGTACTCTCTCTCAGCCAATAGAGGCATGCATTTCGTATGCCTTTTTAACCACCTTATCTACCTGGCCTGCTACCTTCAGGGATCTGTGGACATGCACTCCAAGGTCCCTTTGTTCCTCTACACTTCAGTGTCCTACCATTTAATGTGTATTCCCTTTCCTTGTTAGCCCTCCCCAAATGCATTATCTCACACTTCTCCAGATTTAATTCCATTTGTCACTGTTTTGCCTATCTGACCAGTTGATTGATATCTTCCTGCAGTCTACAGCTTTCTTCTTCATTACCAACCACACAGCCAATTTTAGTCAGACATGACCTTCCCTTAACAAATCTATGCTGACTATCCTTGATTAATCCGTGTCTTTCAAAATGAAGATTTATCCTGTCCTTCAGAATTCTTTCCAATAATTTTCCCACCACTGAGTTTAGGCTGACTGCCCTGTAATTACTTGCTCTATCCCTTGCTCCTTTTTTAAACAAAGGTACCACATTAGCAGTCTTCCAGCACCACACTGTAAGCCAGAGAAGATTGGAAAATGATGGTCAGAACCTCTGCTAATTCCTCTTTTGCTTCGCTAAACAGCCTAGGATACATTTCATCCGGGCCTGGGGACTTATCCACTTTTAAAGCTGCTAAACCCCTTAATACTTATTCTCTCACTATGTTTATTTAATCTAATATTTCACACTCCTCCTCCTCAATAGCAATGTCTGCATCGCCCCTCTCTTTTGTGAAAACAGATGCAAAGTATTCATTAAGAACCATACCCACGTCTCCCACCTTCACACACAGATTACCCTCATGGTCTCTAATCGGCCCTACCCTTAGTTATCCTCTTGCTCTTAATATATTTATAAAATATATTTGGGTTTTCCTTGATTTTACTTGCCAAGAATTTTTCATGCTCTCTCTTTGTTTTCCTAATATCTTTTTTAATTTTACCGTTGTACAACTCATGTTGATGTGTTATCAAACATTGAAATCTTTATTTTCAGGACTTTGCATTCTTGGACAGATTTGTGAGCACCTTTGGAAATGGTTTAGTGAGTGGTAGTGAATGGTGAGACATAAGGGTACCCCCCACGATGGTGATGAGTGTGAAAGGAATGGGTTCGACATTGCAGGGATACTTTATGGAACTGGTGTGGGGTGGTGCCAATCTGGTGCATCATGCGACAGTCAGGGTGTACACCGTGAAGTGAAGTAAATGTGACCATGGTGAGGCCATCACTGGCTTCCCGGGCAGCAATGTGGTCGGTGCTGATGCCCTGTGTACTGTGCAGCACCAGGTGATTGCAGAGAAGGTTGGTGATGTTGGTGGTGATGCTGGTGTGTTTAGTAATGTTGGTGTTGGGGCTGATCATGGTGAATTCTGAGGATCGAGGTGACATTTTTTCAAGGGCTCGATGTTGTTGGAATAGATGGCAGGTGAGGTTGAGATGACTGAAGCGATCTGTCAATGGTGAGAGAGGATGCTCTCAGAAGCTGACAGTGAATGGAGAGTTCACTGCAAACACTTCCAAAGTGCATACAGCTCAAAAAGCTCTTCCAAATCCTAAAGGCTTTAGCTTCTGACATTGGAAAGTGAATAGCTGTGAAATGGTAGCTCTTATACCTCTTTTGCAACTGTCAACTAGCCAAAGCAATAGAGAGTCACTGAGAACCCGACTCCACTTACCTGGTGTGAAACCTGAGGGGCGGCATAGCATCAAAAGTTTGGTAAAATTGAAAGTGCTTGCTTTTAATCCTCTTAACTAGCATTTAAGTACCTTTTAATAATGTTAATTACAAGTCCCGCCTCTTGCTGTCGGGCTTGCTATCTGAACACCGACCTGACAGCTGAGAAACTCACATGGAGGCGGGTTCAGAGCAGGATCCCGCCCCATTGTCAATCAAAACCATTTTGACAGCGGGCCTGCCTCCAAACCCGCACTCACCGGGCATGGCAGGGAAACTTGGTTGATACTCAAAGCTGGGTATCCAATTCATATTCTCCTGAATAAATATCCAACATAAGAACATAAGAAACTGGAGCAGGAGTAGGCTATTTGGCCCCTCGAGCCATTCAATAAGATAATGGTTGATCTGATCTTGGCCTCAACTCCACTTCCCTGCCCGCTCCCCGTGACCCTTGATTCCCTCGACATCAGGCGGCCCCAATGAAGGACTTGATTTTGCAACCCTTCTTTTTAAAAAAAAATCCCTGTTCTTTAGGTCTACAACAAAACCCTGATGTAACCCACCTTCAGATCCTCACTTTGAGAAAGCACCTGGTTTCCATTTGATATTCCCCATGATTGAGATTGCTATTCAAAAAATTGTTGGACCTGTTTATAATTGCAAAATATAGTCTTAAACACAATAGGACAAAACCAGCTGATAGCATGCTGGAACACTGCACAACAGAATACTGCACATACATTTTTATAGTACAATCAATGAAAAAGTACAAAGAGGTCACATTGTTCATGCTCCAGTCTTTCAGTGCAAGCTGTGATTCAGGGAGTAATTCGTTTCCTTTTGTTATCTTGCCATGAGCCTCAAATAATTCCATTTTATCTTGAAAGCTTATAATTCTAACACAAGCTTAGTTTAAATAACAAATCCCGCACACTTCTACTGATTGCATAAATCATTTTACAAAAAATAATGTTACAAGTACTAGGTTTATTCCCTTCATAAATATGGTCATAATTTAAGTAAAGATTCAAAATGCACAGCTACCGGATAAATCCTGAAGAATGCTGCCTCTGGCTGTGCCTGCAGTTATTTCTAATAAGTATTATGTAGCATAGGGACTGAAAGAAATAGAACCAGATTCACAAAAATCATTGCTTTCCTTTTCCACAAAAAATTCCTTTTATTGCTTGTTAGTTAACATATTTATCTTAGGATCTGGCTGAGACGGCTCCACAGGAAGGTAAGTTAAAAAAAAAACTTTCCCTACCATTTCTTCAGCAATGGCCAGAAGTCCCTGTAGAACTGTAAAAACGCATGCTCTCAACGAGGTTTTCCACAAGGCACAGGACCATTCTTTGCGTATTTAAGTTGATCCAATGCTTTGTGAGAGTAAGCTTGCAGGAAACATAAAAACTGACCGCAAAAGCTTCTACAGATACGTGAAGAGAAAAAGATTATGAAGGCAAATGTGGGTCCCTTACAGTCAGAATCAGGTGAATTTATAAGGAAGACACAAAAAACCTTCCGGAAATATTAGGGGACCGAGGGTTTAGCGAGAAGGAGGAACTAAAGGAAATCCTTATTACTAGCAAATTGTGTTCGGAAAATTGATGGAATTGAAGGCCGATAAATCCCCAGGGCCCAATAGTCTGCATCCCAGAGTATTTAAGGAAGTGGCCCTAGAAATAGTGAATGCATTGGTGGTCATTTTCCAACATTTTATAGACTCTGGATCAGTTCCTATGGACTGGAGGGTAGCTAATGTAGCACCACTTTTTTAAAAAGGAGGGCGAGAGAAAACAGGGAATTATAGACCGGTTAGCCTGACATCAATGGTGGGGAAATGTTGGAATCAATTATTAAAGATGTAATAGCAATGCATTTGGAAAGCAGTGGCAGGATCGGTCCAAGTCACCATGGATTTATGAAAGGGAAATCATGCTTGACAAATCTTCTAGAATTTTTTGAGAATGTAACTAGTAGAGTGGACAAGGGAGACCCAGTGGATGTGGAGTATTTAGACTTTCAAAAAGTTTTTGACAAGGTCCCACACAAGAGATTAGTGTGCAAAATTAAAGCACATGGTATTGGGGGTAATGTACTGATGTGGAGAGAGAACTGTTTGGTAGACAGGAAGCAAAGAGTAGGAATAAACGGGTCCTTTTCAGAAGGGCAGGCAGTGACTAGTGGGGTACCGCAAGGTTCAGTGCTGGGACCCCAGCTATTTACAATATACATTAATGATTTAGACGAAGGAATTGAATGTAATATCTCCAAGTTTGCAGACGACACTAAGCTGGGTGGCAGTGTGAGTTGTGAGGAGGATGCTAAGAGGCTGCAGGGTGACTTGGACAGGTTAGGTGAGTGGGCAAATGCATGGCAGATGCGGTATAATGTAGATAAATGTGAGGTTATCCACTTTGGTGGTAAAAACAGGAAGACAGATTATTATCTGAATGGTGACAGATTAGTAAAAGGGGAGGTGCAACGAGATCTGGGTGTCATGGTACATCAGTCATTGAAAGTTGGCATACAGGTAACAGCAGGCGGTGAAGAAGGCAAATGGCATGTTGGCATTCATAGCAAGAGGATTTGAGTATAGGAGTAGGGAGGTCTTACTACAGTTGTACAGGGCCTTGGTGAGGCCACACCCTGAATATTGTGTACAGTTTTGGTCTCCTAATCTGAGGAAGGATATTCTTACTATTGAGGGAGTGCAGCGAAGATTCACCAGGCTGATTCCCAGGATGACAGGACTGACATATGAAGAAAGACTGGATCGACTAGGCTTATATTCACTGGAATTTAGAAGAATGAGAGGGGATCTCATAGAAACATGTAAGATTCTGACGGGATTGGACAGGTTAGACGCAGGAAGAATCTTCCCGATGATGGGGAAGTCCAGAACCAGGGGTCACAGGCTAAGGATAAGGGGTAAACCATTTAGGATCGAGATGAGGAGAAATTTCTTCCCTCAGAGAGTTGTGAGCATGTGGAATTCTCTACCACAGAAAGTTGTTGAGGCCAGTTCATCAGATATATTCAAAAAGGGAGTTAGATATGGCCGTATGGCTAAAGGGATCAAGGGGTATGGAGAGAAAGCAGGAATGGGGTACTGAAGTGCATGATCAGCCATGATCATATTGAATGGTGGTGCAGGCTCGAAGGGCCGAATGGCTTACTCCTGCACATATTTTCTATGTTTCTATGTTTATTCAAGTGCTCTCTCCTGCTGTATTTTGTCAAAAGAAAATAATGAAAGCATTTGGAAGTATTATTTGACAGCTAGTACTTAAATAGCAGAGGAATACTAAGGGGATCTGTTTCATTCTGAGCCGATCAGCATGGGAGAAAACAAGGGCAAAAGCTGCCTGCCTTAGATTTTTGGCTGAACTGACTTAGGCCAGCCCTCTCAGAGCCTCCTGACACCTGGCATTCCATGTGCTTTGCTGCATTGGCATCCCTGTTGTGCTGCTACTGGTGTGGGTTCCTACCCCAATATGGTAATGACCTCATACCTAAGGGTCAGGGTCGTGGCAAGGCCAAGTCAGTGGGGAAATGTTTCCACCCTAATATCTATAATGTAGCTTGAACACATATCCTGTACATAAACAAGAAGTGAAATATAACCTCGTGATTTACAAAATAAAAATAAAAAGCCTTAATAAGTAGAATTAGCTCACAGTAATTCCGATCCTCTGTTCTATACAGAATGGTAGACTGGGCAGGAAGTAAGAGTATTTGGGAATTTCTGTTAAAATAAACATCTCCTATAAAGATGAAGAGTGGTCAAATGGCACAAGAACAAAGTGTACCATGGACTGGAAGGAGGCAAGTTTGAGGCCTTCATTTTTTATCTGGTGCGTTTTAATGCAGTTTTAGGCAGACTGTGAAGCACTGAGTGGAGATAAAGTGGTTCCATTTAAAGAAGGAAGAAATATTAGAGAAGTGTCAACTCACAAATGTCACAAATGCTTTTCCTTTAAATTACTATAAATAACTGTAGTGTAATTTAAATGAGGTAGTTCTGTCATGCAATGATAGGTTCATTCAGGTCTCATTTAGGTTAAATATCAACCAGAATGAGAGAGCAGGAAACAAGTGGGTATTAAACCTATATACATTCTAGTAACTAAGTCAAGAGCAGCACTTTAAGAGCCAAGAGAACAGGTCACAGTTTTTCAGTTCAGAAATGGAACAAGGTTGGGAGGGAGTGGAATAGTTCTTTGAAAGCTATCTCTACATTTCAAAATTGATATTTGCACCAAATTCAGCAATTTCTCTGGTTATTTTCATGCAATCACTTTCCATCAGCACAGTGAGCATGCAATCTAAATTTGTGGGCAGCACAGCATGCTATTTGATAAGAGATAGGTGTCAAAGGTTATATGTTCTCCTGCTCCCCCTTGGAAATCTAAAAATCACAAAATATTGGCCACAGTCCTTAAAATGACAGCTGGGATGGAACCCAGGGCAGTTAAATCAGCTGTGATTCCAGAAATTGTAGCTATCATGAATCAGACTTTTATCAGATACTTTTATCAGATATTTTTTCTTGGTGCGCAATGCAATAACCCCCTCCATAAACAACTTCTTGCTTTCTATGAATCAAAGTATCACTGAGCATGCAATTGCTGTAACCAAACTAAAGTGGGTACAATGCTAACGCAGCAACAAATCCCATAAATAAAAAATAAGAGTGTACAAAAGCAAAATACTGCGGATGCTGGAAATCTGAAATAAAAACAAAAAATGCTGGAAATACTCAGCAGGTCAGAAAGCCTCTGTGGATGGAGAAACAGTTAACGTTTCTGGTTGATGTCAGATTCTGACAAAAGGTTATTGACCTGAAACAATGGCCCAGAAATTGTTTAACGAAAGTACCTGATGGTCCTGGAGGAATGTAGACCTGCGCTTAAAAAAGGAGGGAGAGAAAAAACGGGTAATTATAGACCGGTTAGCCTGACATCAGTAGTGGGGAAATGTTGGAATCAATTATTAAAGATGAAATAGCAGCGCATTTGGAAAGCAGTGACAGGATCGGTCCAAGTCAGCGTGGATTTATGAAAGCGAAATCATGCTAGGCAAATCTTCTGGAATTTTTTGAGGATGTAACCAGTAGAGTGGACAAGGGAGAACCAGTGGATGTGGTGTATTTGGACTTTCAAAAGGCTTTTGACAAGGTTCCACACGAGATTATTGTGCAAAATTAAAGCACATGGCATTGAGGGTAATGTACTGACGTGGATAGAGAACTGGTTGGCAGAGAGTCGGGATAAACGGGTCCTTTTCAAAATGGCAAGCAGTGACTAGTGGGGTGTCGCAGGGCTCCATGCTGGGACCCCAGCTATTTACAATATACATTAATGATTTGGATGAAGGAATTGAGTGTAATATCTCCAAGTTTGCAGATGACACTAAACTGAGTGGCGGTGTAAGCTGTGAAGAGGATGCTAAGAGGCTGCAGGGTGACTTGGACAGGTTAGGTGAGTGGGCAAATGCATGGCAGATGCAGTATAATGTAGATAAATGTGAGGTTATCCACTTTGGTGGCAAAAACACGAAGGCAGAATATTATCTGAATGGCGGCAGATTAGGAAAAGGGGAGGTGCAACGAGACCTGGGTGTCATGGTACATCAGTCATTGAAAGTTGGCATGCAGGTACAGCAGGCGATGAAGAAGGCAAATGGTATGTTGGCCTTCATAGCTAGGGGATTTGAGTATAGGAGCAGGGAGGTCTTACTGCAGTTGTACAGGGCCTTGGTGAGGCCTCACCTGGAATATTATGTTCAGTTTTGGTCTCCTAATCTGAGGAAGGACGTTCTTGCTATTGAGGGAGTGCAGTGAAGGTTCACCAGACTGATTCCTGGAATGGCTGGACTGACATATGAGGAGAGACTGGATCGACTGGGCCTTTATTCACTGGAGTTTAGAAGGATGAGAGGGGATCTCATAGAAACATATAAAATTCTGACAAGACTGGACAGGTTAGATGCAGGAAGAATGTTCCTGATGTTGGGGAAGTCCAGAACCAGTGGACAAAGGATAAGGGGTAAACCATTTAGGACTGAGATGAGGAGAAACTTCTTCACTCAGAGAGTTGTTAACCTGTGGAATTCCCTATCATAGAGAGTCGTTGATGCCAGTTCATTGGATATATTCAAGAGGGATTTACATATGGCCCTTATGGCTAAAGGGATCAAGGGGTATGGAGAGAAAGCAGGAAAGCGATACTGAGGTGAATGATCAGCCATGATCTTATTGAATGGTGGTGCAGGCTCGAAAGGCCAAATGGCCTACCCTTGCACCTATTTTCTATGTTTTTATGTTTCTAGCTGCACAGTCCAGCATAACGGCCCACATATTCCAGGAGTATATGTGCAGCCTGGGATCACGTGGTCCAGACCAACCAATGAAAATGGCGTATCCCTATTCACAGTAATAATGAGTTCCGTTTGTACAGAGATCACCATTTCTATGAATAGGGATGCTCCCCAAAACACAGACATTTTAAATAAATAAGAAAAACACTTCACATATTTAAAGTTAATTGAAGTTGAATTGAATTAAATATTTTAGACAAAAAAAAATGATTTTTTTAATATAGGGGTAAAAATAAACTTACCTTAAAGAACAGAGTTTTTAATATAAAAATTATTGTTAAAATTTTATTTTTCTATCTTTTAACACTCTTACATGGCCTGCTTTTATCAGGTGTAACAGTTTGAAGGACATTCGCTGGGCAAGAGTTGGGCAAATAGCCCAAATCTCCGTACACGAAGGCCCTTCTCCCGGGGATGCATTGGAACTGTCAAAAGAAGTTGGGGTTAGGATTTGTAAGTTTGCAAGTGCCAGATTTCAGCACATGTGCATCGCATGGGATAGAGGCCCAAGAAGCAGCTCATCCCAGTAGAAACAAATGTAATTGTAGTCCTCTCACCATGAAGAAAGGGCTTGTGCTATTTAAGGAAGCTCTCCTATCTGGTGCTTTATTTTGGTCATCCTGTTTAAATAGTAAGAGATTGCTAATGAGCAGAAAATTGTGTCTCTGTAACCTAGCCATCTGAATAATCCACAAGTGATCTTTGAAGCTAATCTGAGAGTTTAAGGTTCAATTAAAGTTCAAACTGGCATTGTTTTTGGCATCATGTTAAGAAACTTCTGAACTGTCAAGTGGTTAAAGATATTTGTGGTTGGGCATTGAAGGCATATGCACCAACCTCCCCTGTTAACGGATCATGCTCCACCATTTCCGCTACCTCTAGCGTGATCCCACAATCAAACACGCCTTCCCTTTCCTTTTCAGCAATCCGCAGAGACCATTTCCAACGCGACACCCTGATTCACTCTTCTATCACCCCAAACACCCACTCCCCCTCCCACGTCACCTTCCTGTGCAAGTGCAGGAGATGTTACACCTGCCCTTTTATCTCCTCCCTTCCCACTATCCAGGGTCCCAAACATTTCTTCCAGGTGAAACAGTGATTTACGTGTACTTCTTTTAATTCAGTATACTGTATTCGTTGCTCAGGATGTGGTCTCCTCTACATTGGGGAGACCAAATGTAGATTGGGTGACAGCTTTGTGGATCACTCCCGTTCACTCTGCAAGCGTGACCCCGAACTTCCAGTCACCTGTCATTTTAATTCTCCGCCCATCTCCCACTCTGACCTAGGCCTCCTACACTGTTCCAATGACGCTCAATGTAAGCTTGAGGAATGGCAACTCATCTTTCTATTAGGCATTTTAAAGCCTTCTGGACTCAACACTGAGTTCAACAATTTCAGATCATAACCTCTGCTCCCATTTTTTCCAGAGAGCAGATGTTGCTGATGATTCTGTTATTCCCAATTACACCTCCTCTGAACCCATCTTTTATTTCTTTACCTGTCCTATTACCATCTCCTTTTGCCTTATTACAAATCTTCCCTTTTGTTCCTTCTTTCCATCTACCTCCTTCCCTGCCCCTGCACTTGCTTAAAACCTGTTACATCTCTAACCTTTTCCAGTTCTGACGAAAGGTCATCGACCTGACTCTCTTTCTCTCTCCACAGATGCTGCCTGACCTGCTAAGTATTTCCAGCATTTACTGTTTTTATCTCAGATTTCCAGCATCCGCAGTAGCGCAGTCAGTTTATCAGCAACTGTCTTCTGGGTTCCATGAGCTGCAGAGATATTGGCCTGGAAATTCCGGCCTCCCCAGGTCCATACGGAGTGTGTATGAACCCGGGAAGGCATCGCAAAAAACGATTTTCAGCGCATAATGCGCATGCGCTGAAAACCGGCTTTTCTGATCTGTCAAGCTGGAGCTTGACAGATCCTCTGCATCTCGGCAGCCAGGACATTCGCATGGGCAAGATTGCGGTATTTACCCATCTCTTGCCCAGCGGATGTCCTGAAAATTCTTGCGCCTGATAAAAGGAGGCGCATAGTCTACTTTTACAGGCATAAGTGTTTTAAAACACACAAAAACATAAAATAAAATTTTAAAAACACATTTTATTGTTAAAAACCCTGTCCACTAAGGTAAGTTTATTTTAATCCATATTTCAAAAGACTTAAAAAAAAAAGTGAAAAATACATTTTTTTAAAACATAAATAACTTAAATTTAAATTAATGTTAAATATGTGGTGTATTTTTTCTATTTTTTTATTAGTGTTTTGGGTGTTTGAGGGCTGTTTCTAATTCATAATAATGGGAACTCCAACTTAAGTAGTTCCCATTATTATAAATGAGAAAATACTGTACCTTGATTGGCTGCCCAGAGCCATGTGACTGCAGCTCCAGCTTACGCACTCCAATGCGCAGTGAGAGGAGGCCTCAGGACCGGGATATCTAGTGAGTGCAGCAGGAACAGGTAAGTGCGCATCTTTTTTTACTTTTTCACTCGATCACCCGCGGGAAACTGCCGACTGGGATTTCTAGGCCAATGATTAATGGCAGCTCAACATTCCTGGTTACAGGATTTTCAGACGGGATAGAGAGGGGGATAAAAAGGGATGGTGGGGTGGGTGGGGGGGGGGGCGGGTTGTGATATTGATTAAAGAAACAAGTACAGCTGTGAGGAGGGATGATACGTTAGAGGGATCATCAAACGAGGCCATATGGGTCGAACTGAAAAACAAAAAAGGGCGATCACACTGCTGGGCGTGTACAATAGATCTCCAAACAGTGAGAGGGAGAAAGAAGAGCAAATATGTAGGCAAATTTCTGGGAAGTGCAAAAACTATAGGGCAGTAATAGTAGGGGATTTCAACTATCCTAATTAACTGGGACGAAATTAGTGTGAAGGGTATAGAGGGTGCGGAATTTCTAAAATGCATTCAAGAGGACTTTTTTAACCAGTATGTAGTGAGCCCAACACGGGAGGGGATGGTTCTGGATTTAGTTTTCGGGAAAGAAGCTGGGCAGGTGGAAGGGGTATCAGTGGGAGAGCATTTAGGTGCTAGTGACCATAATTCAGTTAGATTTAAGGTAGTTATGGAAAAGGACAAGGATAGACCAGGAATAAAAGTTCTAAATTGGGGAAACGCTAACTTTGGTAAGCTGAGAGGTGATTTAGCCATAGTGGACTGGAAACAGCTGCTTGAAGGTAAATCAGTGTCCAAGCAGTGGGAGGCATTCAAGGAGGAGATCCGGAGGGTTCAGACTAAATATGCGTCCTTAAAGAAAAAGGGTGGGACTAACAAATCTAGAGCCCCCTGGATGTCTAGGGACACACAGGGTAGGATAAAGAAAAAAAGGGAGGACTGTGACAAATACCGAGGGCTAAATACTGCAGAATTCTAGAGGAGTATAGAAAGTCCAGGGGTGAAATTAAATAGGATATTATGAAAGCAAAGAGAGAGCATGAAAAATTCTTGGCAAGTAAAATCAAAGCAAACCCAAAGATGTTTTATAAATATATCAAGAGCAAGAGGTTAACTAAAGAAAGGGTAGGGCCCTTTAGAGACCATGGGCTAGATTTTCAATTATTTTTGCATGCATACCACCCACTTAACGTCCATTTTAACACTGAAATGAGGTGTAACGCCCATACATCGCCCATTTAGGCACAAAATGGAAACTGACGCCCATTTCTCGGTCACTTATCGGCGAGTGTTACTTTTGGCATGTACGTAACAACGAGAAAAATTAATACCGCCCGCCCACTTTTTTGGGGCGGAATCATCAGAATGGGCGAGCCCAATGCCCAAAATATCACGCAGCATTACTTTCGGTACGTAATTAATGCCGAGATTCAATAATACTGACCGCCCACTTTTTATCGTAAAGATCACATTTGCCGAAACTAACGCCCAGTATATTGCCCATCATCACTTTCACCACCTCTCACACACCGCCCACAATATCGCTCGCCGAAAAAACCACTTGAAAAAGTTGAACTGATCTGAACTAATCACAACGGTGTGGACACCATTTTGTAAATTGCACGTCGTTTCCTTGAAAAGGCTGCTTCAACTTCAGGGGAATTTGGATGTACTCTGGAGTTCTTCTCAGGTGATGTGACCATCTGAACAGACATCTTATCATAGTGTGGACAATTGGGTTTTATTGAAGGTATCTTTGTGGATAAATTTATTGCTTGTGAACAATCGGCATTATACTTTCATTGGAATGGGGCCAGCCATTTCTCAGCCTGCATCAATTACTACGCAGATGCTGCAGAGTGCAAATGGCACAAAGTCTAATCCCCACAGCATTATGTGCCCAATCTAAGACATGCCAGACTGATGAGGAGGATCGGACCATACACCCCCCCCCCCCCCCCCCACCGCACTTACAGGGAGAAGTGATCTTACCTCGACGTATCCGAGAACACAAAGTGGTTATCAGTGAGATAGGCCAGCTCATCAGGGCAGATCTGCAGCCTGCCAGCACCTTCAGGACATCACTGTCCGTCGAGGTCAAGGTCACCGCGGCACTGTCGTTCTACGCGTCCGGTTCCTTTCAGGCCTCCGCGGTCGACATTTGCGCTATATCTCAGCATGCCACACATTGCTGCATTAGACAGGTCACTGAAGCCCTGTACGCACATAGGATGGACTTTATCAGCTTCCCTATGACCACGGAGGCTCAGACTGACAGGGCTCGAGCATTCTACCGTATTGCTAACTTCCCCAAGGTGCAGGGAGCAATACACTGTACGCACATCGCCATGCGGGCACCTTCTCAGGGCGCAGAGGTTTTTCGCAACCGAAAAGGATTTCACTCCCTGAAGATCCAACTAGTTGTCGACCACAGCCAGATAATTATGGCAGTGAATGCCAAATCTCCAGGCAGCTTCGATGAGGCTCACATCCTGTGAGAGCGCTGTACCTGACATGTTTACCAGTCAGCCACAAGGTCAATGCTGGAAGCTTGGTGACAAAGGATGTGGCCTAGCCACCTGGCTGATGACCCCCCTGCGTGATACCCACATTGAGGAGCGATACAACAAGAGCCGCAGAGCCGCACGCAATGTGGTCCAGAAAACAATAACTGTGCTTAAGCAGCACTTTAGATGTGTGGAGCACTCAGGAGGGGAGCTACAATATAACCCTGAGCAGATAGCCCAATTCGTGGTCGTGTGCTCCATGCTGCACAACCTGGCTATCAGGAGGGGGCAAGAATTGCCAGAAGGGACTGATGGTCCACCTCAGGAGAGAGAGGAAGAGGAGGACAAGGGGCTGGAGGCTGACCTAGGGCCACACAATCAGGCTGACTATGCAACCATACCCATGCCCCTCTCCAGACCGCAGGAAAGGGCCTGTGGTGGCTACATAGCTGCAAGACTCTTATGTCAGCAGTTCTTAAATGAGCGCTTTGCCTGAAAGAACGTTGCTGTTATTGACAAAGCTGACACACTGGTGTGTGTGCAGCTCAGACATCAATGGTGGGTATCACCTTGGTGCCAGTTAAAGTTTATGTTGATTGATGTTAAGTTGTATTTAACTCTTTCATGGTAAGGAATCACCAGTGTGTAACGGTTGAGCTATCTGAGACAATGCGCAACAAGGTTATGTTCAATAACAAAAATTTAAAATGACCATTGGTCTGAAATCATAAGTATCACGGGCAAAAACACCCCACCCCCACCCCACCCCACAATACTTTTTAGAACATTGACATCAATCAAATGGTCAACATGTCCAACTACACATAACACAACTGTGGTTGGGAAAATGTTGGAGTCCATTATTAAAGAAGCAGTAGCAGGACATTTGGAAAAGCATAACTTGATCAGGTAGAGTCAGCATGGATTTATGAAGGGGAAGTCATGTTTGACAAATTTGCTGGATTCTTTGAGGATGTAACGAAGAGGGTAAACAAAGGGAAACTAGTGGATGTGGTGTATTTGAACTTTCAGAAGGCATTTGACAAGGTGCCACATAAAAGGTTACTGCACAAGATAAAAGTTCACTGGGTTGGGGGTAATATATTAGCATGGATAGAGGATTGGCTAACTAACAGAGAACAGAAAGTAGGGATAAATGGTTCATTCTCTGGTTGGCAATCAATAACTAGTGGGGTGCCACAGGGATCAGTGCTCGGACCTCAACTATTTACAATCTATATTAACGACTTGGAAGAAGGGACCGAGTGTAACGTAGCCAAGTTTGCTGACGATAAAAAGATGGGAGGAAAAGCAATGGGTGAGGAGGACACACACAATCTGCAAAACGACAAAGACAGGCTAAGTGAGTGGGCAAAAATTTGGCAGATGGAGTATAATGTTGGAAAGTGTGAGGTCATGCACTTTGGCAGAAAAAAATCAAAGAGCAAGTTATTATTTAAATGGAGAAAGATTGCAAAGTGCTGCAGGTTAGTATGCAAGTACAGCAAGTGATCAGGAAGGCCAATGGAATCTTGGCCTTTATTGCAAAGGGGATGGAGTATAAAAGCAGGGAAATCTTGCTACAGTTATCCAGGGTATTGGTGAGGCCACACCTGAAATACTGCGTGCATTTTGGTTTCCATATTTACGAAAGGATATACTTGCTTTGGAGGCAGTTCAGAGAAGGTTCATTCGGTTGATTCCGAAGATGAGGGGGTTGACTTATGAGGAAAGGTCGAGTAGGTTCAGCCTCTACTCAATGGAATTCAGAATATTGAGGTGTGATTTTATCGAAACGTATAAGATTATGACAAGGTGGATGCAGAGAGAATGTTTCCACTGGTGGGGGAGACTAGAACTAGGGGGCATAATCTTAGAATAAGGGTTCGCCCATTTAAAACTGAGATGAGGAGAAATTTCTTTTCTCAGAGGGTTATGGATCTGTGGAATTCGCTGCTCAGAGAGCTGTGGAAGCTGGGACATTGAATAAATTTAAGACAGAGATAGACAATTTCTTAACCGATAAGGGAATAAGAGGTTATGGGGAGCGGGCAGCAAAGTAGACCTGAGTCCATGATCGGATCAGCCAAGAACATATTAAATGGCGGAGCAGGCTCGAGGGGCCGTATGGCCTACTCCTGCTCCTATTTCTTATGTTCTTATGTTCTTATGTTAAAAGCAAACCAGCAGGGTGGTCCCCTCCCCTCATACGTTACAACAAATTGCATACACCAAGATGGAGATATAACAAAGCCATCACCTGCGGACATGCACCTCACTTTCCTTCCCCCCTCTCCTTCTCCCCACCTCTACCCCTTCCCCTCCTCGCTCCACACTGCCTGGTCGAGACACTCCTCAGGCGGTGCCTCATTGGGGTGGTTGCACGGATACGGTAGCGGGGGCTACCGAGGTGGGAACATTCTCGGATCCAGAAGCAGGATTTTGCTCCTGCCTCTCGTGTCATTGGCACTGGGGGTGCGGAGCCTAGGGGTGGGGTGCCACGCTCCGGGACCACTAGGAGGCCTGTGCCACCAGTGTTCCTGGCTATTGCCTCCAGGGCCTCTGCCATCCGCGATGGTGCTGGAGATGCTGGCCAGCTGTCAGGATATGCCTCCCAATGCCTGTAGGATTTGATCACCTATGTCTACAGTCCACCTGGCCAACTCTACCATATCGCCCCTCTCATCTGGCGCTCGTGGAGCAGATCTGCCGCATCTACGAAACCTCCTCGGGGTCGGCGCCGTCCTGGGGACACCTGGGGTGCCCTGTGGGGAGGTGCTTGGGCCCGGTACCTCCAGAATGAGGTGGGACTGACCGGAGGAGCACTAGATGGCTTGGGGTGGAAAGCCTTCTGGAGCCCGGTGATGCAGACTCCTCAAAGTCCGCGCTCTCATCCGTTGAAAACAGACCCAGCAGATTGACGGGCGAGAATCGGAGCTCCTCAGCATCAGATGTAGGATCGTCCGGAGAGTCCGGCCCCGCACCTCCACCTTCTGGGCTTGATGGTCTTGCTTGGGGCCACACTGCTGGCTGAGCTACAAAACACAAATGAGGTTATTAGAGAAGAAGGGGGTGCTAGCGTCACAAGGTGATTCCAGTGCTACACACAGCATATGCACGACAAAAGCACCACCGCTATCAAAATCATCACAGACATCACATTTCATGCCCATCAACACATTCTGCATTGCAATGATTCTCATGAGGCCAGCATTATTTGGAGGACACTATCATCTATCATATATTATTGGTCAGATATGAGTGGGTGTGGCATCTATTGCCTTTACATCACACACTGGTGTATACCTTACTCACGTGGCATCACTTCAGGGTCTGCAGCTGTCTGCGTGGCCATCCGGGGGCCCCACTAGTGAGAGCGCTGATGACTGGTGACCCCCCACCCGTTCGCCTCTGCTCGGCCCTATTCCTCGATAGCTTCTTCTGTAAAAGGTAACAGGACGACATAGCATGAGATCATTGCATGATATCATTGTTAGGTTCTGTCACAGAGACTGATACAACTCATAGCCGACAGATGTAATTATGATTATTGTGATATTTATCATTCTTTACCTAAAGACGTACACCGTGACTGCAGGCTTTGAGTACAACATTCCTGGTAAAAGTGAAAGACCTCATATCTGATTATAGTCACTCGTGACTTTTACAAATCAAATTATTTAAATATATGAGTACATGTAAATAAACGTAATACTTACTCTTGCGGATCCGACCAGGTCATTCCATCGCTTTCGGCATTGGTTTCCCTCACGCACCTCGTTGGTAGCCGACGAGACCGTCACTGCCCGGCAGATCAAAACCTGGACAAGCCAGGACCCCTTATTGTCCCTAGTCAAAAACTGTGTGCTTCACGGGAGCTGGTCCAGTGTCCCAGTGGAAATGCAGGAATAGATAAAGCCGTTTCAGCGGCGCAAAGGTGAAATATCTATACAGGCAGACTGCCTTCTGTGGGGTAATCGAATAGTGGTTCCCAAGAAGGGCAGAGACACCTTCATCAGTGACCTCCACAGTACCCACCCAGGCATCATAATGATGAAAGCGATAGCCAGATCCCACGTGTCGTGGCCCGGTATCGATGCGGACTTGGAGTCCTAGAGGTCTAGGGTACACGTCGACTATGCGTTCTTGTGGTTGTAGATGCGTACTCCAAATGGATTGAATGTGATATAATGTCGGCTAGCACATCTGCTGCCACTACTGAAAGCCTGCGGACCATGTTGGCCACACACGACCTACCCGATGTCCCGGTGAGCGACAGCGGGCCTTGTTTTACCAGTGCTGAGCTCAAAGAATTCATGACCCGCAACGGGGTCAAACATGTCACATCTACCCCGTTTAAACCAGCGTCTAATGGTCAGGCAGAGAGAGCAGTGCAAACCATCAAGCAGGACTTGAAGAGGATAACAGAAGGCTCACTGCAGACTCGCCTATCCCGAGTCCTACTTAGTTACTGCACGAGACCCCATTTGCTCACAGGGATCCCACCTGCTGAACTGCTCATGAAAAGAGCACTTAAGACAAGGCTCTTGTTAGTTCACCCTGATCTACATGAACAGGTAGAAAACAGGCGGCTTCAACAAAATACATACCATGATAGCGCAAATGTGTCACACGAGATTGAAATCAATGATCCTGTATTTGTATTGAATTATGGACAAGGTCCCAAGTGGCTTCCCAGCACTGTCGTGGCCAAAGAGGGGAGCAGGGTGTTTCAGGCCAAACTTTCAAATGGACTCATTTGGACCAAATCAAACTCAAATTCACGGACTATCCTGAGCAACCCATTTTGGACCCTACCTTCTTCGACCCCCCAACATACGCACCAGTGGCAACCGGCACTGCGGTTGGCCACGAAGCAGAATCCATCAGCCACAGCAGCCCAGAAGGACCTACTACACCAGGCAGCCGAGCAAGGCCAGCTGCACAGCAGCCCAGCAAGAGCCCAACAGTTGATTCATCAATACCAGCTTTCACACCGAGAGGATCAACCAGGGCAAGAAGGGCCCCAGACCGACTCACCTTGTAAGTAGTTATACTATTGACTTTGGGGGGGGGGTTGTTATATATGTAAACTTGTATTTATTCCGTACAGCCACCAGAGGGCTCATCCCCTAAAGTCCCAAGGGATCCCATAATCCCTTGGGAGCACAGGTATTTAAGGAGGCCTCACAGGTTGGAGAGGCACTCTAGAGACCTGAAATAAAAGACTAAGGTCACATTTTACTTTGAGCTCACAGTGTTCAGTCTGACTCCTTCTCCATACATAACAGGGCCGATGAGGGCAGTGTGTATGATGACGTGTATATGGATTTTAGCAAAGCTTTTGACAAGGTTCCACATGGCAGACTGGTCACGAAAGTAAAAGCCCATGAGATCCAGGGAAAAGTGGCAAGTTGGATCCAAAATTGGCTCAGAGGCAGGAAGCAAAGGGCAATGGCAGATGGGTGTTTTTGTGACTGGAAGAATGTTTCCAATGGGGTTCCGCAGGGCTCATTACTAGGTCCCTTACTTTTTGTGGTATACATCAATGATCTAGACCTGAATATTGAGGGGTTTGATTAAGAAGTTTGCAGATGATACTAAAATCGGCTGTGTGGTTGGTAATGAAGAAGAAAGCTGCGGACTGCAGGAAGATATCAATCAACTGGTCAGGTGGGCAGAACAGTGGCAAATGGAATTTAATCTGGAGAAGTGTGAGGTAATGCATTTGGGGAGGGGTAATAAGGAAAGAGAATACACATTAAATGGTAGGACACTGAGAAGTGTAGAGGAACAAAGGGACCTGGGAGTGCATGTCCACAGATCCCTGAAGGTAGCAGGCCAGGTAGATAAGGTGGTTAAGAAGGCATACGGAATGCTTGCCTTTATTAGCCGAGGCATAGAATAAAAGAGCAGTGGGGGGGGGTTATGCTTGAACTGTATAAAACACTAGTTAGGCCATTGTTCGAATACTGTGTGCTGTTCTAGTCACCGCATTACAGGAAGGACATGATTGCACTGGAGAGGGTACAGAGACGATTTACAAGGATGTTGCCAGGAGTGGAGAATCTTAGCTATGTGGACAGATTGGATAGGCTGGGTTTGTTTGGAACAGAGGAGGCTGAGGGGAGACCTCACTGAGTTGTATAAAATTATGACAGGCATAGATATAGTGGATAGAGGGGTCAACAACCAGGAGGCAGACATTTAAAGTCATTGGTAGAAGGTTTAAAGGGGATTTGAGGGGAAATTTCTTCTGCCTGAAAGGGTGGTAGAGGCAGAAACCCTCACCACGATTAAAAGGTACTTGGATGTGCACTTGAAGAGCCGTAACCAGCTTACGGACCTAGAGCTGGAAAACAGGATTAGGCTGGATAGCCTCTTGTTGGCCGGCATGGACATGATGGGCCAAAATGGCCTCCTTCCGTACTGTAAACTTCTATGATTCTATGATTACTTATCAGCTTCTATTCTCCATCTAAAAAGGGAAACACAAGCAAATAGACTGGGTTCCAAGAGATGATAAAAAATACCCTGTATGAGCCGCAGTTTAGGATACCCAGGTCCACTCTTCAATCATCCCCAACACCCCGTCCCCTTCCCACGGCACGTTCTCGTGCAAGTGCAGGAGATGCAACATCTGCCCTTTTATCTTCCCCCTCCCCTCCCTCCCACTGTACAGGGCCCCAAACATTCCTTCCAGATGAAACAGCCATTTACTCATACTTCTTTCAATTTAGTATATGATATTCGCTGCTCACGATAGGGTCTCCTCTACATTGGGGAGACCAAACGCAGATTGGGTGACTGCTTTGTGGATCACTTCCGTTCAGTCTGCAAGTATGACCCCGAACTTCCATTCACCTGTCATTTTAATTCTCCGACCCGTTCCCACTCTGACCTAGGCCTGCTACACTGTTCCAATGAAATTCAACGCAAGCTCGAGGAACGGCAACTTACCTTTCGATTAGACACGTTACAGCCTTCCGAACTGAACATTGAGTTCAACAATTTCAGATCATAACCACTGCCCCCATTTTTTCGGACAGCAGCTGTTGGTAATGATTCTGCTATTCCCATTTATAACTCCTCTAGATCCATCTTTTGTTTCTTTTCTTAGAATAGAATCATAGAATGGTTACAGAATGGAAGAAGGGCAATTGGCCCATCGAGTCTGTGCTGGCTCTCTGCAAGAGCACTTCAGCTAGTCCCACTCCCCTGCCCTTTCCCCGTAATATTGCAATTTGTTTTCTTTCAGGTACTTATCCAACTCCCTTTTGAAAGCAGTGATTGAGTCTGTCTCCCCCACTCTTTCAGGCAGTGCATTCCAGATCATAACCACTCGCTTTGTCAAAAAGTTTTTTATTTTGTCGCCTTTGGTTCTTTTGCCAATCACCTTAAATCTGTGTCCTCTGGTTCTCGTCCCTTCCGCCAATGGGAATAGTTTCTTTCTCTCTACTCTGTCCAGACTCCTCATGATTTTGAACACCTCTATCAAATCTTCTCCTAACCTTCTCTGCTCGAAGGAGAACAACCAGTCTATCCACATAACTGAAATCCCTCATTCCTGGAATCATTCTCGTAAATCTTTCTTCCGGAAATTCACCTCCGCCCGAAATGGGGTGCACCTACCACTCTTTGCCATTCATTTCCGCCTCAATGGATGCGGCAGCCATTAGAACGAAAATCAGCATTTTTGCTAAAAAAAAAAGGAGCGGAGCGGTATTGGTGGCAGGAATGGTCTCTCTGCAGCGGTGCGGGTGTGGAGGGGCCGATTGGGCCGCGAAATTCAGCTGTTGCTATTTGCTGCCAATGAGCCAGCTGCTCCCTGGCCTTCTTAAAGGGCAGGCTTTGCAGCTCGGGCCTGAGCAGGGAATCAGTTTGATTCCAAGGCATGGCAAATCCAGGAGGAGCAAGTCGGGCCAGCAGGTTTTCTGATGCGGAACTGGAGACCCTCACCGAGGCTGTGGAGGGAAGGAGGCGCGTTCTCTACCCCGACACAGGCAGACCGACTTGCACTGTCTTCAATAATGCCTTGAGAGAGATCGCTGTGAAGGTCTCGGGGACCTCCATTCATGACTGCACCTCGACCCAATGCTGCAAAAGGCTGAACAACATAATTCGACTGATGAAAGTGAGTACATGTCCCCCCAACTCCTCACCTTCCATCTGCAAGCCTCTCCTTCACCTTCTCTTGTTTCCAACCTTCGCTATGTAGTCACTGAAGCAACATTTGATTGCCGAGGCCCGTATGTATGTATGTATGTGTGTATATATGTGCGTTCCCGCAATGGAAGCTCCCTATCATGTCAGAGTTACACCTGCCTGTCATGGACCCACACTTGCACTCATTGCCGAGGCCTCATGACACTGCTACTCAACAAGCCTTATTTGCTTTGCAGGCGAAGGTTTCTCACAACCGTATAGAGCAACAGAGGATTCCACTGGAAGCAGCATCGGTAAGTGAAGGCCTTCCTTTAATGCCATTTCTCCATAAAAGTGCCAGCGCCTACTGCGCGTTTGCTTATGATTGTGTGCAAGTTGCAGGCTGCATGGTGCAATGCCCTACCTCACGAGAGCCCTTGTGGCATTTATGATTGCAGATGAGACCCCGAGTAGGAGCCAGAGCCAAGACGACAGCTTTGAGGGCACTGGCAGCCAAAGCCATGACGACACCTTAGAGGCCACTCCATCTATTGGCGCCATGTCCGGTGAGGCGGAGGAAGAGGGGGTCACTGCTGGCAGCACCATGTCATTGCTTCCTACACTCGCTCGCACCAGCTCAGATACTGGGAGTATGCGGTCGGGAATGTTAGATTTACCAGGGGGGTCTGCACTGGGTGATTCACTGCTTCTGCACCACCTCCTCCTGGTCCTCTTCCTCAGGTGGTACTGCTGGCTCGTCCTCCAATGGTTGTGCCTTCATGATTGCCAGGTTGTGAAGCATGCAGCGGGCGACCATGAATAGAGGTACCCGCTCAGGCGAGTACTGCAACACTCCATCAGAGCGATCCAGGTAATGGAACCTCTGCTTAAGGATCCCAATGCACTGCTCAATTATGCACCTGGTGGCTGAATGAGAGTCATTGTAGGCTTGCTGCACAGCAGTCCTGGGGTTGCGAAG
The DNA here is from genome assembly GCF_044704955.1 of Pristiophorus japonicus. Taxonomy (NCBI): domain Eukaryota; kingdom Metazoa; phylum Chordata; class Chondrichthyes; family Pristiophoridae; genus Pristiophorus; species Pristiophorus japonicus. The sequence continues at coordinate 374,667,625 of NC_091977.1, forward strand.
GGGACTCAGCAGCCAAGTGGACAGTGGATAGCCCTTATCTCCAAGGAGTCAGCTGCAATCTTGGTTTGGGCCAGGAAACGCGCCTGGCATACCGGTCTGCCGCAGGATGAAAGCATCGAGGCTGCTGCCAGGATACCGGGCATCAACTGCCATGATTTTGCGCTGGTGATTGCACACCAGCTGGACATCGAGGGAGTGGAATCCCTTGCGGTTTCAGAACATCTCGGGATTGTTCTGCGACGCCCTGAACCCTGGGGAAGTCCGCAATTCGCACGAAACCGGTCTGGCACTCCAACTGCTTCTCCCTGCTCATCGGGAAGGAAATGTAGTCCCTCCTTCTCTTATACAGAGCATCTGTCACTTGACAGATAGAGCTATGCGCGGCGGACTGCGAAATGCTGTAGCAGCTTGCAAAGATCCAGTGACATAGAAATTGAGTGCTATAGTCACTTTGGTTGCGACGGTCAGGAGGCTGGAGGTTTGGCTGCAGGAGACTGCACAGTTCCCTGACTATGTCCTTCTGAAATCGCAGTCTACTGAGATACTGGTCATCCGTCAGATCCATGTACCAAAAATTGCTGCCTGTAGACCCTTGCACGATGGGGCCTTCTCCCCTCATATCTATGCTCGCGTCTTCCTATGGCAGCTGCCTCATTGCCTTCTCCCTCATGCTCTTGCTGCTCTTCACACTTTGCAGGCTGCTGCTGGCAAGCATCTGCCTCCTGCGCATCCTGCCTTCTCTCGATTTCACCCACTATCTGGTGCGGGGGGTCAGTGTCCCTGATCCTCCTCCTGATGGCAGGTCCTTCCTGGGCCATCCCTCTGGCTTGAGGTCTGTCGCCATCTCCATGGCCTTCTGCATGCTGGGCAGCCACGTCTGCTGCGTCCCTTGCCCACTTTTCTGGAGCCGTTGGAGACGGTACCGCCTTCTCCTGCGTGCCTCCCTGCCGCGCATAATGTGCAGGAGGTGTTCTGCTGCCAGCACTGAGCCCTTTGCCTGCGCAAGCAGAACCTCCACAATGAGGCCTCTGTTGTCGAGACTGAAGACCCTAGCCCACTAGCACTCAATCCTACTCTGATCATGGGAAGTGGCAAACTTGTGAAAAGTCCAAAAAATTCTCGGCAAAAAGTATGATGCTCCACGCAACATGCCTTTAAAGGCCGCTGTCAGCGCCAGAAGACTTTTTGACCTGAATTTACCTTCCGGGGCAGAGCCACTGCAGTGCGTGCTCTGATGATGTCATTAAGGACGCATCTGCAGGAGTGAGGTGGAAGTGTGGGGAGTGGAGTGGATTTTCAGAGGGCAATGCAGCGAATGTCGACCAGTCCACTGCAAGTTCCGCGCTGCCAGGGGCCTTATTGGGAGGGGCAATTTCGGCCCATATACCTCTATTCAATTCATGAAGCGCAGGATCCCGTAAGTTTTTATAACCGCTTACTCAACCCTGCCCTGCCACCATCAATGTTTGTGCACATATATCCCCAGGTATCTCTGTTCATGCGCTCCCTTTGGGATTGTATCCTTTAGTTTATATTTCCGCTCCTCATTCTTTCTACCAAAATGTATCACTTCACACTTTTCTGCATCAAATTTCATCTGCCAAGTGTCTGCCCATTCCACCAGCCTGTCCATGTCCTCTTGAAGTCTATCGCTATCCTCCTCGCAGTTCACTATACTTCCAAGATTTGTGTCATCTGCAAATTTTTTAATTGTGCCCTGTACACCCACATCCAAGTCATTAATATTTATCAAGAAAAGCAGTGGTCCTCGTACCGACCCCTGGGGAACACCACTGTGTACCTTCCTCCAGTGTGATAAACAACCGTTCACCACTACTCTCTGTTTCCTGTCACTTAGCCAATTTCGTATCCATGCTGCCACTGTCTCTTTTATTCCATGGGCTTCAACTTTTATGGCAAGCCTATTATGTGGCACTTCGTTGAATGCCTTTTGGTAGTCCATGTACACCATTATTCAAAGGGTGGTGAATCTGTGGAATTCTCTACCACAGAAGGTTGTGGAGGCCAAGTCACTGAATATATTTAAGAGGGAGATAGATACATTTCTAGAAACAAAAGGCATCAAGGGGTGTTGATTTCTGGATTCTTTTCCCTCAATCTGGTTCAGCAAAATTACTGAGTCAAATACCGTTTCTGCCTTAAACAAAGCAAGCTTTTATTTCAAAGCAAACCCCGATCGGGGACTTTATCAGACAGAAGGAATGCAACTCTGATAGATTGCACTCACTTCCTACATTGTAAAGGGACGACGGTTATACATTTTCGGTAAAAGATAACGAGATACAATTAGAGTGACATCCTAGTTCAGCCTATCCTCTTTGATCCCTCTTTCCCTTTGTCCACTCATAAGCCGATCTAAGAATGGTCTGATTTTACACAAAGGCCCATTATTCCCTTACTTTTAATGTTTCAAGTTAGCAGTGTGAGTTAATACGACCTTGAGGTTTTTTGCAAGCTGTGGGTTTTTTTTTTAAACTGTGTTGGTATTGTAACATTTTGCAGTCTCGAGTCTGAGATGTCATGGCTATTCCTCCATGAATTCTTTGTTAGCTTATACTGTCCATATATAATTCCCACGTTCTCAACTTCAATGTCTCTATACATTTTCAAACATTCACAGGGGTATGGGGAAAAAATGGGCATATGATGTTGAGATAGAGGATCAGCCATGATCATATTGAATGGTGGTGCAGACTCGAAGGGCCAAATGGCCGCCTACTACTGCTCCTATTTTCGAACCGCATTGCCCTCATCAACCCTCTCTGTTACCTCATCAAAAAACTCGATCAAGTTGGTTAAACACGATTTGCCTTTAACAAATCCACACTTGTCCAAGTAACTGTTAATTTTGTCCCTGATCATTGTTTCTAAAAGCTTCTCCAGTACCAATGTTAAACTAATCGATGCTTGGGCTGCTGGCTTTATCTTTACACCCTTTTTTGAACAAGGGTGTAACATTTGCAATTCTCCAGTCTTCTGGCATCACCCCATTACTAAGGAGAATTGGAAGATTGTGGCCAATAGCTATGCGATTTCTTCCTTCACATTCTTAGCGTCCTAGGATGCATCCCATCCTATTAAGGACAGCCAGCCTTTCTCATACCTTGTCTTGATCATTTCTTATCCCATCCAGTATCTCCTCTACCACCTCCTTTACTAATTCCATGACAGCATCATCTTCCTTGATGAAGACAGATGCAAAGTACTCATTTAGTACCTCAGCCATACCCTGTGCCTCCATGTGTAAATCTTCTTTTTGGTCCCTAATCAGCCACACCCCTCTTCTTACTACTCATTTACTATTTATACGCCTATAGAAGACTTTGGGAACACCTTTTATGTTAGCTGCCATTTTATTCTCATATCCTCTCTTTGCCCCTCTTATTTTCTCTTTCACTTCTCCTCTGAGCTTTCTATATTCAGCCTGATTCTCCGATGTATTCTCGACCTGACATCAGTCATACTCTCTCTTTTTCAACTTCATCTTACTCTTTATCTCTTTCGTCATCCAGGGAGCTCTGACTTTAGTCGCCCTACCTTTCCCCGAGTGGGAATGTACATCGACTGTACCTAAACTATTTCCTCTTAAAAGGCAGCCCATTGTTCCACGACAGTTTTGCTTGCCAATCTTTGATTCCAATTTACCTGGGCCAGTTCCTCCAATTATGTATTGTTACTCTGGATTGCTCCCTGTCCGCTTCCATAGCTAATCTAAACCCTTATGGGTTCAATTTTGCCCAAAGCCGTTTTTTGGGGTATTGCCAGAGTTACACCCATTTTTCTAGGCCAGAACTATTCCAAAAATAAATGCCAAGTTTCCCCGCTGTATTTTTCAAAATTGGCGCCGCACAGCCTATCCTGTAGCCATGGGGAGTGGAGCCTACTGTCTGCGCCAAAAAAACGATGCTGCCCTTTCTACGCATGCACAAAAAAAGTCTGTTTTTGTTGTGATCCCTATGGGCGCTCATGCGCAGTACAGCTCCCGGTCTGCTCATTTTTAAAGAGCCAGTTGTGTGAGAGAACTTTAATTATCATTCGAAAAATCGGAGCTGCAATACAAAATGCAATGCGGTGCAAGGATCAAGAATTTCTTACAGGATGAAGTGGAGGCACTAGTTATAGTAATTGAGAGCAGATGGCAGGAGCTGGACACCAACAGAGGTCACATAAAAGTTCCACCCAAAGAAATGAAGAAATGCTGGAACCAACTTGCACAAGGTTACGATGACCACCCCGAGGTCTGGAGGCCAGTGCAAAAAGTGGCAGGGCCTTAGTCAAGTAGTTAGTGTAAGTAATATTTTCATTTTTCAATGGAATTGCAATTATAAATGTGACCATCTGTATATGTCCCATCCAGCAGAAAGACACCCTCTTTAAAATGTTATATATTCATCTTTGCAGAAGAAAGTGGCACACAACAAATGAGAAAGAACTCGAACAGGAGGAGGCCCGGCGAATCTGCACCCACTGACACACTTGAAAGGGAGGGTCGCTGCTTTGATGGGTCTTGCTTGGAGAAAAGCAACCACCACTGCACAAGCTGGGCCCACACTCACGGGAGAGGGTAAGTCCTGCTAAATGTTAATACTGCGCAGTCTAGCCATGCTTCAGTTCATGGGGATGTCTCCGCCAGCTACGCTTCGGTTGATGCACGAGAAATGGAAACACTGTCCGGGAACATGAGGGAGGGAATATCTCAGTTAGCTGAAACCATGTCGGTGCACATGAGGGAGGGAATGTCGCAGGTAGCTGTGTTGCGCGGTCATTGAACATGAAGGTGGGAATGTCGTAGGTAGCTGATGCGCTGTCAGTGAATGAGGGCAGGAATGTCGCAGGTAGTTCAAATACTCTCAGTGAACACATGGGAGGGAATGTTGTAGGTAGTTGACACACTTTTCCTGAACAAGAGGGAGGGCATGTCGCAGGTAGGTGAGACGCTGTCAGGGCACATGAGGGAAGGAATTTTGGAGTTAGCTGCTGCAAGGGAACACGCCCAGACCCCGTGCCCAATGACAGAATCAACTGCCACTCCCACTCCAATCCTCAGACCAGCCTCTGAAGAGCCCAAAGCCGGGCCCTCCACATTGCCGCCTGCCCCCTCACCCCCAGGTGCGCATTACCCGAGATGTTGGAAAGAATAAGCTTGGTAGCAACCCGAGAAATGCTGCGCCACTGCCTGCGGGCAGGTGTGGTGGAATCACCAAGAACAAGCACTGCGGGCTGTCTTAGAATAAGATGGAGGTGAGATGGGTGCAGCCTTTCTTTGCTGCTGTTGTTATTATTATTGTTGTTAATGCTGTAACTGTTGTTCTCAACTTACAAGTTTTTTGTAAGTTATGTAAAATTACAAGTTTAAAAGTTAGTAAGTGATCTTAACTGAAAACTTTAAAGTTTGATACAAGAATATTTTTATTAAAGTTAAGTACAAAGAAATGTTTGTTCAACTTTTGAATAAAATATATTTTAAATTATAACTGAATCATTTCCATTATTTGTTCCATTATTAACACAACTTTTGAAGCAAACAAGAATAATTTCCATCATTTGTCCCATTAACACAACACAACATTACAGAACAGGTCCAAATAGTAAACATGGTCCATGTGGAATAGTGGACCATATACAGTCGACACCACAAATCACTGGCGAAATACCACCAACGATGTCTCCGCAAGACCCTGCAAATCCCCTGGGAGGACAGACGCACTAATGTTAGCGTCCTTGACCAGGCCAACATCCCCAGCATCGAAGCACTGATCACACTCAACCAGCTCCGCTGGGCAGGCCACATTTTCCGCATGCCTGACACAAGACTCCCAAAGCAAGCGCTCTACTCGGAACTCCTACACGGCAAGCGAGCCCAAGGTGGGCAGAGGAAATGTTTCAAGGACACCCTCAAAGCCTCCTTGATAAAATGCAACATCCCCACTGACACCTGGGAGTCCCTGGCCAAAACCTAAAAGGAGGAAGTGCATCCGGGAGGGTACTGAGCACCTCGAGTCTCGTCGCCGAGAGCATGCAGAAACCAAGCGCAGGCAGCGGAAGGAGCGTGCGACAAACCAGTCCCACCCACCCTTTCCTTCAATGACTGTCTGTCCCACCTGTGACAGAGACTGTAATTCTCGTATTGGACTGTTCAGTCACCTAAGAACTCATTTTAGAGTGGAAGCAAGTCTTCCTCGATTTCGAGGGACTGCCTATGATGATGTTGGAATAGTTGCCGCTGAGCCTTCAGGCATCAAAGCGTTCATGAATGAGCTGCTGGCAGAAGGCACGAGCAATCGGTCAAGGGGCATGACGGCCCGCCTTCCTCTGCCATCATGCTCCGGGTTCAGGTAGTTGCATGACTTCTTTGTCCTTGTCCTCGTCATCTGCATCATCTTCATCATTATCAGCCACTCTCACCATAGGTGGCTGCTGCCTCATGATGGCTAAGTTATGCAGCATGCAGCACACAATCTCAGGGAGTATAGCAAGTCGCCTCCGGAATGGTCCAGGCATCGGAAACGCTGTTTCAAGATGCCAATGGTCCTCTCTCTTATGCTGCGCGTTGCAATGTGTGATATGTTGTATTCCCAGTCAGCTTCCGTTCGGGTTACGCGTAGAGGCATCATGAGCCAGGTGGCGAGGCCGTATCCTTTGTCTCCCAGTAGCCAGCTCTGCCCTTCTAGCAGTTGCTGAAACATGGCAGATATAATGCTCTCACATAGGATGAACACATCATGGGTGCTCCAAGGGTATCTTGCATCAACTGACATGATGCGATGCATGTCATCACACACGAGCTGCACATTAATGGAGTGGAAGCTTTTCTGTTCCTGTACATCTCGGAATCATCCAAAGGTGCTCGCAAGGCAATGTGGGTACAATCAATGCAGCCCTGTACCTTTGGGAAGCCAGCAATCCTGGAGAAGCCCAGAGCCCTGTCACGCATTGCCTGGGCAGTCATGGGGAACTTTATGTAGGCAGCAGTCACCTGCCGAATGCAGACATGTGTTGCATGCTGAGAAATGGCGCACACAGCCCGATGTGTAGCTTGAAAGGATCCGGATGCATAGAATGAAAGCGCAGCTGTAACCGCCACCTCAACTAAAAAAGCAGTCCTCCTGACGCTTCTAGGTTGCAGGTCTGCTTTCGCCAACTCACAGATCTCAGTTACAACTTCTTTGTGGAAATGCAGCCTTCTGACAGTTTCCATCACTCAGATACAGGTATGAATGCCTGTTTCCGTATACCCTACATGGGTGAGGCCTCCTGCCCATCACTCTATGGGCTCTGAGGTTCCTCATGTGATGACGTTGAATCAATTCTCCTCTGCAGCACCATGATGCAAAAGGCTTGCTCAAGGTATGGCATTGTTAGTATTGCCCCCATTCTTAAATTTTACCTTTGCAAGAAGCTCAAAACGACAGGCAGGCAGGACAAAGTTCTTTGTTCTCTCTCTCCCCACAGGTCTGTATGGACCACACGCAGGTCTGAGCAGGCACAGTGATCGGGAATCCCCAACCACCCCCACCCTGAGCTGTCTAAGGTATATTGAGAAATTAGATTAAAAGGTATGGCGGGAGTTAAGCAGGGGAAAACATTTAAAGAAATATTCCAAAATTCTTAACAAGTACACATTACATTGAAAAATAAAAACTCCATGGGTAAATTGATCCATCTGTGGCGAACTAAAGAAGTTAAGGATAGTATTAGATTAAAAGAGGAGGCTTATAGGGCCCAAGTTTCCACATGATTTGCTCCTGATTTTTAGGAGCAACTAGTGGAGAACAGACTATCTTAGAAATCGCAATTCTCCACATTTTTTTTTCTGCAGTTCTAGTCAGTTAGAACAGTTTCACTTTGGAACAGAATTTTTTCTTCAAAAGGGGGCGTGTCCGGCCACTGACGCCTGATTTCAAAGTTTCCACAGTGAAAACGTACTCCAAACTAACTTAGAATGGAGCAAGTGAAGATTTTTGTAGAACTGAAAAAACCTGTTCTACACATTAAAAAAATCAGGCGCAGGTTACAAATTAGGCATCCAGAACGAGGTGGAGGGGAGGGGGGGGGGGGAAGTCATTAAATTCTATAATAAATCCTTATTTATACTTCTACAAATATTATACAAAATAAATCCAACCTGAATAAACATTTATAAGCGAAGAAAAGATTAAATAAACCATCTTCCTACCTGTGTGAAAGTGCTTCAGCCAGGGAGAATTCTGCAGCCGTTCGTTCCCGCGGGGGGGGGGAGGAGAAAGCCATTCGTTCCCGCGGGGGGGGGGAGGAGAAAGCCATTCGTTCCCGCGGGGGGGGGGAGGAGAAAGCCATTCGTTCCCGCGGGGGGGGGGGAGGAGAAAGCTGTTCGTTCCCGCGGGGGGGGGGGGAGGAGGAGAAAGCTGTTCGTTCCCGCGGGGGGGGGGGAGGAGGAGAAAGCCATTCGTTCCCGCGGGGGGGGGGGAGGAGAAAGCTGTTCGTTCCCGCGGGGGGGGGGGGAGGAGGAGAAAGCTGTTCGTTCCCGCGGGGGGGGGGGGAGGAGGAGAAAGCCATTCGTTCCCGCGGGGGGGGGGGGAGGAGGAGAAAGCCATTCGTTCCCGCGGGGGGGGGGGGGAGGAGAAAGCCGTTCGTTCCCGCGGGGGGGGGGGGAGGAGGAGAAAGCTGTTCGTTCCCGCGGGGGGGGGGGAGGAGGAGAAAGCCATTCGTTCCCGCGGGGGGGGGGGGAGGAGGAGAAAGCTGTTCGTTCCCGCGGGGGGGGGGGGAGGAGGAGAAAGCTGTTCGTTCCCGCGGGGGGGGGGGGAGGAGGAGAAAGCCATTCGTTCCCGCGGGGGGGGGGGGGAGGAGAAAGCCGTTCGTTCCCGCGGGGGGGGGGAGGAGAAAGCCATTCGTTCCCGCGGGGGGGGGGAGGAGGAGAAAGCCATTCGTTCCCGCGGGGGGGGGGGAGGAGAAAGCTGTTCGTTCCCGCGGGGGGGGGGGGGGAGGAGGAGAAAGCTGTTCGTTCCCGCGGGGGGGGGGGAGGAGGAGAAAGCCATTCGTTCCCGCGGGGGGGGGGGAGGAGGAGAAAGCCATTCGTTCCCGCGGGGGGGGGGGAGGAGAAAGCCATTCGTTCCCGCGGGGGGGGGGAGGAGAAAGCCGTTCGTTCCCGCGGGGGGGGGGGGAGGAGGAGAAAGCCATTCGTTCCCGCGGGGGGGGGGAGGAGAAAGCCATTCGTTCCCGCGGGGGGGGGGGAGGAGAAAGCCGTTCGTTCCCGCGGGGGGGGGGGAGGAGAAAGCCGTTCGTTCCCGCGGGGGGGGGGAGGAGAAAGCTGTTCGTTCCCGCGGGGGGGGGGGAGGAGGAGAAAGCCATTCGTTCCCGCGGGGGGGGGGGGGGAAGGAGAAAGCCGTTCGTTCCCGCGGGGGGGGGGGGAGGAGAAAGCCATTCGTTCCCGCGGGGAGGGGGGGGAGGAGAAAGCCATTCGTTCCCGCGGGGAGGGGGGGGGAGGAGAAAGCCATTCGTTCCCGCGGGGAGGGGGGGGGAGGAGAAAGCCATTCGTTCCCGCGGGGAGGGGGGGGGAGGAGAAAGCCATTCGTTCCCGCGGGGGGGGGGGGGGAGGAGAAAGCCATTCGTTCCCGCGGGGAGGGGGGGAGGAGGAGAAAGCCATTCGTTCCCGCGGGGAGGGGGGGGGAGGAGAAAGCCATTCGTTCCCGCGGGGGGGGGGGGGGAGGAGAAAGCCATTCGTTCCCGCGGGGGGGGGGGGAGGAGAAAGCCATTCGTTCCCGCGGGGAGGGGGGGGAGGAGGAGAAAGCCATTCGTTCCCGCGGGGAGGGGGGGGGAGGAGGAGAAAGCCATTCGTTCCCGCGGGGGGGGGGGGGAGGAGAAAGCCATTCGTTCCCGCGGGGAGGGGGGGGGAGGAGAAAGCCATTCGTTCCCGCGGGGAGGGGGGGGGAGGAGGAGAAAGCCGTTCGTTCCCGCGGGGGGGGGGGGGGGGGAGGAGAAAGCCATTCGTTCCCGCGGGGAGGGGGGGGAGGAGAAAGCCATTCGTTCCCGCGGGGAGGGGGGGGGAGGAGAAAGCCATTCGTTCCCGCGGGGAGGGGGGGGGAGGAGAAAGCCATTCGTTCCCGCGGGGAGGGGGGGGGGAGGAGAAAGCCATTCGTTCCCGCGGGGAGGGGGGGGGAGGAGAAAGCCATTCGTTCCCGCGGGGAGGGGGGGGGAGGAGGAGAAAGCCATTCGTTCCCGCGGGGGGGGGGGGGGGAGGAGAAAGCCGTTCGTTCCCGCGGGGGGGGGGGGGAGGAGAAAGCCATTCGTTCCCGCGGGGAGGGGGGGGAGGAGAAAGCCGTTCGTTCCCGCGGGGGGGGGGGGGGGAGGAGAAAGCCATTCGTTCCCGCGGGGAGGGGGGGGGAGGAGAAAGCCATTCGTTCCCGCGGGGAGGGGGGGGGAGGAGAAAGCCATTCGTTCCCGCGGGGGGGGGGGGGGGAGGAGAAAGCCATTCGTTCCCGCGGGGGGGGGAGGAGGGAAACGACTGCCTTAACTTTCTGAGACTTCCTGCACCTTCTCACTGCTGCAAGAAGCCTCAGTGCTGATGTGCTGATGGCAGTGTGCTTTTATTAAAAAATGTTCAAAAATTAAACATCTACAAAGAGCTACAAAAATGGCCGAGTGCCAATGTTTCCTTCACACTGCGCGTGCGCGAACGCTCCAACGCGCACGCGCAGCATTGCCGGCAGGAAAAAAACTAATTTAAATGGTACCTGCCCCCTCCCACTTACAAAATCGGCGCGAGTGTAGGCTCCGCCCCCCTGGGCGCCGCGCCAAACAGACAAGGAGCTGCAGGGCGCTCCAGAATCGCGCGTTTTCTTTCCGGCGCCGTTTTAGGCGCGAAAAACGGGCGCCCAGCTCGGAGGGCCGCCCATTTTTTATCGTGTGGAAACTTGGGCCCAAAATGTGGCAAAAAATAGTAGTAAGCCTGAGGATTGTGAGAGCTTTAGAAACCAGTAAAGGATGACCAAAAAATTGATAAAATGAGAGAAAATAGAATAGGAGAGTAAACTAGCAAGAAATCTAAAAACAGATTGTAAGAGCTCCTATAAGTATGTAAAAAGAAAGAGAGTAGCAAAAGTAAGCGATGGTCCCTCAGAGGCTGAGACAGGAGAAATTGTAATGGGAAATAAGGAAATGGCAGAGACTTTAAACAAATACTTTGGCTGGAATTTTCTCCAGGTAGGCGGATTGGGGGCGAGGTGTCTCCAAGGCAGCTGGTAAATCCGGAAGGCCGGATTTCCCGCAGGCCCTGCCAATTTTAACAGCAGGGATTGATTTGCATTTGAGGCATCGGATTCTCAGCCACAGCCAACCAAATTGAGAGTCTGGCTGACTGCGAGCGGGTAAACATAGAATCACAGAAATTAGGTGCAGGAGCAGGCAATTCGGCCATTCGAGTCTGCACCGCCATTCAATAAGATTATGGCTGATCATTCAACCTCAGTTCCCCTTTCCTGCTTTCTCTCCATACCCCTTGATCACATTGGCCGTAAGGGCCATATCTAACTCCCTTTTGAATATATCTAACGAACTAGCCTCAACAACTTTCTGCGGTAGAGAATTCCACAGGCTCACAATTAACTGAGTGAAGAAGTTTCTCCTCATCTCGGTCCTAAATGGCTTACCCCTTATTCCTAGACTGTGACCCCTGCTTCTGGAACTCACCAGCAACGGGAACATTCTTCCTGCCTCTAACCTGTGCAATCCCATCAGAATTTTATATTTTTGTATGAGATCCCCTCTCATTCTTCTAAACTCCAGTGGATACAAGCCCAGTTGATCCAGTCTCTCCTCATATGTCAGTCCTGCCATCCCGGGAATCAGTCTGGTGAACCTTCGCTGCACTCCCTCAATAGCAAGAACGTCCTTCCTCAGATTAGGGGACCAAAACTGAACACAATATTCCAGGTGTGGCCTCACCAAGGCTCTGTACAACTGCATTAAGACCTCCCTGCTCCTATACTCAAATCCTCTAGCTATGAAGGCCAACATGCCATTTGCCTTCTTCACTGCCTGCTGTACCTGCAAGCCAAACTTCAATGACTGATGTACCATGACACCCAGGTCCCATTGCATCTCCCCTTTTCCTAATCTGTCACCATTCAGATAATATTCTGTCTTCCTGTTTTTGCCACCAAAGTGGATAACCTCACATTTATCCACATTATACTGCATCTGCCATGCATTTGCCCACTCACCTAACCTGTCCAAGTCACCCTGCAGTCTGTTAGTATCCTCCTCACAGCTCACACCACCCCCCAGCTTAGTGTCATCTGCAAACTTGGAGATATTACATTCAATTCCTTCATCTAAATCATTGATGTATATTATAAATAGCTGGGATCCCAGCACTGAAACCTGCGGCACCCCACTAGTCACACTGCCTGCCATTCTGAAAAGGACCCGTTTATTCCGACTCTCTGCTTCCTGTCTGCCAACCAGTTCTCTATCCATGTCAATACATTACCCCCAATACCATGTGCTTTAATTTTGCATACTAATCTCGTGTGTAGGACCTTGTCAAAAGCCTTTTGAAAGTTCAAATATACCACATCCACTGGTTCTCCCTTGTCCACTCTATTAGGGTAGACCTATACTTATGGAGGGGGAGCGAGGGGGTTGGTCTGGGGGAGGGATCGCGGGGGCGAGTCAGGATCGTCTGTGGCTCAGTCATGGATTGCAGGGGGTGGGGGGGGGGGGAGGTCAAGGATCGGCAGGAGGAGATTCGGAAATCGTGGGGGGGAGGGGAGGTGATGGGTCGGATCAGAAATCAGAGGGGCGGGAACAGCCGGAGCATCAGCAGTGGGGCGGGGAAGAGAGGATCGGGGATGGCTAGGGTGATCGGAGCTGGGGTCCCCGATAGTGGGGTGTGGGTTAGGCAGGGACCCTGTATCCAGAAGGTAGGTATAAAGCCACCTCCTGATGCAGCAGGTTTAACCCACCTCGATTTAACTGCCGGGTTTCACGAATTGTGTGAAACCCGTCCACGTGCAGTTAAATTCAAAATGGAGGTTAAGAAAGAGGCTTCCAGCCTCATTATATTTAAATTGATATACCGCCCCCTGGGAGCGGGTTCGTTGCCCGCGACCCCTTAAAACCGAAGTGGGAAAGTTGGAGGCAGGATCAGGTTGGGAATCCCATTTTTAACAATGTAACAACCCACACGCTCCAAACACACCCATGTTTTTAGGGGAAAATTCTAGCATTTGTATCTGTCTTCACAGTAGAAAACACAAAAAGCGTACCGAAAACAGTGGGGAACCACGGGGTTAAGGAGATTGAGCAACTTAAATTAAGATCAGTAGAGAAAAAGTACATGCAAAGTTAACGGGACTAAAAGCTGACAAATCCCCTGGACCTGACAGGCTAAGGTTCTAAATGAGGTGGCTGCAGAGATAGTGGATGCATTGGTTGTGATCTTCCAAAATTCCCTAGATTCTAGAACGATCCCAGCAAATTGGAAGGTAGCAAATGTAACCTTTCTATTCAAGAAAGGAGGAAGAGAGAAAACATGGAACTACAAGCCTATTAGCCTGACATCAGTCATCAGGAAAATGCTGAAATCCATTATTAAGGAAGTGGTAACGACACTTAGAAAATCATAATATGTTTAGGCAGAGTCAACATGGTTTTATGAAAGGGACATCATGTTTAACACATTAATTAGAGTTTTTTGAGGATGTAACTGGCAGGGTAGATAAAGGGGAACCAGTGGATGCAGTATATTTGGATTTCCAAAAGGCATTTGATAAGGTGCCACATAAAAGGCTGCTACGCAAGATAAGGGCTCATGGGGTTGAGATAATATATTAGCATGGATAGAGGATTGGTTAACAGACAGAAAACAGAGAGTCGGGATAAATGGCTCATTTTCCAGTTGGCAGGCTGTAACTAGTGGGGTGCCGCAAGAGTCCGTGTTTGGGCCTCAACTATTTACAATCTATATTAATGACTTAGATGAAGAGACTGAGTGTAATGATTCTTAGTTTGCTGATGATACAAAGATAGGTGGGAAAGTAAGCTGTGAGGAGGAAATACTACACAACAATCCAGAGATGTGAAACACACTGTTGCATTGATGAAGACCCAGAGAAGATCAATGAGAATAGTTCCAGGATTGATGCCTCTAAATTATGAAGTGAAATATCAGCGAAAATATTGTAGACAGTATTAAATAAAATATTAAACAAAAATAAGGACAGAAATATTTGACTTTGAACTAAATTAAGTCGGTGTGCCCTGGTCCAATTATCCCCCACCCTTTAATCCTGCTTCACCTGAAGGCTACATTTGGTCGTAACTCCCTGTGTGCAACACCATGGTAGATCGACTACCATAAATTGAGAATAAAATTCACATGGAATTGGTTAAGTTTACTGTGCAGATTGATTTTGCAGCCTGTCTAATCCATTAAAAACAGAAGTTTAATAGCCTGAAATAAGCACAAGGCATTACAAGTAACTTTACTGACCTTTAACCTTATTGGAATTCCATGCAGATCCGACTGATATCGCACTGGATATTATGAAACCAGCATTAGCAGCTTCTTCAACTTGTTTCATTTCTGAAAAAGAATGCTTTTGGGTCTATTGATCATGGATGGAGATCTAGTTTGAATTACGAATTGAGACAGTTAAATTGTAACCACTGATGGATCTTACTTTCTGGAAAGTGATTATTGATGCAATAATAAAAGTTACATATTTCACTGGTGCTTGTACTATTATTTCACTGGTTACTTTTCAAAAATGTTAATAAATATTGGGTCAATACATTACAATGGTTTGGTTTCTGATCCTTATTTTCTTTAACTCTATAATGAATGTATCCTGCAACACTTAGGCTGCACCAATACTACACAACAATCCAGATATGTGAAACACACAGGTGCATTGATGAAGACCCAAAGATCAAAGAGAATAGTTCCAGGACTGAGGCCTCTAAATTATGAAGAAAAATTTCAGCATTATGCTAATTCGGACATTTGAACAGTTAGTCGTGGGCCTGGAATTTGCGGTCGGGATGACAGCGAACTGGCAGCGTTCTCTGTCATTCCGCCTTTAAAATTGCCAGCAACTTTGGGATTTGCAGCAAAGGCATGTTTAAAAATCCAACAGTGTTTAAAAATCTCAAAGAAATGCCACTGTGATTGCCAAGGCACAAACAGTTTGTAATTGCCAAAAATAAAAATAAAAATTCTGGAAAGCAGAACTTCCCAATTTTTATAGTTGTGCTGGTTCTCTCACTTGACTAGAGTCTGGCACCAGTGCCAGGCAGACCAGTAGCAGAACATTATAAAAAACACAACACAAAATGCGTTTACACACCAAAAAGATCCTGTGCCCAAGCATTAGCCAACTTTTATTTCTACATTAATTAGAAAGTTAGAAATAACTTAAACAAAATGTTTTGACACAGGCTGGAATAATGCTTATGAGATTTGGTTCTGCAATCTTAACTAATATACAAAGAGAGAAACAAATCCATGGATAAGACATCATGGATCATATTTTTCATTGTTTCATAATTTTAACGGGAAAGTAGATGTGAGTGGTGTAATGTAATGCCTCTATTTAAAAAAAAAAGGAGGCAGACAAAAAGCAGGAAACTATAGACCAGTTAGCCTAACATCTGTGGTTGGGAAAATGTTGGAGTCCATTATTAAAGAAGCAGTAGCAAGACATTTGGAAAAGCAAAATTCGGTCAGGCAGAGTCAGCATGGATTTATGAAGGGGAAGTCATGTTTGACAAATTTGCTGGAGTTCTTTGAGGATGTAACAAAGAGGGTGGATAAAGGGAAACCAGTGGATGTGGTGTATTTGGGCTTCCAGAAGGCATTTGACAAGGTGCCATATAAAAGGTTACTGCACAAGATAAAAGTTCACAGGGTTGGGGATAATATATTAGCATGGATAGAGGGTTGGCTAACTCACAGAAAACAGAGAGTCGTGATAAATAGTTCATTCTCTGGATGGCAACCAGTAATGAGTGGGGTGCCGCAGGGATCAGTGCTGGGACCACAACTATTTACAATCTATATTAACGACTTGGAAGAAGGGACTGAGTGTAATGTAGCCAAGTTTGCTAATGGGAGGAAAAGCAATGTGTGAGAAAGACAAAAAACCTGCAAAAGAACATAGACAGGCTAAGTGAGTGGGCAAAAATGTGGCAGATGAAGTATAATGTTGGAAAGTGTGAGGTCTTGCACTTTTGCAGAAAAAAATCAAAGAGCAAGTTATTATTTAGATGGAGAAAGATTACAAAGTGCCGCAGTACAGCGGGACCTGGGGGTACTTGTGCATGAAACACAAAATGATAGTATGTAGGTACAGCAAGTTATCAGGAAGGCCAATGGTATCTTGGCCTTTATTGCAAAGGAGATGGAGTATAAAAGCAGGGAAGTCTTGCTATATAAGGTATTGGTGAGGCCAAACCTGGAATACTGCGTGCAGTTTTGGTTTCCATATTTACGAAAGGATATACTTGCTTTGAAGGCAGTTCAGAGAAGGTTCACAAGGTTGATTCCGGAGATGAAGGGGTTGACTTATGAGGAAAGGTTAAGTAGATTGGGCCTCTACTCATTGGAATTCAGAAGAATGAGAGGTGATCTTATCGAAACGTATAAGATTATGAGGGGGCTTGACAAGGTGGATGCAGAGAGGATGTTTCCACTGATGGGGGAGACTAGAACTAGAGGGCATGATCTTAGAATAAGGGGCTGTCCATTTAAAACAGAGACAAGGAGAAATTTCTTCTCTCAGAGGGTTGTAAATCTGTGGAATTCGCTGCCTCAGAGAGCTGTGGAAGTTGGGACATTGAATAAATTTAAGACAGAAATAGACAGTTTCTGAATGATAAGGGGATAAGGGGTTATGGGGAGCGGGCGGGGAAGTGGAGCTGAGTCCACCATGATCTTATTGAATGGCGGAGCAGGCTCGAGGGGCCATATGGCCTACTCCTGTTCCTATTTCTTATGTTCTTATATTTTTGATTGTTTCATAATTTTAACGGGAAACTAGAGCAACAAATGAGCACCGCATCTATTTTCTCTCTCATTATTTGACTATGCAAGCCTCCAAGTTTTTTAAAGAAATTAATATTCCATACCAGTTCAGACCACACATTAGTGAACTAAAAGGAAAAGGAAAGTTTCAAAGCATCACCACTGCAGTGGTAGAGTAATCAGTATAAGTCTGTAAACTTCAGCTAATCCAAAACTGCTGCTCATATCCGATCACATACCCAAGTCCTGCTCACCCGTGAAGGGGGGGGCGGGGTAAAGAGAGGATTTTAACCCGCCATGACTGGCAGGAGAGGGGCAAAATCTGAGATCTGATCCCAGACCACCTCGCATGTGCCCACTTATGTGTTTAACGGTGGTGGGGGGGGGGGGGGCGGTGATGATGGGCAACTAACCTGATAGCAAGGCGGGGCAATTATTGAAATATGCTAATGAGGCTGCATGCCTCAAATTTGAACAGACTTTTAGATTTAACAACTGCAGGCTGGGTTTTCCAGGGCTTGGGAAACCTGGCAGCTGAAGGGAGGTGAGAATGGCTGGATCCAGCAGGTATGTGCCTTTCCAGCACCGCTTATGGTCCAGGAGGAGGAGTGCTTGCCCCCGCCGGCAAACCTGTTATCTTTCCTACGATCTGCCAACCCCTGCCCCAAAAGCCACCCCCAAACTGCGATTTCCACTGTCCCCCACCCCTCACAATCCATCCCTTCCTCCCTCCACTCTAATACTGCGGCCTTCCAGCCCGACGGCCATCCAGCCTCTCAATCTGGCTGGCTGCCTGCTACGAGATGGAGAAAAAAAAATCAAATGAGGTCCTTCCATTAAATTTGGCAAGACCTCCGCATTACCCACATTTACCAGCCACTACAACATCCCCCCACCCACAACCTCCCTGTAAATATCAGGGCCATTATCACTGTACTGACTGATCTACATTGGCTCCCGGTCTCCCAGTGCCACAAATTTAAAGTTCCCATTCTTGTGTTTAAATGTCTCATTTCCTCGCTCCTCCCTATTTCTGTGACCTCCACCAACACAACCCTCCACCCATACAAATTCTCCGTTCCTCTGAACTTACCTTTTGTAAATGCTCCCTTCCTCAGCTGCCTGGCTTCCTTGTTCTGGATCTTTCTCTTTAAACCATCCTCAAAAACCATCTTTGACCCAACTTTTGGTCGCCCTCCTAATATCTCCTACTTTGGACTTCTCCCTCCTATTGTGAGCAAACTCCTCTTCTATTACCAGATAAAGGAGGATAACTGTGTAACCATTTTATGCTCTCACCTAACATGTTGTCCCACAGACACTATCTGGCAGTGGCCAGCTTCAGTTTTCTAGCAAGAATCCTTTACTGATGTGTCATTGTACTTTTTGGCACTATGGGCAAAAGGACATTTTGGACTTGGCTGCGATTTTTAAGCTTAGCTATTTGACTTGAAATCGTTAGTTTTGGTAAATAATTGTGCTGTGTGTTATTTTACTTTCTTTACAGTACAGCAATGAAAAGTTTTGCAGTTACTTCAGTGAAAATATCACTTTTAAAAGGTACAGGTATCAAATGAGGATCAAAAGGATTTAATGTACACAATAAAAAATCTAATCAAAGCAAATTTTATCTTTATTGAACAATGTTGCCAATTATCCACAAATTTGCACATCAATACCCACATAGATATTTTTTTACACAGTAACCATGGTAATGGACCAAATGCAGGACAACACCAAGATTGTAAATACTGAGAGGAGAGAGAAAATTAGGAAATAGTTACCATGTGACACCAATTGCTTCCTGCTTGAATAAAAAGTTTTAATTATTCACAGAAGTAGTTCGACCAATCTGATTTTTATACTGAAGATCACGACATAGTCCCATTACTATAGTCTTGTGACAAACAATATTATAGTAAATCATCGGGCTTATGACGACAGATCTAAACCAAGTTCCAATACGTATTAGCTGCATATTTACATCCGAGGGGAAGTGACATGGAAGGTCGTCTACTACTTGGCAAATTTAAGAGAGGGTCAAATTTCACCAACATGAAGTACAGATTTTGTGATTAAGAGGTTTGAGATAAAGATTAGTGCCCAAAATATTTAAAGCTATAAACTTGCCTCTGTGAAAAAAGTATGTTAATTTCACCCCCAAAAATGATGTAAAATATATTATAATACGTCAAATCATTTGCATAGGGCAGCACTGCAACAAAAACGACGCAGTCCTCTTCTCCCGCCCCAGCTCGATAAGTTTGCCAAACACCTTTTCATCAAAACTATTCCCTTTTTACGAAATAAACTTACTGAATGTGTTAAGCATTTAAAATAAAATATAAACAGATTATTTTACAAGAAATGATTTAGAATAGAAATGTATCCATTAGTCTTCAGTAAAACCAGCTATTTCAGGTATTGGTGAGGCCACACCTGGAATACTGCGTGCAGTTTTGGTTTCCATATTTACAAAAGGATATACTTGCTTTGGAGGCTGTTCAGAGAAGGTTCACTAGGTTGATTCTGGAGATGAGGGGGTTGACTTATGAGGAAAGGTTGAGTAGGTTGGTCCTCTACTCATTGGAATTCAGAAGAATGAGAGGTCATCTTATCGAAACATATAAGATTGTGAGGGGGCTTGACAAGGTGGATGCAGAGAGGATGTTTCCACTCATAGGGGAGACTAGAACTAGGGGGCATGATCTTAGAATAAGGGGCCGCCCATTTAAAAGTGAGATGAGGAGAAATTTCTTCTCTGAGGGTTGAAAATCTGTGGTATTCGCTGCCTCAGAGAGCTGTGGAAGTTGGGACATTGAATAAATTTAAGACAGAAATAGATAGTTTCTTAAATGATAAGGGGTTATGGGCAGCGGGCAGGGAAGTGGAGCTGAGTCCATGATCAGATCAGCCATGATCTTATTGAATGGCGGAGCAGGCTCGAGGGGCCGTATGGCCTACTCCTGTTCCTATTTCTTATGTTCTAATGATACAGCACAGAAACAGGCCATTCGGACCAACCTGTCCATGCCGCCATTTATGCTCCACTCAAGCCTTCATCTAACTCTGGCAGCATAACCCTCTATTCCCTTCACCCTCATATGCTTATCTAGCCTTACCTTAAATGCATCTGTATGAATATGTATGAATATAAAGGGGCTGCAGGAGGGGTCAAAACTAAAAATCATGGTTTAAAAACTAGTATTAAAACACTCTACCTAAACGCACGCAGCATTCGAAATAAAGTAAATGAGTTGACGGCACAAATCATTACAAATGGGTATGATTTGGTGGCCATTACAGAAACATGGTTGCAGGGTGGCCAAGACTGGGAATTAAACATACAGGGGTATCTGACAATTCGGAAAGATATACAAGAAGGGAAAGGAGGTGGGGTAGCTCTGCTAATAAAGGATGATATCAGGGCAGTTGTGAGAGACGAAAATGGCTCTAATGAACAAAATGTTGAATCATTGTGAGTGGAGATTAGAGATAGTAAGGGGAAAAAGTCACTGTTGGGCGTAGTTTATAGGCCCCCAAATAATAACTTCACGGTGGAGCGGGCAATAATCAAGGGAGTAATGGAGGCATGTGAAAAAGGAATGGCGTAATCATGGGGGATTTTAACCTACATATCGATTGGTCAAATCAAATCGCACGGGGTAGCCTTGAGGAGGAATTCATAGAATGCATACGGGATTGTTTCTTAGAACAGTATGTTACAGAACCTACAAGGGAACAAGCTACCTTAGATCTGGTCCTGTGTAATGAGACAGGAATAATAAACGATCTCCTAGTAAAAGATCCTCTCAGAATAAGTGATCACAGTATGGTTGAATTTGTAATACAGATTGAGCGTGAGGAAGTAGTGTCTCAAACGAGCATACTATGCTTAAACAAAGGGGACTACAGTGGGATGAGGGCAGAGTTGACTAAAGTAGACTGGAAACACAGACTAAACGGTGGCACAATTGAGGAACAGTGGAGGACTTTTAAGGAGCTCTTTCATAGTGCTCAACAAAAATATATTCCAATGAAAAAGAAGGGCGGTAAGAGAAGGGATAACCAGCCATGGATAACCAAGGAAATAAAGGAGAGTATCAAATTAAAAACCAATGCGTATAAGGTGGCCAAGGTTAGTGGGAAACTAGAAAATTGGGAAAATTTTAAACGACAGCAAAGAATGACTAAGAAAGCAATGAAGAAAGGAAAGATAGATTACGAAAGTAAACTTGCGCAAAACATAAAAAGATAGTAAAAGCTTTTACCGATATATAAAACAGAAAAGAGTGACTAAAGTAAATGTTGGTCCCTTAGAAGATGAGAAGGGGGATTTAATAATGGGAAATGTGGAAATGGCTGAGACCTTAAACAATTATTTTGCTTCGGTCTTCACAGTGGAAGACACAAAAACCATGCCAAAAATTGCTGGTCACAGGAATGTGGGAAGGGAAGACCTTGACATAATCATTATCACTAGGGGGGTAGTACTGGACAGGCTAATGGGACTCAAGGTGGACAAGTCCCCTGGTCCTGATGAAATGCATCCCAGGGTATTAAAAGAGATGGCGGAAGTTATAGCAGATGCATTCGTTCTAATCTACCAAAATTCTCTGGACTCTGGGGAGGTACCAGCGGATTGGAAAGCAGCTAATGTAATGCCTCTGTTTAAAAAATGGGGCAGACAAAAGGCAGGTAACTATAGGCCGGTTAGTTTAACATCTGTAGTGGGGAAAATGCTTGAAGCTATCATTAAGGAAGAAATAGCGGGACACCTAGACAGGAATAGTGCAATCAAGCAGATGCAACATGGATTCATGAAGGGGAAATCATGTTTAACTAATTTACTGGAATTCTTTGAGGAGATAAGAGCATGGTGGATAGAGGTGTGCCGATGGATGTGGTGTATTTAGATTTCCAAAAGGCATTCGATAAGGTGCCACACAAAAGGTTACTGCAGAAGATAAAGGTACGCGGAGTCAGAGGAAATGTATTAGCATGGATCGAGAATTGGCTGGCTAACAGAAAGCAGAGAGTTGGGATAAATGGGTCCTTTTCGGGTTGGAAATCGATGGTAAGTGGTGTGCCACAGGAATCAGTGCTGGGACCACAACTGTTTACAGTATACATAGATGACATGGAAGAGGGGACAGAGTGTAGTGTAACAAAATTTGCAGGTGACACAAAGATTAGTGGGAAAGCAGGTTGTGTAGAGGACATAGAGAGGCTGCAAAGAGATTTAGATAGGTTAAGCAAATGGGCTAAGGTTTGGCAGATGGAATACAATGTCGGAAAATGTGAGGTCATCCACCTTGAAAAAAAAAAGTAAAAGGGAATATTATTTGAATGGGGAGAAATTACAACATGTTGCAGTGCAGAGGGACCTGGGGGTCCTTGTGCATGAGTGGACAAGGGATAACCAGTTGATGTGGTGTATTTGGACTTTCAGAAGGCTTTCGACAAGGTCCCACAGAAGAGATTAATGTGCAAAGTTAAAGCACATGGGATTGGGGGTAGTGTGCTGACATGGATTGAGAACTGGTTGGCAGACAGGAAGCAAAGAGTAGGAGTAAATGGGTACTTTTCAGAATGGCAGGCAGTGACTACTGGGGTACCGCAAGGTTCTGTGCTGGGGCCCCAGCTGTTTACATTGTACATTAATGATTTAGACGAGGGGATTAAATGTAGTATCTCCAAATTTGCGGATGACACTAAGTTGGGTGGCAGTGTGAGCTGTGAGGAGGATGCTATGAGGCTGCAGAGTGACTTGGATAGATTAGGTGAGTGGACAAATGCATGACAGATGAAGTATAATGTGGATAAATGTGAGGTTATCCACTTTGGGGGCAAAAACAGAGAGACAGAAAATTATCTGAATGGTGACAGATTAGGAAAAGGGGAAGTGCAACGAGACCTGGGTGTCATGGTACATCAGTCATTGAGGGTTGGCCTGCAGGTACAGCAGGCAGTTAAGAAAGCAAATGGCATGTTGGCCTTCATAGCGAGGGGATTTGAGTACAGGGGCAGGGAGGTGTTACTGCAGTTGTACAGGGCCTTGGTGAGGCCACACCTGGAGTGTATTGTGTACAGTTTTGGTCTCCTAACTTGAGGAAGGACATTCTTGCTATTGACGGAGTGCAGCGAAGGTTCGCCAGACTGATTCCCGGGATGGCGGGACTGACATATCAAGAAAGACTGGTTCAACTGGGCTTGTATTCACGAGAGTTCAGAAGAATGAGAGGGGATCTCATAGAAACGTTTAAAATTCTGACAGGTTTAGATAGGTTAGATGCAGGAAGAATGTTCCCAATGTTGGCGAAGTCCAGAACCAGGGGTCACAGTCTAAGGATAAGGGGTAAGCCATTGAGGACCGAGATGAGGAGAAACTTCTTCACCCAGAGAGTGGTGAACCTGTGGAATTCTCTACCACAGAAAGTTGTTGAGGCCAATTCACTAAATATATTCAAAAAGGAGTTAGATGTAGTCCTTACTACTAGGGGGATCAAGGGGTATGGCGAGAAAACAGAAAGGGAGTACTGAAGTTGCATGTTCAGCCATGAACTCATTGAATGGTGGTGCAGGCTCGAAGGGCCGAATGGCCTACTCCTGCACCTATTTTCTATGTTTCTATATTTCTATGTATGAATCCCAAAAGGTTAGTTTGCAGGTGCAGCAGGTAATCAGGAAGGCGAATGGAATGTTGGCCTTCATTGCGAGAGGGATAGAGTACAAAAGCAGGGAGGTCCTGCTGCAACTGTACTGGGTATTGGTGAGGCCGCACCTGGAGTACTGCGTGCAATTTTGGTCACCTTACTTAAGGAAGGATGTACTAGCTTTGGAGGGGGTACAGAGACGATTCACTAGGCTGATTCCGGAGATGAGGGGGTTACCTTATGATGATAGATTGAGTAGACTGGGTCTTTACTCGTTGGAGTTCAGAAGGATGTGGGGTGATCTTATAGAAACATTTTAAATAACGAAAGGGATAGACAAGATCGAGGCAGAGAGGTTGTTTCTACTGGTCAGGGAGACTAGAACTAGGGGGCACAACCTCAAAATACGGGGGAGCCAATTTAAAACCGAGTTGAGAAGGAATTTCTTCTCCTAGAGGGTTGTGAATCTGTGGAATTCTCTGCCCAAGGAAGCAGTTGAGGCTAGCTCATTGAATCTATTCAAATCACAGATAGATAGATTTTTAAGCAATAAGGGAATTAAGGGTTACGGGGAGCGGGCGGGTAAGTGGAGCTGAGTCCACGGCCAGATCAGCCATGATCTTGTTGAATGGCGGAGCAGGCTCGAGGGGCTAGATGGCCTACTCCTGTTCCTAATTCTTATGTTCTTATGTTCTATTATATATACCATTCGCTTCAACCACTCACTGTGATGGCGAGTTTCACATTCTCACCACTCTCTGGGTAAAAACGTTTCTTAATTCCCTATTTGATTTCTTGGTGAGTATCTTCTGTTGATGGCCTCTAGTTTTGGTCTTTCCACAAGTCGAAACACTGTTTGTATCTACTCTATCAAAGCCTTTCATAGTTTTAAAGACCTCTGTAAGGTCACCCCTCAGCCTTCTCTTTTCAAGAGAAAAGAGACCCAGCCTGTTCATCCTTTCCTGATAGATATAACCTCGCATTTCTGGTATCATCATTGTAAATCTTTTTTGCACCCTCTCCAGTGCCTCTATATTCTTTTTTTGATATGGCGACCAAAACTGTACACATACTATAAATGTGATCTAACCAAGGTGCGATACAAGTTTAGCATAACTTTTCTACTTTTCAATTCGATCCCTTTAGAAATAAACCCTATAGCTTGGTTTTCTTTTTAATGGCCTTATTAATCTGTGTTGCTACTTTTACTGATTTGTGTATTTGTACTCTGAGATCCCTTTGCTCTTCTACCCCATTTAGATTCTTATTTTCCAAGTAAAATTCATATTTTCCAAGTAGGCTTAGGAAGGCGGAGTAAGTTGGGGTGACACGCATATCAGGATGTCGTTGAATGTGGCATTGTATTCACCTTTCCTGACCTCATGATGTCATTAAATCTCTTCCTGCATTGAATCCAAGACCATGCCACCACACTCCAGCTGCTCACCTCCGCCACAATCTCCAACCATGCCTTCTCCGTATTTGAAGCTGTCTTCTTCCTCTCATCACCAGGGAATAACACCCCCCTTCGAGCCCCAACACCTTGCCGCAGGAGCTCCAGGGCGGCATCACTGAAGCGAGGGGCAGCTTTTGTACGTCGCTACTCCAAGCAATCTTTCTGCCACCTCCACAAACTGTCAGGTGTCATCTTTCCAGTGCTCCTTTAAATACCTCTGCTGAATTGGACCTCTGCATGACATCATCATGCCCGCTCGTGCTAATCGGTCGGAAAACCCGGAAGTCAGATGCAAAAGTCAGATTAAAAAGCCACTGACAAATGCGCCACTGGAAGTTCTGGGTTCCCCACGTAATCCAGAGCTCCCCCACTGCCAGCGCATTGGCAGGTAAAAATTCTGGCCCTTGTGTGAGTTTTATATGAAGGATTACATAGCAGCAGAGACAAACTCTCAGGGCCTGTCCTGACTGCGGTGGGAATCTACCAACCTGACCACTCAATCATTCTAGCTGAAGGAAAAATTGTACATTCCTGAACATCCATCATATCAGCTAAGAATTCCACAGCTATGAACACCCCAATTTAAGAGTTTAAGAACTTTAAAGCCCTGAACATCTAATCATATCAGTTGAAAGATGCCAAATCATCAATTATCACAGATGTCCTTTTTTAATAAAAATGCACCTCAGGAAGGATATGTTGGCCTTGGAATAGGTGCAGATTGATAACGGGGCTCAAAGGGTTAAATTATGAAGACTGGTTGCATACACTAGGCTTGCACAAAAGCAAAATACTGCAGATGCTGGAAATCGGAAATAAAAACAGAACATTCTGGAAATACTCATCAGGTCAGGCAGCATCTGTGGAGAGAGAAACAGAGTTAACGTTTCAGGTCGATGACCTTTCCTCAGAAGACTAGGCTTGTATTCTCTTGAATATAGAAGATTAAGGGGTGATTTAATTGAGGTATTTAAGATGAGCAAAGGAGTTGATTGGGTAGATGGCGAGAAACTATTTCCTCTGGTGGGGGAGTCCAGAACAAGCGGGCTTAACCTTAAAATTAGAGCTGGGCTTTCAAGGGTGATGTCAGAAACCACTTCTTCACATAAAGGGTAGTGGAATTCTGGGACTCTCTTCCCCAAAAAGCTGTTGAGATTAGGTCAATTGAAAATGTCAAAACTGAGATTGATAGATATTTGTTAGGCAAGGCTATTAAGGGTTAAGAAACCAAAGTGAGTAAATGGAGTTATTTTACACTTCAGCCATGATCTAATTGAATGGCGGAACAGGCTGAAGGGACTGAAACATAGAAACATAGAAAATAGGAGCAGTAGTGGGCCATTCGGCCCTTCGAGCCTGCACCGCTATTCAATATGATCATGGCTGATCCTCTATCTCAACACCATATACCCGCTTTTTCCCCATACCCCGAATGGCCTACTCCTGTTCCTATATTCCTATGTATTCCTGAATGTTGTGCTCATCAATATGAGGAACACCAGCACTAGGATTGGAACACTTCCTTTCAATGTCATCAAGCACTTTCAGGTTAAGTATTAGTCAGGTTTGATACATTATAATGCTCTATTTGCCTTGTTAAAATGTACCTTAAACTCAGTCTCAAAACAGCACCTTCTTTTGCACCTACGGTGACATTTTTATTTCTTACATGTGCCATTTCAATGACCTGATTGAATGAAACGCCAAGATTTGTGATGACCTCCAGTAATGTGGGCTTGGGTCCTCTAAGAACTATACTGAAACTACTTGCACTTTTCTGTTTGATCCCCTGTATTAATCTGGATTTAAACCCAGGTCCTGAAGTAAAACCATATACTCTCTTTTTATGTTTGGAGACAGGAGTATGCACATTTTGCTATCAAGTAATTGAGGGTATACTGAATATACACACGTAATTTTTGAAGCCTATAACTGAAGTGGGTGATTTTTGTGTCACTTTTGCACTTAAAAATGGACCAAAAATGCACTTCCAGTTGAAGCGGCCACTTGCCGATTGGTTTCTGCCAATTCTGATATTGAGCTGACCTCGATCTACTGCAGCCACAGCTCCAGGTAAACACAGGCGAGGGCCTCAATGGAAAATTAAAATTGGGGTCAAGTTACAAACCTCCACCTCCCCCCCCCCCCCCCCCGAGATAGCATTTTCATTCCTGTCCCTGTGGCTACCACCAGTTCTTGCATCAGCGCACAAGGCGTGCGCAGTACGAGTCATTTTCTCTGATATTTAATGAGATCCTCCGCTCTCGGGTAAAACTGTAGACAGTTTTGGCAGACGTTTACTTGTATTACATTGTGGGTTTTTTGTTGCTACTGAAACAATTTTAAAGTGCTTTTAGTTGCTGTGGAATATTATGAACTCTTTCTGGCAATACACTTTTTTTCTTCATGAGCGTCTTCTGGGAATTCCACGCTGATGAGGAGGAGCAGGAGCCACAACAGCTGGAGGAAGGAGGAAAAACAGCTACAGCTGCAGAGGGAACAAATAGAAGGAGGTGTACTCATATGAATCCTTACCTTCCCAACAGAGTTTATAGGCTCAGGACAACATGCCTACAGTTCTTTGAGGAGCTTCTCCATGGAAGCTGTTGCAGAGTTGTGTCACCATCTGCACCGAGACCTAAAAACAACTGTCACAGCTAGCACTGCATTGCCCGTTGTAGGATTGTGGGAATGGCTGAGGCTTTGAAGTAAAAACATTAATAAAGACAACTCAATGAATAAGTGTAAGCTTGCTATTGTGAAATATGTATATTTTTTTATTTTGTTTAAATTTTAGACATAGAAATTTCAGTTACTGGAAAAACCTCAGAATTTGTGGGATCCCAGTGGCCAGATTGCGCAATCAGAGTCAAAGAACCCAATAAAAAAGAGGATACAAACAATCCTCCTGGCCCCAGAAAAATCTCTTTGTTGCTGGTCCTTCCATGTACCCCCCACCCCCTCCCCCCACATGAATTTTGGGTTTAGCTCTGTGGAGGCGTTGCTGAGTTCCCCACCGATCCCCTCAATCAGCCAGCTGCCAAAATTGTTTTTTTTAGGAAACATTTTTAGGAAACATCCTCAACTAATTTTGAAATAAATTCAAGTCGTTATACTTGAATAGATAATTCTCTCCTAATGTAAAGAAAAACAACAACCTACCAGCACAAAACAATCACCTCAGATAATATTGGGGACGGTTTTCAACTGTAGTGCAAAACGAGCAGGCAATGGGTGGAGCTATCACCCACGGCACCAGTGGGAGGCCTGAACCATTTTGATGCTCGGGCCTCATCTGAATAGCATTTACTGGCTGTCAGCGCTCGACGAGCACTGTGTGAGCTTGGCTTCCGCATGCTCCCGGCGAAGAGACTCGAAGTGTTCAGTGCCTTCTCGGATGCTCCTCCTCCACTTTGAGTGCTCTTGGGCAAGGGATTCCCAAGAGTCGGTGGGGGATTGTGCATTTTTTCAAGGAGGCTCTGAGGGTATTCTTGATGCGTTTTTTCTGCCCTCCTGGGACTTGCCTGCCGTGACATAGCTTGGAGTAGAGTGCTTGTTTCGGGAGTCTAGCATCGGGCATGCGGACAATGTGGCCCGCCCATAGTCAAGCGTGGTCAATGCCGCAATGCTGGTGATGTTGACCTGAGAGGGAACCTAATGTTGGTCCGCCTATCCTGCCAATGAATTTGCAGGATTTTGTAGAGGCAGCGTTGGTGGTACTTCTCCAATGCTTTGAGGTGCCCACTGTACATAGTCCATGTCTCTGAAGCATATAGGAGGGCGGGTATCACTACTGTTCTGTAGACCATGAACTTGGTGCCGGGTTTGAGATCCTGGTCTTCGAACACTCTTTCCCTCAGGTGGCCGAAGGCTGCACTGGCACACTGAAGGTGGTGTTGGACTGTGTCATCGATGTCTGCCCTTACTGACAGTAGGCTCCCAAGGTATGGGAAGTGGTTCACATTGTCCAAGGTCTCATCATGTATCTGGATAACCGGGGAGCAGTACAGTGTGGCAGGGGCTGGTTTGTAGAGGACCTTTGTCTTACTGATGTTTAATGTGAGGCCCAGACTCTCGTAGGCTTCAGTGAAGATGTCAATGATGGTTTGGAGTTCGGACTCTAAGAGCACACAAATGCAAGCGTCATCTGCATATTGTAATTCAACGACAGAGGTTGTAGCAACCTTAATTCTGGACTTGAGGCGTCAGAGGTTGAACAATTTCCTATTTATCCTACAGGTTAACTCCACTGCAGTAGGGTGCTTGTTAAGGGTGAGGTGAAGCGTTGCAGCGAGGAAGATTGAGAAGAGCGTTGGTGTGATGACACAGCCTTGCTTGACCCGGTCTGCACTTGTATTGGGTCTGTGGTGGATCCATTGATAAGAATCACAGCTTGCATGTCATTGTGAAGCAGATGGAGGATGGTGCCGAATTTTTGAAGACAGCCGAATTTGAGAAGCACACTCAATAATCCCTCATGATTGACAGTCGAAGGTCTTTGTGAGGTCAAAGAAAGCCAGGTATAAAGGCTGATACTGCTCCCTGCATTTTTCTTGGATTTGTCGCGCGGTGAAGATCATGTCCATTGTGCCCCTTAGTGGACGGAATCCACATTGCGGTTCTGGGAGAAGCTCTTCAGACACTGGGAGGAGGCGATTGAGGAGGATTCTTGCTATGATTTTCTCTGCGGAAGATAGCAGGGAAACTCCTCTGTAATTATTGCAGTCGGACTTGTCCCCTTTCTTGAAGATGGTCACAATTATGGCATCTCTGAGACCCCCTGGCATGCACTCCTCCTTCCAGATAAGAGAGATTTGCATCAAGAATACTTCTCCGCCATGCTTTAGTACTTCGGCGGGGATTCCGTCTGCACCTGAGGCCTTGTTGTTTTTTAGTTGTCGGATGGCCCTTTCAACCTCATGCCAGGCTGGGATTGTGCCATGGTGGTGATGGATAGCATGCTGTGGGATGGAGTCAAGGATACTCACGTCAAAGACAGAGTCTTGGTTGAGCAGATCCTTGAAGTGCTCCTTCCAGTGGGCACTGACTACCTCTCTGTTCTTGATGAGCTCCTCTCTGTTCTTGGCTCTCAGTGGCAGAGGACCTTGCAGGCTTGGGCCGTAGGTGGACTTGACTGCGGTAAAAAATCCACGCACGTCATGATGTCGGCTACATGTTGGACCTCCTGCGTTTTTCCCACCCACCATTTGTTCGTTAGGTCACAAATTTTTTGTTGGGCCTCGGCCTTCAGTTGTCTGTAGGTCTGTTTTCTTTGACTCGAGTTATGGAGTTGTTTCCAATTCAGAAATGCTTTGTGTTTGTGGTTAATTAGCTCCTGTATTGGGGGAAACACAGTAGGAGCGACAGCGTGTCGGTAGATAGTTATGGGGCCGGGAGGATTGTTTGGGTCTGAGTCCCTACTGAGTGCAGGGCTCTGTCTGTTCATGTAATATACATAACTTAGAATCTAGAGTCAGATCCAAATCTTGGTTTCGCAAAATACGGTCTAAATTGTTGTGGTTGCTTACAGATTATCTCTGTCGATGTTTTACCCATTTCAGCTCCTCACCTCCGTCCTACAAATGAAAGTTGGTGCTTATAATTAGTTCTCCATATGCTAATCTGGTGGGAGATAATGGCAACTTTGCTGTAGGAGTAAATCTTTAACCTATCCCTCTGTGGAGAAATGCACTCCAATATGATGGGTGCCTTTGTACTGCCACAGAACCTCCCAGGCACGATAGTGTAAAAGGGGTGATAGTAAGTCAGCAGTCTGTTTTACATCTCTCTCGGCTGCTGACTTGCTATCACCTGTTTTACACTATACAAGGTTAAAATCTACCCCCTGGAGTGAGAAAAAAATCTATTTTTTTTTTCAAGTGCAAATTAAAAGGTATGATGGTAATTGCTGGTTCTTGCAATAGTCAAGGCAGCTGGTTGGAGTCTGCTGGTGACACCATGATTAGACCAGCACACCAAAATTCAGGAAACCCCTTCACTTTTTATTTTCTAAAAGGGAAGAAAAACTCATTAGCAGACTTCGCTTTTGTTTTTGTTGGCTGGGACTGGTCATAAATACTGTCAGAAGTTTATCTTACAAAAAAGTAAGAACTGACATCTGTAACGACCAATAGTTTAAAATCTGACTTCTTGACCTCCCACAAAAGTGATAAGGAAATGGAGTCTTGTACATCACAACATATGAGCAGTATCTCTACAACATTGCCATGTCCCACCAATGTTCCAAAACAGGAATCACTGCTGACGCTTTCTTCCAATTCTCCACAAATCTAATAATGTTGCTTTGACATTTGTGATATATCGGGCCATAATTTGCTGGAGCAGGACATCTAACAGTGCCTGCCATTAGTTTAGGTTTTTAAATGTTTTGCGTGGCAAATTGCTGGAAATGCAAGCTGCTAACATCGCAGCAAGGAAAACAGGGCACCTGGGATCTGAAAGAACAGGGCAAGCAACTGTGTAACTCCTTAATCAATCAGATTGAAGGATTGTGAAATTAACTGAGAAGGAAGTGTAAATTAGAGCAGGTGAATTTAATTTCAAATCAGGTACAGAAAGAAAGACTTACATTTGTATTGCTCCTTGGGGGATCAAGGGGTATGGCGAGAAAGCAGGAATGGGGTACTGAAGTTGAATGTTCAGCCATGAACTCATTGAATGGTGGTGCAGGCTAGAAGGGCCGAATGGCCTACTCCTGCACCTATTTTCTATGTTTCTATGTTTCTATGTTCACAACCTCAAGTCGTCCCAAAGCACTTTACAGCCAATGAAGCACATTTGAAGTGTAGTCACTGGTGTAATGTAGGAAACACAGCAACCAATTGCGCATTCCATCGACTCTGGATCAGTTCCTATGGAGTGGAGGGTAGCCAATATAACCCCACTTTTTAAAAAAGGAGGGAGAGAGAAAACAGGGAATTATAGACCAGTCAGTCTGACATCGGTAGTGGGTAAAATGATGGAATCAATTATTAAGGATGTCATAGCAACGCATTTGGAAAGAGGTGAGATGATAGTCAGCATGGATTTGTGAAAGGGAAATTATGCTTGACAAATCTTCTGGAATTTTTTGAGGATGTTTCCACTAGAGTGGACAAGGGAGAACCAGTTGATGTGGTGTATTTGGACTTTCAGAAGGCTTTCAACAAGGTCCCACACAAAAGATTAATGTGCAAAGTTAAAGCACATGGGACTGGGGGTAGTGTGCTGACGTGGATTGAGAACTGGTTGGCAGACAGGAAGCAAAGAGTCGGAGTAAATGGGTACTTTTCAGAATGGAAGGCAGTGACTAGTGGGGTACCGCAAGGTTCTGTGCTGGGGCCCCAGCTGTTTACATTGTACATTAATGATTTAGACGAGGGGATTAAATGTAGTATCTCCAAATTTGCGGATGACACTAAGTTGGGTGGCAGTGTGAGCTGTGAGGAGGATGCTATGAGGCTGCAGAGTGACTTGGATAGGTTATGTGAGTGGGCAAATGCATGGCAGATGAAGTATAATGTGGATAAATGTGAGGTTATCCACTTTGATGGTAAAAACAGAGAGACAGACTATTATCTGAATGGTGACAAATTAGGAAAAGGGAAGGTGCAACGAGACCTGGGTGTCATGGTACATCAGTCATTGAAGGTTGGCATGCAGGTACAGCAGGCGGTTAAGAAAGCAAATGGCATGTTGGCCTTCATAGCGAGGGGATTTGAGTACGGGGGCAGGGAGGTGTTGCTACAGTTGTACAGGGCCTTGGTGAGGCCACACCTGGAGTATTGTGTATAGTTTTGGTCTCCTAACTTGAGGAAGGACATTCTTGCTATTGAGGGAGTGCAGCGAAGATTCACCAGACTGATTCCCGGGATGGTGGGACTGACCTATCAAGAAAGACTGGATCAACTGGGCTTGTATTCACTGGAGTTCAGAAGAATGAGAGGGGTCCTCATGGGAACGTTTAAAATTCTGACGGGTTTAGACAGGTTAGATGCAGGAAAAATGTTCCCAATGTTGGGGAAGTCCAGAACCAGGGATCACAGTCTGAGGATAAGGGGTAAGCCATTTAGGACCGAGATGAGGAGAAACTTCTTCACCCAGAGAGTGGTGAACCTGTGGAATTCTCTACCACAGAAAGTAGTTGAGGCCAATTCACTAAATATATTCAAAAGGGAGTTAGATGAAGTCCTTACTACTCGGGGGATCAAGCGTTATGGCGAGAAAGCAGGAACGGGGTACTGAAGTTTCATGTTCAGCCATGAACTCATTGAATGGCGGTGCAGGCTAGAAGGGCTGAATGGCCTACTCCTGCACCTATTTTCTATGTTTCTATGTTTCTATGTAATAGCCATTATGGAGACGTGGTTGAAAAGTGGCCAAGGTTGGGAACTAACTATTCCAGGATACTTAATTTTTAGAAGAGATAGGCAAAATGGAAAAGGAGGGGGGTAGCCCTGATAATAAAGGATGGGATAAAGACAGTAGAGAGAAAGGATCTTAGCTCTGCAAATCAAGTAGAAGAATCAGTCTGGGTGGAGCTAAGAAACAGCAAGGGGCAGAAAACATTGGTGGGAGTTGTTTACAGGCCCCCAAACAATAGTTTAATGTTGGGCAGAATATAAATCAGGAAATTAGAAATGCATGTAATCAGGGTAATACAGTAACCATGGGAGACTTTAATCTACATATTGACTGGGCAAACCAAATTTGCAGTAATAGTATAGAGGACGAATTCATGGAATGCATACAAGATAGTTTTCTAGATCAGTATGTTGAGGAACCAACTAGGGGACAGGCTATTTTAGATCTAGTATTGTGCAATGAGAAAATATTAAATAAGCTTGCAGTAAAGGAGCCTTTAGGGTAGAGTGTCCATAATATGATAGAATTTTATATTGAGTTTGAAAATGATTCA
The DNA here is from genome assembly GCF_044704955.1 of Pristiophorus japonicus. Lineage (NCBI taxonomy): Eukaryota > Metazoa > Chordata > Chondrichthyes > Pristiophoridae > Pristiophorus > Pristiophorus japonicus. The sequence continues at coordinate 374,701,677 of NC_091977.1, forward strand.
GTTAAAACCGAAACTAGGGTCTTAAATCTAAACAAAGCAAACTACATAGGTATGAGGGGCGAGTTGGCTAAGGTAGATTGGGAAACTACATTAAAAGGTATGACAGTAGACAAGCAATGGATAGCATTTAAAGAATCAATATATAATTTACAACAAATATACATTCCTTTAAGGCACAATAGCCCCACAAGAAAAGTGGTCTAACCGTGACTAACAAGAGAAGTTATAAATAGTATTCGATCAAAGGAAGAAGCTTATACTGTTTGTTATATATGTAAACTTGTATTTACTCTGTACAGCCACCAGAGGGCTCATCCCAAGGGATCCCATAATCCCTTGGGAGCACAGGTATTTAAAGAGGACCCATAGGTTGGAGAGGCACTCTGGAGAACTGCAATAAAAGACTAAGGTCACACTTTACTTTGAGCTCACAGTGTTCAGTCTGACTCTTTCTCCATACATAACAATGTTGAACAAAAAGAGTAGTAAGCTTGAGAATTTGGAGGATTTTAGAATTCAGCAAAGGAGGACCAAGAAATTGATAAAGAAAGGGAAAATAGAATATGAGAGTAATTAGTGAGAGACATAGGGTCAATTTTCCCCAGTGATTTGCGCCATTTTTTTGGAGTAGGCTGTTGTTTTTGGCGTATTGAATTAAATTTTTGGCGTATTGTTTTTTTCAAACTTTCCTCCTACGATCTGTACCGGCATAAAGGACTTAGTTATGATTTTTCGTGGCCAGGTTTTTTTCACCTCAAAGGGAACGTTCCCTCATGTCTGTGCCGGTTTTTTCAATTGTTCGCAGTTTGGCCAACATTTTTCTCCATTATGTTGACATATCTGGCCACTCCCAAAAAACCTTCTAGTGAGTTAAGAAAACCAGCGCTCATTCACAAATCTGCGCTGAAAGACGCCATTGTTTTTAAATCAAAGATTTTGGAGGAAGTCAAGAACACTGTCAAAATCAATAATAAAGTTCAACTTTTTTTTTTAACCTGTCAACGTAGAAGTGTAAATCTGTTGGGTTTCACAAGTTTTCTCATTTTTTTTACTCACTCACACGCCACCACCAAACGTCTTGAAGAAGGCCTGGAGGTTTGTAGGTTTGGCCGATAGAATCGGCCTCGCATCCGGACACAGCAGCTCGTTATTCAGCTGCAAAACAAGCCATGGGAGGGTTGGGGGGAAGAGACGAGAGGAGGGAGAGAGTGAGGTGCCAATCGGAAGGCTTGTAGCCCGAGGAGGGAGAGAGATAGCCGATCTTACGGCTTGCAGCCCGGAGAGGGAGAGTGAGAGAGAGAGCCGATCTTACGGCTTGTAACCCGAGGAGGGGGACAGAGAGAGAGATCACAAGACTCAAGGGGGGTTGGGGAGAGAGGAGAGGAGAGATCACAAGTCCTTTGTGTGTGGTCCATCCATACAGACTCTGGAGAGAGAGAGAACTGCGAACCTGTGCTGCCTGCTTTCCTGCCATTTTGAGTTTCTTTGAAAGTTTAACTTTAAGTATGGGGGCAATACTGACAATGCCATACCTTGTGTGAGCCTTCTGCGTCATGATGCTACGTAGGAGACAATTGATAAGAGCTCATCGCATCAGGAACATCAGAGCCTGTAGGGTTCTGGGCAGGAGGCATTACCCACCTCGGGTATATTGAGACAGGCATTCGTACCTGCACCTGAGAGATGCAGACTGTGTCAGAAGGCTGCGTTTCTGTAAAGAAGTTGTTTTTTGTCGTAAAGAGCATATTTACCCAAACTAGTGGCCATGAGATCATGCACTGTCAATTTCACCACCTCGCACACATATCGCCTACAATATCACTCGCCCAAAAAAACACCCACAAAAAGTGGAACTAACAGGAACGAATGCAAGTGGTGTGGCTGGCATTTGTAAGATCCCACTCTTATGTGAGGAGCTGATGTCTGAAAGATTTGCCTGAAAGAACGCTGATGTGAGTGACAACACTGACACACTGCTGTGTGTGCAGCTCAGAATTCAATGGTGCCCATCACCTTGGTGCCAGTTAAAGGTTATGTTGATTGATGTTAAGTTGTATTTAACGCTTTCATAGTAAGGAATCACCAGTGTGTAACGGTCCAGCTATCTGAGACAATGCGCAACAAGGTTATGTTCAATAACAAAAATGTAATACTAACATTGGTCTGAAATCATAAGTATCACAGCCAATAACACCTAACCCTGTCCACACCCCACTTTTTCCACCATTGACATAAATCACATGTTCAATATGTCCAGCAACACAGAATACAAAGGCAAAGCAGGAGCGTGGTCCCCAGCCCCCATACATTGCAACAAATTGCATGCACCCAGATGGAGATATAACACAGTCATCACCTGCGGACATGCATCTCACTTTCCTTCTCTCCTCCCCTTATTCTCCCCACTTCTACCCCTTCCCTTCCTTGCTCCACGCCACCTGGCCAAGGAGCTCCTCAGGCAGTGCCTCATTGGGGGGGATGAAGGCAGATGCGGTGGTTGCATGGGAACGGGAGCGTGGGTTGCCGAGGGGGCAACATTCCCTAATGCAGAAGCAGGATCTTAGTCCTTCCTCACACCTGTCGTTTGCAGTGGTGGTGCGGAACCTTGGAGTGGAGTGCCCTGCTCGGGGACCATTGGGAGGCCTGTGGCAACAGTGTTCCTGGCTAGCGCATCCAGGGCCTCTGCCATCCGCGGAATGTACGCGGTCATGATGGCCAGCTGCCAAGATATGCCCCCAAATGCTTCAATGAAATGGTCAACAATATCTACAGTCCTCCTGGACAACTATACCATCTCTCCGCTCTCAAGTTGCACTCGTGGAATAGTCTTGCCGCATCCACGAAACCTCCACAGTGTCGGTGCCATCCTGGGGACAAATGGAGTGCCCTGTGGCGAAGTGTTTGGGGCTGGTACCTCCAGAGTGGAGGCGGGAATGACCAAGACCGGAGGCCTTGGGGTGGAATGGCTTCTGGAGCGTGGCGATGCAAGTTCCTCGAAGTCTGCGCTCTCATCCGTGGTTAACAGACCCAGTGGATTGACGGGCGAGAATCGGAGCTCCTCAGCACCAGATGTAGTCGGATCATCCGCCGACTCCTGCCCTGCGCCCCCACCTTCTGGCCTCTGTGGTCTTGCCTGGGGACGCGCTGCTGGCTGAGCTGCAAAACACAAATGAGGTTATTAGAGGAGAAGGGGGTGCTAGGATGATAAGGTGAGCCAGCGCTACACACAGCATATGCACGACAGAAGCACCATCGCTCTCAAAATCTTCACTGACATCACATTTCATGACCATCAACATATTGTGCATTGCAATGATTTTCATTAGGCCAGCAGTATTTCTATGACAATTTTAGAAATCATCTATCATATATGATTGTTCAGATATGAGTGGGTGTGGCATCTGTAGACTTTACATGACGCAACTCACGTGGCATCTGTTATGTCTTTAATACTCTTATGAATGACTCCACGAGGTCTAGTATTGTACTTGAACTGTTATGATCTTAGTCCCATTTATTGTAACTCCAGAGTGAGGCACAAGCATGGTGGGCAGCCTTTTATACTGGGCCCTGCACACCTATGCAGGTGACCCTCAGGTCTCCCGCCGCAGTGCCCTCTGGTGGCATACCTTATGTGACTATACAGTTAGTATACATGGTCTATATACATGACATCACTTCCCCCCAAGACGTTAATGCAAATTGACTCATACATTGACGGTGACCTGGGCTTTGCTCTTCCTGGTTGACCAGAATCGCTTCTAGCTTGGGTGGGTTGGTAGTGAGATTTTTTGCCAGTGAAGGTCCCTGTGGTTTCTGGTTGTGAGTCCATGACTACTCCATTCTCCCCCCCACACAGAGATCAGGCTAATGGCCCATTACATGCAAGTTGCATTCAAGTTCATCACATGGGTTTTACATTTACATCTTGGTAAACATAGAAACATAGAAACATAGAAAGTAGGTGCAGGAGTAGGCCATTCGGCCCTTCAAGCCTGCACCACCATTCAATATGATTATGGCTGATTATACAACTTCAGTACCCCATTCCTGCTTTCTCTCCATACCCCTTGATCCCTTTAACCGTATGGGCCACATCTAACTCTCTTTTGAATATATCTAATGAACTGGCCTCAACAACTTTCTGTGGTAGGGAATTCCACAGGTTCACAATTTTCTGAGTGAAGAAGTTTCTCCTCATCTCAGTCCTAAATGGCTTACCCCTTATCCTGTGACCCCTGGTCTGGACTTATCCAACATCGGGAATATTTTGCCTGCATCTAACCTGTTTTATATGTTTCTATGAGATCCCCTCTCATTCTTCTAAATTCCAGTGAATATAAGCCTAGTTGATCCAGTCTTTCTTCATATGTCAGTCCTGCCATCACATCAATCAGTCTGGTGAACCTTCGCTGCACTCCCTCTATAGCAAGAATGTCCTTCCTCAGATTAGGAGACCAAAACTGCACACAATACTCAAGATGTAGTCTCATCAAGGCCCTGTACAACTGCAGCAAGACCTCCCTGCTCCTATACTCAAATTCTCTTGCTATGAAGGCCAGCACGCCATTTGCCTTCTTTACTGCCTGCTGTACCTGTATGCCTACCTTCAATGACTGATGTACCATGACACCCAGGTCTCGTTGCACCTCCTCTTTTACTATTCTGTCACCATTCAGATAATCTGCCTTCCTGTTTTTGCCACTAAAGTGGATAACCTCACAATTATCTACATTATGATGCATCTGCCATGCATTTGCCCACTCACCTAACCTGTCCAATTCCCCCTGAAGCCTCCTAGCATCCTCCTCACAGCTCGCACTGCCACCCAGCTTAGTGTCATTTGCAAACTTGGAGATATTACTCTCAATTCCTTCGTCTAAATCATTAATGTATATTGTAAATAGCTGGGGTCCCAGCACCGAACCCTGCGGTACCCCACTAGTCACTGCCTGCCATTCTGAAAAGGATTGTTTATTCCTACTCTTTGCTTCCTGTCTGCCAACGAGTTCTCTATCCACGTCAATACATTACCCCCAATCCCATGTGCCTTAATTTTGAACACTAATCTCTTGTGTGGAACCTTGTCAAAAGCCTTTTGAAAGTCCAAATACACCACATCCACTGGCTCTCCCTTGTCCACCCTACTAGTTACATCCTCAAAAAATTCTAGAAGATTTGTCAAGCATGATTTCCCTTTCATAAATCCATGCTGACTTGGACCGATCCTGTCACTGCTTTCCAAATGCGCAACTATTACATCTTTAATAATTGATTCCAACATTTTCCCCACTACCGATGTCAGTCTAACTGGTCTATAATTCCCTGTTTTCTCTCTCTCTCCTTTTTTAAAAAGTGGGGTTACATTAGCTACCCTCCAATCCATAGGAACTGAACCAGAGTCCATAGAATGTTGGAAAATGACCACCACTGCATCCACTATTTCTAGGGCCACTTCTTTAAGTACTCCGGGATGCAGACTATCAGGCCCTAGGAATTTATCAGCCTTCAGTCCCTTCAATTTCTCTAACACCATTTCCTGACTAATAAGGATTTCCCTCAGTTCCCCCTTCTCGCTAGACCCTCAGTTCCGTAGTATTTTTGGGAGGTTATTCGTGTCTTCCTTAGTGAAGACAGAACCAAAGTATTTGTTCAATTAATCTGCCATTTCCTTGTTCCCCATTATGAATTCCCCTGATTCTGATGACAAGGGACCTACATTAGTCTTCACTAATCTTTTTGTCTTCACATGTCTACAGAAGCTATTGCAGTCAGTTTTTATGTTCTCTCATACTCTATTTTCCCCCTCCTAATTAAACCCTTAGTCCTCCTCTGTTGAATTCTAAATTTCTCCCAGTCCTCAGGTTTGCTGCTTTTTCTGGCCAATTTATATACCTCTTCCTTGGATTTAACACTATCCCTAATTTCCCTTGGTAGCCACGGTTGAGCCACCTTCCCTTTTTTATTCTTACTCCACACAGGGATGTACAATTATTGTAGTTCCTCCATGTGATATTTAAATGTCTGCCATTGCCTATCCACCATCAACCCTTTAAGTATCATTGTTGGATGGATTACAGTTGCGTTTCGTTTTGTGTGGTACATTTACATAATCAGTACAGGTATATCAGTACAGGTACACAAGGACAGTCTAGTTCCAGCATGGCCGGATGAGATCCGGGTCGTCTGGTGGCAGCGCAGCGCCCAATGCTAGTGAGTCTGTGGGCGAGGTGAGCTCATTTTGCTCGAGTTGCCGGAGCTCAGGGCTCTTGCCGTTACTCCTAGTGTCGGGCAGTCCCAAAGACAGCTAATGTGTTTGTGACCTCCCTGCCCTTTCATTTGCACAGTGTCGCTGCTGCTCCCTGGGAAGCGGTTTGAGCAAGTGAGCATTTTGTCTAAGCTACAGTGGGACTGCCTCGTCTTGTCTAGCAGTTCGCAGGGGACTGCTGACTCGCTTTCCTTGAGGGCACCGTTGTGAGCACTCTCTAGTTTGGGATCCTGGCTGGTCCAGGTCCCGTTTGGAGGAGCCATTGCGGGTGACCCTTCACACTTGGGCATTGCTGTGGTGGCGAGTGGGTTTGTGGGCTGCGCCTTTTCCACCCGGGTAGTGGGCGACGGTAGCCGACTGCGAGCATGGGCGCAGTTTACCATTTCTGGCCCGTGGCGGTTCATGCCATCGGGTGCCTGCAATGTTAATATTGTGTACAGTTTGGGTCTCCTAATCTGAGGAAGAACATTCTTGCTATTGAGGAAGTGCAGCGAAGGTTCACCAGACTGATTCCCGGGATAACAGGACTGACATATGAAGAAAGACTGAATCGACCTGGCTTATATTCACTGGAATTTAGAAGAATAAGAGGGGATCTCATAGAAACATATAAAATTCTGACGGGATTGGACAGGTTAGATGCAGGCAGAATGTTCCTGATGTTGGGGAAGTCCAGAACCAGGGGTCACAAACCAAGGATAAAGGGTAAGCCATTTAGGACCGAGATGAGGAGAAACTTCTTCACTCAGAGAATTGTGAACCTGTGGAATTCTCTACCACAGAAAGTTGTTGAGGCCACTTCGTTAAATATATTCAAAAGGGAGTTAGATGTGGCCCTTACGGCTAAAGGGATCAAGGGGTATGGAGAGAAAGCAGGAATGGGGTACTAAAGTTGCATGATCAGCCATGATCATATATGAATGGTGGTGCAGGCTCGAAGGGCCGAATGGCCTACTCCTGCACCTATTTTCTATGTTTCTATGTTTCTAAACCAATCTGAGGCAGGGTATCGCCACCGGTGCCTCTGCTCTCCGGGGATTGTTTACTCTGCGGCTTGACTACTTCTGTCAGCTGTGTGAACACTTTATGATACATCGTTCTGGTCCCGGGTACACAGGCTACAGCATTGGGTAGCCCGTTGGACCTGTATACGACCGATAGGTGTTCGCCCGCTACATTGGCTGATTGCAATTTGCACCCGACTTCTCTCAACAACATTTTGCTCGTTACAGCTGGACTTTTACATTGGTTATTAATTTCAAGCAGTTCATTCAAAAATGGCGGGTTGCTGGCCTCCTTTAAAATGGCCTGACTACGTTTACCCCAATCGTCTTCCTTGCGTGGAACCACGTGTCATTGCTCCATTAGCGCGCGGCACCTCGTGATTTCTATGCCATCTTTTCCCTGTCCATGATGTCGACTACCGCGATCTTCTTTCCCAGGGATTCTGCCACTGAAGCTGGGAAGGCGCCCTCGGATTCAATCTTCCTCCCCAGGAGTCCTGTCACTGAAACTGGGAATGTGCGTTCGGGTCGTCTCGGCCGTATCATCGCCACGCAGTCGTGATGAGCGGTCTGTGCTTCGAGGGCTGTGCGGATCTGCTCTCTGGTGCCAGCTCCAACCAAAGGTGGGGCCTTGCACTGCCTCTGAGCACGGGGAACTTTGATCGCTGGAGGGATGAAGTCTTCCCCGTTCCAATGAATCTTCCCCATCCATCTTCTTCCAAGTGGCATTGGTCCATCACCTGAAACAACCCACAATGATAAATTGTGCACCGCACCATCATGGAATACATTTACATCCACACTACCAACAACTGATATCAGTTCCTTGGTGCAGGTGCACAGCTTTGCCTGAACTTGGACCAGCTTGGAGTCGTTCAGCTTGATCGTTCCATAGCCTCTCAAAGGCCTCCTGGCTCATTATTGACTGACTTGCCCCCGTGTCCACTTCCATGAAGACTTAAATGCCATTTAATTTGACTTCCATTATCACTGGAGGACAATCTCCATACTGTATACTCCATACACTTCATCCTGGGACTGAGCTGCCTCTCTAGTCATCTCCTCGTAATCCATGCTGGCTTCACAGCCATCTGCTGACTCCTCTTCCACGTGGTGAGTCACAGCTCTTTTGCACATTCGCTGGAGGTGGCCCTTTGTGCTGCAGCCTTTGCACACAGTCTCTGAACAAACACTGATGAGCCCTGTGATTACCTCCGCAACGTCAGCATGGTGCTACTCGACTTGCATTTTCACCCCTCGGCGGACTCTGAGTTAAAGGACTCGGGGGTCTGTACTCTCTGCCCTGGGCAGATTCACGGTCAACAGTTCTGCCTGTGAAAGGCGCCATTCTATTTACAGTACTTGCCGGGTGTGAGTCCTGAGAGTGAGTCATCATCTGCTTGGAGCTGCAGCTTGAGGTCATGAACGCTTGGCTGAATCAGAGTGACAGTGGTTTCGGCAGACAGTAACCTGTGAAGAAGGGCCTCATGACCGATGCCAATTACGAAGACATCCCACAACGCATCGGCAAGGGATGTGCTGAATTCACATGGTCCTGCCAACCTCCGCATGACAGCATGGAGGTCCGCAGCTTACTTCGTGATTTCCTGGCCCTCGGGGCGGCGGTGTGTATAAAATCGATGCCTGGCTGTGATGATGCTCTCCTTCAGTTTGAGTTGGTCCCGAATTAGCACTTTCAGCTCCTCGTATGACTTGGTTATTGTTTTCTCTGGTGCAAACAAGTCCCTGACGAGGCCATAGACCACGGGCCCACAACTGGTCAACAGGATAGCTCTGCGCTTATCTGCCAGCATAGCCAGATCATCACCTAACAGGTCGTTTGCTATGAAATATTGGTCGAGCCACTCCATAAAGGCTTCCTAATCTTCACTCTCTGAGAACTTTTCTAATGCACCAACGTTAGTCATTTTTGCGTGAAAGTTAGTAATCTCATCGCCAGTTGTTATGTCTTTAATACTTTTATGAATGACTCCATGAGGTCTAGTATTGTACTTGAGCTGTTGTGACCTAGTCCCATTTATTGTAACTCCAGAGTGAGGCACAAGCATGGTGGGCAGCCTTTTATACTGGGCCCTGCACACCTTTGCAGGTGACCCTCAGGTCTCCCACCACAGTGCCCTCTGGTGGCACACCTTATGTGACTATACAGTTAGTATATATGGTCTACATACATGACAGCATCACTTCAGGGTCTGCAGATACGTCCGTGGCTGTCCGGGGGTGCTTCCCACGAGTGCGAGCATATGCTCCTCCATGTCACTGATGTCACTGGGGACTGGTGGCCACCCACCCGTTTGCCTCTGCATGGACCTCATCGTCAAAAGCTTCTTCTGTAAAAGGTGACAGGACGACATGGCATGAGATCATTGCGTGATATCATTGCTAGGTACTGTCACAGACACTGGTACAACACATAACCGACAGATGTAATCATGACTATTATGATAATTATCATTCTTTACCTAAAGACGTACACCGTGACCGCAGGCTTTGAGTAAAACATTCCCGGTAAAAGTGCAAGACCTCACATCTGCTGATAGTCACTCATGACTGTTACAAATCAAATTATCTAAATACATAAGTACATGTAAATCAATATAATACTTACTCTTGTGGATCCCACAAGGTGGTTCCATTGTTTGTGGCATTGGTTGCCCTCACGCACCTCGTTGGTCGCCGATGAGACCACCTCTGCTATCTTGGTCCATATTCATGGTAGGCCTTTGGGGTGGGCTTCCCACGCCCTCCCTGTGTCAAATCACCCCAGCGTAACTCGACCTCCTGCAGGAGGGAGGCATTTGCCTCATCCGAGAACCCCCTGGCTCTTTTGCGCCCTCCAATGTGCTCCTCTCCCAGCTCACTGCTCTCTCCAGCGTCAGTCTCCACAGATGTGGAGCTGTGATGCCTCCTCCTCTCTCTCCATTATAGGCTAAATTCGGTCAAATATGTGGCTGGTAACACCTACTTTTTGTTTGTCTACTTGCTGTGAAGTTCTAAATCTCCCTCCTTCCTCCCAAAGCAGCCACACCACACCCAGTCACGCCTTCAGTCCCTCTGAGCTCCCTCTCTCTCTGTCTCCTCTTCTGCGCCTGTCATGGTGACCCTTGACCTCCATAATCGTGGGAATCGAGCGTTGCCATGCAGTTGCTAAGGACAGCTACACTTTACGGCAAAACATCAAAAAAATTTAACACTACCGTCCATTTTATATCGCTCATGGTAACGCCCATTTTCAAAAGTGGAGACTAGGTGATTTGAGATTGGGCGAGAAGCCGGTGATCTGAAAACCCTTTTTTACCGCCCACGCCATAAATATCGCCCATATTTTGGGTGATAACCACAAAAGTGGAGGTTCTAGCCCATGGGGATAGTGCAGGCAAGTGAAGTTGAGGTAGAAGTTCAGCCATGATCTCATTGAATGGCGGAGCAGGCTCGAGGGGCCAAATGGCCTACTCCTGCTCCTATTTCTTATGTTCTGTAGAGGCAAAGCATGAGGGCCACCGTTATCGAATAAGTTAAATTCCATTTTAATTCAATTATATTCTGGTATCTTACTTTACTGATGCTTTGGGAATTGGTTTCCACAACTCGTAAATGAATGGTCTTTATATATACATTATCGCAGTGACTATTTGTCCTAACTCGCACTTCTGCACATGCATCGGAAGCGAGTTTGGACAAATAGTCTCCCCCCCATCCCCCCTCCCCCAGCGCAATTTACACTAGCCCTTTTTTCCGTCGGAACCGGCCCCACGATGTCTGCTGAGCCACCAGCCGCCGAGCCTGAGCTCCCCACTGAGCCCTGAGCCGGAGGGAGAGAGAGAGCCGGCGGGCGACCGGGGGAGGAGAGAGAGAGAGAGCATGGTTTGGGGTGGGGGAGAGAGAGAGCCTGTTTGGGGGAGGGCGGTGGGGGAGAGAGAGAGCCTGGTTGCAGGGTGGGGGGGTGAAGAGAGAGAGAGCCTGGTTGCGGAGGGGGAGAGAGAGCCTGATTTGCCTGGGGGGTGGGTGGGGGGGGAGAGAACCTGTTTGGTGGGGAGAGAGAGCCTGATTTGTGGCGGGGGGGGTCAGGGGGTGAGAGCCTGTTTGCAGGGGGACAAGAGAGATGGGGTGTGGGAAGGGGAGAGAGAGAGAACCTGGTGTTGGGGGTGGGGGGAAGAGAGAAAGCCTGTTTGGAGGGGGGGGGGAGGGGGGGAGGGGGTGAGAGAGAGCCTGGTTTTGGGGATGAGAGAAAGATGGGGTGTGTGGGGGGGAGGGCATAGAGGGAACTCACGGTCTTCCAATCCCCTTTACACCCACACCCGATATAGTTGGAGTGGGTGAAATCCAGAAGTCACGACACTGACATTTCGTACCCAATAAACCTGTCAACAATCCGCACACAATGCCCCATCTATGATGGGGTTGGGGTAAGGGACTTAGGTTGGGGGAGGGATGTACTTGCACTGCGGTAAGGGGGATTCACTTGCTCTGGGGTAAAGGAGGGACTTCGGCTGGGGGAGGCAGCACTTGTGCTGGGGTAAGGGACTTTAGCTGGGGGAGGGATGCACTTGCGCTGGTGTAAGGAAGGAGTTTGGCTGGGGGAGGGATGTGTCCTTTCTGACTTCTGAAGTCCAAATGGATCATGTTACAATGTGCAAAGTTGGGCTGGGCGGTTCCATTTACACATTCCAGAGAAACTTCAGGGTGTGGCTTATCCTCCAAGACCTGAGCAAGGCCATCACAACAGCCCAGGCATTCATATCCACGAGCGATAATACCAGACAGATATCTTCCGAGCATCGAAGCTCACCGGCAAGTACTGTGCATAAAATGACGTCGCAAGCAGGCACAACTGCATATGGCAGGGCCTACATGTCTGCAGCTGCAAGACCTAGGATGACTCAGATTCTGCCATCGGGCATGAATGCAAATCCATTAGCACCTTTTTGGCACTGCGGGGGTAATCATCGAGCCCATCAATGTCGATTCACGCACTATTTGTGCAAAGGCTGCGAAACAATGAGGCACCTCCAGGGAATGTGTAAGAGTGCTGCGTCTCACCACGTGGCAGAGTCGGCAGAGGATGATCGATCCGACGCGGATCACGCAGAACAAACAAGAAAGGTAACTCAACCCGTGTGTATGGGGTACACACCTTCACCACCAATAGCCCTCCTATAATGCTGAAAGTCAAATTGAATGGTATTCCAGGATCAATGGAGTTGGACACGGGGGCGAGTCAGTCAATTATGAGTCAGAAGGCTTTTGAGAAACTGTAGGGCAACAAGGCACAAAGGCCCAAACTGAGCCCGATTCAGACAAAGCTGCGCACCAACACCAAAGAGCTCATACAAGTCATTGGCAGTGCGGCAGTTAAGGTATTGTACAATGGAGCTGTGCATGATTTATCACTGTGGATTATACCGGGCGATGGCCCAGCACTATTCGGCAGAAGCTGGCTGGGAAAGATTCAATGGAACTGGGACGACATCAAAGCACTATCTTTAGTGGATGATGCCACGTGCGCCCAAGTGCTGAGCAAGTTTCCGTCGCTATTTGAACCAGACATCGGCAACATCACAGGTGCCAAGATACAGATCCATCTAGTTCCCGATGCAAGGCCTGTTCATCACAAGGCTCGAGCGGTTCATAGAAACATAGAAACATAGAAAATAGGTGCAGGAGTAGGCCATTCGGCCCTTCGAGCCTGCATTGCCATTCAATAAGATCATGGCTGATCATTCCTTCAGTACCCACTTCCTGCTTTCTCTCCATACCCCTTGATCCCCTTAACCATAAGGGCCATATCTAACTCCCTCTTGAATATATCCAATGAACTGGCATCAACAACTTTCTGCGGCAGGGAATTCCACAGGTCAACAACTCTCTGAGTGAAGAAGTTTCTCCTCATCTCAGTCCTAAATGGCCAACCCCTTATCCTAAGACTATGTCCCCTCGTTCTGGACTTCCCCAGCATCGGGAACATTCTTCCCGCATTTTACCTGTCCAGTCCCGTCAGAATCTTATATGTTTCTATGAGATCCCCTCTCATCCTTTTAAACTCCAGTGAATAAAGGCCCAGTTGATCCAGTCTCTCCTCATATGACAGCCCAGCCATCCTTAGAATCAGTCTGGTGAACCTTCGCTGCACTCCCTCAATAGCAAGAACGCCCTTCCTCAGATTAGGAGACCAAAACTGAACACAATATTCCAGGTGAGGCCTCACCAAGGCCCTGTACAACTGCAGTAAGACCTCCCTGCTCCTATATTCAAATCCCCTAGCTATGAAGGCCAACATACCATTTGCCTTCTTTACCACCTGCTGTACCTGCGTGCCCACTTTCAGTGACTGTTGAACCATGACAGCCAGGTCTCGTTGCACCTCCCCTTTTTCTAGTCTGCCACCATTCAGATAATATTCTGCCTTCGTGTTTTTGCCCCCAAAATGGATAACCTCACATTTTTCCACATTATACTGCATCTGCCATGTATTTGTCCACTCACCTAATCTGTCCAAGTCACCCTGCAGCCTCTTAGCGCCCTCCTCACAGCTCACACCGCCACCCAGTTTAGTGTTATCCGCAAACTTGGAGATATTGCACTCTATTCCTCCATCCAAATCGTTAATGTATATTGTAAAGAGCTGGGGTCCCAGCACTGAGCCCTGCGGCATCCCACTAGTAACTGCCTGCCATTCTGAAAAGGACCCGTTTATCCCGACTCTCTGCTTCCTGTCTGCCAACCAGTTCTCTATCCACGTCAGTACATTACCCCCAATACCATGCGCTTTGATTTTGCACACCAATCTCTTGTGCGGGACCTTGCCAAAAGCCTTTTGAAAGTCCAAATACACCACATCCACTGGTTCTCCCTTGTCCACTCTACGAGTTACATCCTCAAAAAATTCCAGAAGATTCGTCAAGCATGATTTCCCTTTCATAAATCCATGCTGACATGGTCAGATCCTGTCGCTGCTTTCCAAATGGGCTGCTATTTCATCCTTAGTGATTGATTCCAACATTTTCCCCACTACTGATGTCAGGCTAACCGGTCTATAATTACCCGCTTTCTCTCTCCCTCCTTTTTTCCATATATGATGAGGGAGAAAGTCGAGATCGAGCTGCACAGACTTCAACGAGAGGGAATCATATCGCCAGTCGAGTTCAACGAGTGGGCCAGTCCCACTTTTCCGGTGTTGAAAAGCGATGGCATGGTCAGAATCTGTGGAGACTACAAGGTAACGATCAACAGAGTATCGTTACAAGACCATTCCTCGCTACCCAAAGCGGATAACCTGTTCGCAAAGTTAGCGGGGGGGAAGTCGTTCACCAAGTTGGACCTAACCTCCGCCTACATGATACAGGAGCTGGCTGAATCTTCGAAGAGATTGACGTGCATCAATACGCACAACGGACTGATTATATACCACAGGTGCACTCTTGGGATTCACTCGGCTGCTGCCATCTTCCAGAGGAACATGGAGAGTCTGCTGAAATCGGTTCCGCGCACTGTTGTGTTTCAAGCCGACATCCTGATCACCGGTCGTGATACCACCGAACACCTGCACAACCTGGAAGAGGTTCTAAGTTGACAAGACAGTATGGGACTCAGGCTGAAACGCTCCAAGTGTGTTTTCCTGACGCCAGAAGTCGAATTTTTGGGGAGAAAGATTGCGGCAGGTGGCTTTAGACCCACGGACTCAAAGACAGAGGCTATCAAGAATGCACCCAGACCATAGAATGTGATGGAGCTGCGTTCATTCCTGGGACTCCTCAACTATTTTGGTAACTTTCTACCCGGGTTAAGCACTTTGCTGGAACCATTGCACATGTTGCTACGTAAGGGTGATGACTGGGTTTGGGGTAAATCTTAAGAGACAGCCTTTGAGAAGGCCAGAAACCTACTTTATTCCAATAAGTTACTTGTACTGTATGACCCGTGTAAACGATTAGTGCTAGCTTGTGATGCATCTTCATACGGGGTCGGCTGTGTGTTACAGCAAACCAATGTATCGGGCAAACTTCAACCGGTTGCGTACGCGTCTAGAAGTCTGTCTAAGGCTGAAAGAGCCGACAGTATGGTCGAGAAAGAGGCGTTAGTATGTGTATATGGGGTTAAGAAAATGCACCAATACCTATTTGGATTTCGGTTTGAGCTTGAAACCGACCACAAACCGCTCATTTCGCTGTTTTCAGAAAGCAAAGCTATAAACACCAGTGCTTCGTCCCGCATCCAAAGATGGGCATGAACATTGTCCGCCTATAACTATGTTATCCACCACAGACCAGGCACGGAGAACTGTGCTGATTCCCTCAGTCGGCTACCATTGGCCACTACTGGGGTGTAAATGGCGCAGCCCGCAGATTTGCTTCTAGTCATCAATGCTTTTGAGAGCGAGGGGTCACCCGTCACTGCTCGCCAGATCAGGACCTGGACCAGCCAGGATCCTGTTCTATCACTTGTAAAAAGTTGCGTCCTCAATGGGAGCTGGTCGGCCATTCCCGCAGAAATGCAAGATGAAATTAAGCTGTTTCACTGATGCAAAGGTGAAATGTACATCCAGTCAGATTGTCTCTTATGAGGTAATCACGTGGTGTTGCCAAAAAAAGGCAGAGAAACATTTATATGCGACCTACACAATACCCACCCAGGCATAGACATGCTGAAGGCTATAGCCAGGTCGCATGTTTGGTGGCCTGGCATTGACGCGGACTTAGAGTCATGCGTACACCAGTGCAACATGTGCTCACAATTGAGCAATTCACCAAGGGGGCCTCCATTGAGTCTGTGGTCATGGCCCTCCAAACCATGGTCCAGGATCCACGTAGACTTTGCTGGCCCCTTTCTCGGAAAGATGTTTTTAGTTATAGTGGATGCTTACTCTAAATGGATTGAATGCGTAATCATGTCATCCAGCACATCCACTGCCACCATTGAAAGCCTCCGGGCTATGTTCGCCACCCATGGCTTGCCCGACGTCCTTGTCAGTGACAATGGACCGTGTTTCACCAGCTCGGAATTCAACGAGTTTATGACACGCAATGGCATCAAGCAGGTCAGGTCTGCCCTGTTTAAACCCGCATCCAATGGTCAAGTGGAACGCGCAGTCCAAACTATCAAGCAGACCTTGAAACGCGTGACGGAAGACTCCTTACAGACCCGCTTATCTCGGGCTCTGCTCAGCTAGCAAACATGACCCCACTCGCTCACTGGGGTTCCCCCTGCAGAATTGTTAATGAAGAGAGCGCTCAAAACCAGGCTCTCCCTAGTCCACCCGCATCTAAATTATCATGTGGAAACCCGGCGTCACCTGCAAAACATGTACCACGATCGCGCGGCTGTATCGCGTGACATTGATGTTAACGACCCTGTGTTTGTCCTTAATTATGGTCATAGTCCTAAATGGGTCGTTGGCACTGTCTTGACCAAGGAGGGAAATAGAGTGTTCATAGTCAAACTATTGAATGGACAAACGTGCAGAAAGCATTTGGATCAGACCAAACTGCAGTTTACCGACAACCAGGAACAACCTGAAGAGGACATCACCAGCATCAATCCACCAACACACACCCAACCAGAAATTGACCTCGCTGTCAATCAAGAGGATGCGGCAATGGTCCGACCAACTAACCAATGCCAGAGTTTGAACTCAGACGATCAACCAGGGAGCGTAAGGCCCCGGATCGTCTCAACTTGTAAATAATTTGTATCAAAGACTTTAGCGGGGGGCGGGGGGTGCGGGGGGAGTGATGTTATGTATGTAAACATTGTAACTGTGTAAGACTTGTCACCAGAGGGCGCAACTGTTGGAGGCCCAAGAGTCACCTGCACACCTCGTGCAAGGGAGTATAAAAGGTTGTCTGCCATGCTACTTAGGCACTCTGGAGTTTTATTAAAGAGACTAAGGTCACATCAGTTTTAGCTCAGAGTACTCAGTCTTGTGGAGTTCTTCCATACTTAAAACTGAGGCAGTGATTTCCACAGATTTACAACCCTCTGAGAGAAGAAATTCCTCCTCATCTCAGTTTTAAATGGGCGACCCTTATTCTAAGATTATGCCCCCTAGCTCTAGTCTCTCCTATCAGTGGAAACATCCCCTCTGCATCCAACTTGTCAAGCTCCCTCATAAGATCACCTCTCTTTCTTCTGAATTCCAATGAGTAGAAGCCCAACATACTCAACCTTTCCTCATAAGTCAAACCCCCTCATCTCCGGATTCAACCTAGTGAACCTTTTCTGAACTGCCTCCAAAGCAAGTTTATCCTTTCTTAAATATCCTTTCTCAAATCGCATGGGGTAGCCTGGAGGAGGAATTCATAGAATGCAAACGGGATTGTTTCTTAGAACAGTATGTTACAGAACCTACAAGGGAGCAAACTATCTTAGATCTGGTCCTGTGTAATGAGACAGGAATAATAAACGGTCTCCTAGTAAAAGATCCTCTCGGAATGAGTGATCACAGTATGGTTGAGTTTGTAATACAGATTGAGGGTGAGGAAGTAGTGTCTCAAATGAGCGTACTATGCTTAAACAAAGGAGACTACAGTGGGATGAGGGCAGAGTTGGCTAAAGTAGACTGGAAACACAGACTAAATGGTGGCACAATTGAGGAACAGTGGAGGACTTTTAAGGAGCTCTTTCACAGTGCTCAACAAAAATATATTCCAGTGAAAAAGAAGGGCGGTAAGAGAAGGGATAACCAGCCGTGGATAACCAAGGAAATAAAGGAGAGTATCAAATTAAAAACCAATGCATATAAGGTGGCCAAGGTTAGTGGGAAACTAGAAGATTTGGAAAATTTTAAACAACAGCAAAGAATGATTAAGAAAGCAATAAAGAAAGGAAAGATAGATTACGAGGGTAAACTTGCGCAAAACATAAAAACAGATAGTAAAAGCTTTTACAGATATATAAAATGGAAAAGAGTGACTAAAGTAAATGTTGTTCCTCAGAAGATGAGAAGGGGGATTTAATAATGGGAAATGTGGAAATGGCTGAGACCTTAAATAATTATTTTGCTTCGGTCTTCACAGTGGAAGACACAAAAACCATGCCAAAAATTGCTGGTCACAGGAATGTGGGAAGGGAGGACCTTGAGACAATCACTATCACTAGGCGGTAGTGCTCGACAGGCTAATGGGACTCAAGGTAGACAAGTCCCCTGGTCCTGATGAAATGCATCCCAGGGTATTAAAAGAGATGGCGGAAGTTATAGCACTTGCATTCGTTATAATCTACCAAAATTCTCTGGACTCTGGGGAGGTACCAGCGGATTGGAAAGCAGCTAATGTAACGCCTCGGTTTAAAAAAGGGGGCAGACAAAAGGCAGGTAACTATAGGCCGGTTAGTTTAAGATCTGTAGTGGGGAAAATGCTTGAAACTATCATTAAGGAAGAAACAGCGGGACATCTAGATAGGAATAGTGCAATCAAGCAGACGCAACATGGATTCATGAAGGGGAAATCATGTTTAACTAATTTACTGGAATTCTTTGAGGATATAACGAGCATGGTGGATAGAGGTGTGCTGATGGATGTGGTGTATTTAGATTTCCAAAAGGCATTCGATAAGGTGCCACACAAAAGGTTACTGCAGAAGATAAAGGTTCGCGGAGTCAGAGGAAATGTATTAGCATGAATAGAGAATTGGCTGGCAAACAGAAAGCAGAGAGTCGGGATAAATGGGTCCTTTTCAGGTTGGAAATCGGTGGTTAGTGGTGTGCCACAGGGATCAGTGCTGGGACCACAACTGTTTACAATATACATAGATGACTTGGAAGAGAGGACAGAGTGTAGTGTAACAAAATTTGCAGATGACACAAAGATTAGTGGGAAAGCGGGTTGTGTAGAGGACACAGAGAGGCTGCAAAGAGATTTAGATAGGTTAAGCTAATGGGCTAAGGTTTGGCAGATGGAATACAATGTCGGAAAGTGTGTCGGAAATCGATGGTTAGTGGTGTGCCACAGGGATCAGCGCTGGGACCACAACTGTTTACAATATACATAGATGACTTGGAAGAGAGGACAGAGTGTAGTGTAACAAAATTTGCAGATGACACAAAGATTAATGGGAATATTATTTGAAAGGGGAGAAATTACAACACGCTGCGGTGCAGAGGGACCTGGGGGTCCTTGTACATGAATCCCAAAAAGTTAGTTTGCAGGTGCAGCAGGTAATCAGGAAGGCGAATGGAATGTTGGCCTTCATTGCGAGAGGGATGGAGTACAAAAGCAGGGAGGTTCTGCTGCAACTGTATAGGGTATTGGTGAGGCCGCACCTGGAGTACTGCGTGCAGTTTTGGTCACCTTACTTAAGGAAGGATATACTAGCTTTGGCGGGGGTACAGAGATGATTCACTAGGCTGATTCCGGAGATGAGGGGGTTACCTTATGATGATAGATTGAGTAGACTGGGTCTTTACTTGTTGGAGTTCAGAAGGATGAGGATGATCTTATAGAAACATTTAAAATAATGAAAGGGATCGACAAGATAGAGGCAGAGAGGTTGTTTCCACTGGTCGGGGAGACTCGAACTAGGGGGCACAGCCTCAAAATATGGGGGAGCTAATTTAAAACCGAGTTGAGAAGGAATTTCTTCTCCCAGAGGGTTGTGAATCTGTGGAATTCTCTGCCCAAGGAAGCAGTTGAGGCTAGCTCATTGAATGTATTCAAGTCACAGATAGTTAGATTTTTAACCAATAAGGGAATTAAAGGTTACGGGGAGCGGGCGGGTAAGTGGAGCTGAGTCCACGGCCAGATCAGCCATGATCTTGTTGAATGGCGGAGCAGGCTCGAGGGGCTAGATGGCCTACTCCTGTTCCTAATTCTTATGTTCTTATGTTCTTATGAAACCAAAACTGTACACAGTATTCCAGATGTGGCCTCACCACGTCCCTGTATAACTGTAGGAAGACTTCCCTGCTTCTGTACTCCATCCCATTTGCAATAAAGGCCAAGATTCCATTGGCCTTCTTGATCACTTGCTGTACCTGCACACTAACCTTTTATGTTTCATGCACCAGGAGCCGCCAGGTCCCACTGTACTGCAGCACTTTGCAATTTTTCTCCATTTAAATAATAACTTGCCCTTCGATTTTTTTCAGCCAATGTGCATAACCTCACATTTTCCAACATTATACTCCATCTGTCAATTTTTTGCCCACTCACCTAGCTTGTCTATGTCCTTTTGTAGGTATTTTGTGTCCTCCTCACACATTGCATTTCCTCCCATCTTTGTATCATTAGCAAACTTGGCTCCGTTACACTCGGTCCCTTCATCCAAGTCATTAATATAGATTGTAAATAGTTGGGGTCCCAGCACTGATCCCTGCGGCACCCCACTAGTTACTGATTGCCAACCCGAGAATGAACCATTAATCCCGACTCTCTGGTTTCTGTTAGTTAGCCAATCCTGTATCCATGCTAATATATTACCCACAACCCTGTGAACTTTTATCTTGTGCAGTAACCTTTTACGTGGCATCTTGTCAAATGTCTTCTGGAAGTCCAAATACACCACATCCACTGGTTCCCCTGTTCACCCTGTTCCTCAAAAATTCCAGCAAATTTGTCAAACATGACTTCCCCTTCATAAATCCATTCTGACTCTGCCTGACTGAATTATGCTTATCCAAATGTCTTGCTACTGCTTCTTTAATAATGGACTCCAACATTTTCCCAAGCACAGATGTCAGGCTAACTGGTCTATAGTTTCCTGCTTTTTTACTCCCTCATTTTTTAAATAGGGGTGTTACATTATCAGTTTTCCAATCTGCTCAGACCTCCCCAGCATCCAGGGGATTTTGGTAAATTACAAACAATGCATCCACAATCCCTGCCACTGCTTCTCCTAAGACCCTAGGATGCAAGCCATCAGGTCCAGGGGATTTATCTGCCTTTAGTCCCATTATCTTACTGAATACCACCTCCTTAGTGATTGTGATTGTGTTAAGTTCCTACCCCCTATAGCCCCTTGAATATCCACTGTTGGGATATTTTTAGTGTCCTCTACCGTAAAGACTGATACAAAATATTTGTTCAGAGTTTCTGCCATCTCCCTGTTCCCCATTACTAATTCCCCGGTCTCGTCCTCTGAGGGACCAACATTTACTTTAGCCCCTCTTTTCCTTTTTATATACCTGGAGAAACTCTTGCTATCTGTTTTTATATTTCGTGCTAGTTTACTTTCATAGTTTATCTTCCCTTCCTTAATCATTTTTTTAGTCATTCTTTGCTGGCTTTTAAAAGCTTCCCAATCTTCTGTCCTCCCACTAGTTTTGGCCACTTTGTATGCCCTTGTTTTTAATTGGATACTGTCCTTTATTTCTTTAATTAGCACTGGATGGCTATCTTTTCTTTTACTCCCTTTCCTCCTCACTGGAATATATTTTTCTTGAGAGTTATGAAATATCTCCTTAACTGTACGCCACTGTTCACTAACTGTCCTATGCTTTAATCTATTTTCCCAGTCGACTTTAGCCAACTCTGCCCTCATACGTTTGTAGTCTCCTTTATCTAAGCTTAGTACGCTGGTTAGAGATTCAACTAGTATGATATTATAGCCATTACTGAGACATGGCCGAAAGAAGGGCAGCAATGGCAGCTCAACATTCCTGGTTACAGGGTTTTCAGACGGGATAGAGAGGGTGTAAAAAAAGGAGCATGGTCGCAATATTGATTAATGAAACAATTACAGCTGTGAGGAGGGATGATATGTTAGAAGATCATCAAATAAGGCTATATGTGTGGAACTAAAGGACAAAAAAGGAGTAATCACATTGCTATTATAGACCCCCAAACAGTCCAATGGAGATAGAAGAGCAAATTTGTAGGCAAATTACTGACGAATGCAAAAACAAAAGGGCCGTAATTGTGGGGGATTTCAATTACCCTAATATTACCCTTTATGCCTGCACATCCTAATATACAGAAGTAAGTAGGGGGAAAAACAATGTTTATTGTGGAAACTTCAATCCTGGTAGATGGCAACCTTGGCTTGAAAATATTACTTCCCTGTGTAACATTCTAACTGTCTTTTTCTGTTTCTCATGTTGCAAAAAGCTGAGATTAAAAAGAAATGTCTGTCTTTAAAAGTTACATCATCATCATCATCATAAGCAGTCCCTCGTAATCGAGAAAGACTTGCTTCCACTCCTAAAATGAGTCCTTAGGTGACTGAACAGTCCAATACGAGAGCCACAGTCCCTGTCACACGTGGGACAGATAGTCGTTGAGGGTAAGGGAGGGTTACCGCACGCTCCTTCCGCTGCCTGTACTTGGTTTCTGCATGCTCTCAGCGATGAGACGCGAGGTGCTCAGCGCCCTCCCGGATGCACTTCCTCCACTTAGGGCGGTCTTTGGTCAGGGACTCCCAGGTGTCGGTGGGGATGTTGCACTTTATCAGGGAGGCTTTGAGGGTGTTCTTGTAACGTTTCCTCTGCCCACCTTTGGCTCGTTTGCCGTGAAGGAGTTCCGAGTAGAGTGCTTGCTTTGGGAGTCTCATGTCTGGCATGCAGACAATGTGGCCTGCCCAGCGGTGCTGATCAAGTGTGGTCAGTGCTTCAATGCTGGGGGTGTTGGCCTGGTCGAGGACACTAATGTTGGTGTGTCTGTCCTCCCAGGGGATTTGTAGGATCTTGCGGAGACATCGTTGGTAGTATTTCTCCAGCGACTTGAGGTGTCTACTGTATATGGTCCATGTCTCTGAGCCATAAAGGAGGGTGGGTATTACTACAGCCTTGTAGACCATGATCTTGATGGTAGAGTTGAGGGCCTGGTCTTCGAACACTCTTTTCCTCAGGTGGCCGAAGGCTGCACTGGCGCACTGGAGGCGGTGTTGAATCTCATCATCAATGTCTGCTCTTGTTGATAAGAGGCTCCCGAGGTATGGGAAATGGTCCACGTTGTCCAGGGCCGCGCCGTGGATCTTCATGACTTGGGGGGCAGTGTTCATGGTCTACAGGGCTGTAGTAATACCCGCCCTCGTTTATGGCTCAGACACAGGGCAAAGGTACAGAGGGCACAGGATTCCTAAATTGCATTCAGGACAACTTTTTCTAGCCAACGCGTAGCAAGCCCAACAAGAGGGAGCGCCAGTTCTAGATTTAGTGTCAAGGAATGAAGCTGGGCAGGTTGAAGGAGTAGCAGTGGGAGAGCACTTTTGTGGTAGTTATCATAATTCAGTTAGTTTTAGCATAATTATGGATAAAGACAAAGAAAAAACGGGAGTAAGGATTCTAAATTGGGGGAGGACCAATTTTACTAGGCTGAGAAGTGATTTAGTAAAAGTGGACTTGAAACAGTTACTTGAAGGTAAATCAGTGCCAGAGCAGTGGGAGGCATTGAAGAGGGAGGTACATGGAGTTCAGGGTAAACATGTTCCTACAAAGAAAAAGGATCGAACTGCCAAAAGTAGAGCCCCCTGGATGACAAGGTGCAAAAAGGGTAAGATAAGGCAAAAAAGGAAGCCTATATCAGATATCGTGAGCTCAATACTGCAGAAAGCCTAGAAGAGTATAGAAAGTGCAGGGTGAAATTAAGAAGGAAATTAGGAAATTAGAATCAAAGAAAACCCAGAGATATTTTCCAAACACATAAAGAGCAAGAGGATAACGAAGGAAAGAGTAGGGCCTATTGGGGACCAAAATGGTGATCTATGTGTGGAGGCAGAGGATGTGGGTAAGGTACTTAATGAATACTTTGCAGCTGTCTTCACAAAAGAGGGAGATGATACCGACGTTGAAGTTCAGGAGGACGATAGTGAAATATTGGATGGGATAAACATAGGGAGAGAGTAAGTATTAAGTTGTTGAGCATCCTTGAAAGTAGATAAATCGCCATGACCAGAGGAAATATATCCAAGGCTACTAAAAGAAGCAAGGGAGGAAATTGCGGAGGCTCTGATCACCATGTTCCAATCCTCCCTGGCTACAGAAGTGGTGCCAGAGGATTGGAGAAGTGCTAACATTATACCATTGTTTAAAAAGGGAGGACGGAATAAACTAAGCAATTACAGGCCAGTTAGCTTAACCTCGGTGGTGGGCAAATTATTGGAATCAATTCTGAGGGACAGTATAAACTTTCATTTAGAAAAACACAAATTAATCAAGGTCAGTCAGCATGGATTTGTAAGGGAAGGTCATGTCTGACTAACTTGATTGAGTTCTTTGAGGAGGTAACAAGGAAGGTCAATGAGGGCAGTGCGTTTGATGTAGTTTACTTGGATTTTAGCAAGGTTTTTGACAAGGTCTCACATGGTAGGCTGATCAAAAAAGTAAAAGCCCATAGGATCCAAGGGAGAGTGGAAAATTAGATCCAAATTTGGCTCAGTGGCAGGAAGCAAAGGGTAATGGTTGAGGGGATCTTTTGTGACTGGAAGGCTGTTTCCAGTGAGGTTCCACAGGGCTCAGTACTCGGTCCCTTACTTTTTGTAGTATATCTTACTGAATTACACTGAAATGTAGGGGGCATGATAAAGAAATTTGCAGATGATACAAAAATTGGCCGTGTGGTTGACAGTGAGGAGGAATATTCTAGACTGTCGGAAGATATCGATGAATTGGTCAGTTGGGCAGAAAAGTGGCAAATGGAATTCAATCCGGAAAAGTGTGAGGTAATACATTTGGGGAGGTGCAGCAAGGCAAGGGATACACAATAAATGGGAGGTGAGGAGAAACAAAGAGACCTTGGAGTATATGTCCACGGATCCATGAAGGTAGCAGGACAGGTCGATAAGGTAGTTAAAAAGGCATACGGAATGCTTTCCTTTATTAGCCGAGGCATAGAATACAAGAGCAGGGAAGTTATGCTAGAACTGTATACAACATTAGTTAGGCCACAGCTTGAGTACTGCATGCAGTTCTGGTCACCACATTGCAGGAAAGATGGGATTGCACTGGAAAGGGTGCAGAAGAGATTTACGAGGATGTTGCCAGGACTGGAAAACTTTTGCTATGAGGAAAGATTGGCTAGGCTGGAGTTGTTTTCCGTGGAATAGAAGAGGCTGAGGGGAGATTTAATTGAGGTGCATAAAATTATGAGAGGCCTAGATAGAATGGATATGAAAGACCTATTTCCCTTAGCAGAGGTGTCAATAACCAGGGGGCATAGATTTAAAGTAGCTTGTGGAAGGATTAGAGGGGCGATGAGGAAACATTTCTTCATCCAGAGGGTAATGGGAGTCTGGAACTCACTGCCTGAAAGGGTGGTAGATGCAGAAATCCTCATCACATTTTAAAGGTACTTGGATGTGCACGTAAAGAGCCGTAACCTACAGGGCTATGCACCTAGTGCTGGAAGGTGGGATTAGGTTGGGTAACACTTTTTCGACCGGCACAGACACATAGAAACATAGAAAATAGGTGCAGGAGTAGGCCATTCGGCCCTTCAAGCCTGCACCGCCATTCAATGAGTTCATGGCTGAACATGCAACTTCAGTACCCCATTCCTGCTTTCTCGCCATACCCCTTGATCCCACTAGTAGTAAGGACTACATCGAACTCCTTTTTGAATATATTGAGTGAATTGGCCTCAACAAGAGAATTCCACAGGTTCACCACACTCTGGGTGAAGAAGTTTCTCCTCAGCTCAGTCCTAAATGGCTTACCCCTTATCCTCAGACTGTGACCCCTGGTTCTGGACTTCCCCAACATTGGGAACATTCTTCCTGCATCTAACCTGTCTAAACCCGTCAGAATTTTAAACATTTCTATGAGATCCCCTCTCATTCTTCTGAACTCCAGTGACTACAAACCCAGTTGATCCAGTCTTTCTTGATATGTCAGTCCCATCATTCCGGGAATCAGTCTGGTGAACCTTCGCTGCACTCCCTCAATAGCAAGAATGTCCTTCCTCAAGTTAGGAGACCAAAACTGTACACAATACTCCAGGTGTGGCCTCACCAAGGCTCTGTACAACTGTAGTAACACCTCCCTGCCCCTGTACTCAAATCCCCTCGCTATGAAGGTCAACATGCCATTTGCTTTCTTAACCGCCTGCGGTACCTGCATGCCAACCTTCAATGAATGATGTACCATGACACTCAGGTCTTGTTGCACCTCCCCTTTTCCTAATCTGTCACCATTCAGATAATAGTCTGTCTCTCTGTTTTTACCACCAAAGTGAATAACCTCACATTTATCCACATTATACTTCATCTGTCATGCATTTGCCCACTCACCTAACCTATCCAAGTCACTCTGCAGCCTCATAGCATCCTCCTCACAGCTCACACTGCCACACAACTTAGTGTCATCCGCAAATTTGAAGCTACTACATTTAATCTCCTCGTCTAAATCATTAATGTACAGCACAGAACCTTGCGGTACCCCACTAGTCACTGCCTGCCATTCTGAAAAGTACCCATTTACTCCTACTCTTTGCTTCCTGTCTGCCAACCAGTTCTCAATCCACGTCAGCACACTACCCCCAATCCCATGTGTTTTAACTTTGCACATTAATCTCTTGTGTGGAACCTTGTCGAAAGCCTTCTGAAAGTCCAAATACACCACACCAACTGGTTCTCCCTTGTCCACTCTACTGGAAACATCCTCAAAAAATTCCGGAAGATTTGTCAAGCATGATTTCCCTTTCATAAATCCATGCTGACTTGGACCTATCATCTCACCTCTTTCCAAATGCGCTGCTATGACATCCTTAATAATTGATTCCATCATTTTACCTACTACCGACGTCAGGCTGACCGGTCTATAATTCCCTGTTTTCTCTCTCTCCCTCCTTTTTTAAAAAGTGGGATTACATTGACTACCCTCCACTCCATAGGAACTAATCCAGAGTCTATGGATTGCTGGAAAATGACTGTCAATGCATCCGCTATTTCCAAGGCCACCTCGCTAAGTACTCTGGGATGCAGTCCATCAGGCCCTCGGGATTTATCGGCCTTCAATCCCATCAATTTCCCCAACACAATTTCCCGACTAATAAGGATTTCCCTCAGTTCCTCCTTCTTACTAGACCCTCTGACCCCTTTTATATCTAGAAGGTTATTTGTTTCCTCCTTAGTGAATACCGAACCAAAGCACTTGTTCAATTGGTCTGCCATTTCATTGTTCCCCGATAGGCCAAATTACCTCCTTCTGTGTCGTAACTTTCTATGATTCTATGATTCCGTTCTCCCTTATGCTCACCTCCCCTATCCTCTACCTACCCGCCTTTGCATCCTTCTTCTCCTCCCTTTCCTCTCGTCTCTTCTCCCTACTCGCTTCTCTTTTTCCATCTTTCCATCTCCTCTCTCCTCCACTTTGTCTCCTGTGCACCACCCCTCCTCACTCTCCCCCTCTCCTCCTCTTCCCCCAGCCCCCTCCTCCAATCCTCTTCTTCCTCTTTCCTTCCTCCTCCCGTTTCTCTTGTCTGGGTCCAATTATTCTCTCACTCTCTAACTGTGCTTGACCTAAATAAATGCACTTGGTCTTGACTCTCTGTGTGCAACCCACAGGAGAAAAATTAGTATATTTTGTTTTTTTCTCTTACCATTTTCGAAGCTGTGACTACACAGCAACATGATGTGTAAAATGTCCCTGTTGGAGGTAGACATCTGGGGGTCCAAAATCTGCAGCCCTTCCTGCATGGTCCCCTTAACTTTGCTAAGAGTCAGCCAAGATCTAGACATGGTTCCAGATACTGCGTGTCCTGCTGTTGTGCTGTAGTTTTCAGGATGAGCTGCGAGTTTTTGTGTCCACCCTAAACAAGGTGGTTGGCAGCCCGGATTGGGGACTTCCTATGTTGGTTCCTGGTGGACGCATCTCAGCACTTACACCAAGATGTTTAAGTGGAGCACAGGAACTATCACAGATGTGAAATTAATACCTACGTTCCATGAGTTAACTTATATTAACAGATCTCCTGTGGCATTGCCCAGGGGATATGCAGTTTTATGATAACAGGAGTGTTATACTCATGGAATGTAAAATATATTCTAGTTAAAGCAAGTGAATTGTTGTAATGGAATATCCTGTGACAAATCTTTTATTTTCATCCTAAAGTTTCTCTGCTCACCAGTACTTTAATTTTAATCAGCGATATGTTTTAAAGAGACTGTGTTCTGCCTCTCTCAATCTACTCAAGTATGAAGAAAGTAGCCAATTGTTTACTCGTACTTTCAGTGTGCATTCCGCTTACTGTCAATGTAATCCAAACCTTTTTTTATAAACATTGCCGGTGAACTAAGCATTTGCAATTGTCTAGCCAACTGTTGCTGTAACCAGCTGGAAACGTTTTAGGCAGGCTGGGTGAGGCAGACCATAGACATTTTTAAAACATACTGATGATTACAATCAAAGTGCTGATGAGGAGAAAAACTGTGAGAAAAGTGTCTACTGTGGCTGCAGAAAATTATTTTTGTAGTTGTCTCAGAATTTTGGCAATTTTGCTGCACCAAATCACTTGCATTAAGTATTGTTGATTACTAGTGGCATTGCTTATGGATTACAAAAAATAGAAAAAACTGTGGCTGTGCATTTCGGAATCTCTGTCAGTCTCTCGCTGGATCTGTCTCTCTTTGTGTGTGTCTCTGTCTGCATGCCTCTCCGTCTTTGTGTATCCCTGCATCTGTTTACCTACCAACTCTTACATCAGGTCCACAACTCAAATAGAATCAGATTGCTGCCTTTACTGTGATATTCTAATAACAGTAACTGCTGTTGTTCCCATTGATATTGCATTACTATTTCCATTAGATATTAAACATTAGTCTTTATTTTAACTATGTTAGAAATGTATCAGCAAGCCAAAACCAATACCAGCATTTTATGTCCCAATTAGTTACACTGAGGTAGGTTTTCAAGCCAATTATTTACTTAACGTACAAATTATTTGGAAGTGCTTCAGACACAATTATATAAGACAGATGGAACAGGGCCAATTTACAAGGAAGTCCTTTAGGTTTCACTACTAAAAAGTACAAATTTACTAGCTACAAATTAACCAGATTAATAAGATGAACTGTTTTTGCTGTGGCCTCCCTCAAAGGCCCTTTGCTGCAACAGAAAAACAATACCTAGCCAAAAAAATGTACACTGCAATAGCAATGAATTTCCTCATTATTTATCTTGAATAACCTAGAAAAAGTCCTTTTAGACTAGAATAGATTTCTAACTAAATATGAAGACATCATAATGGGGTTTTATAAAACAAAAATGCAATAAAAGAGCGAAGGATCCAATGCGGGTAATTTTGATTTATGGGATAGTATAAAATGGGCAATATCGGATCAGCCACCCGTTATACATCTCTCCTGAAAAATTTTAGCTGCTGTTGCATAAAGCTAATCATCCAATCCCAAGAGATTATTATTCATTTCTAAACCACAAATACATATATGGGATAGAAATTAGGCAGGTTTGTGCCCGTTTAGCGCCACAGCGAAGCTGAAAATGTAATTTTTGGGGCTGCTAAATGGGTCACACAGGATTTAGCATCCCAATCGGAAAATTTGGTTTTACGCTGCCGCTCCGTTTCTTTTCATGTTTTTATGACGTCAATCGGCATGCAACACTGCACTATCGCCAGGAGTGGAAAATTCGCCGATATCGGCATTTTTATGGCCGGCCGAAAAACATACCCGAAAAAAACCAAGGGCTAGACTTTCCACTTCACATCGCCCATATATCACTCATATATCGCCCAAAATGGCCGTCTATCGCCCATTTTAAGCAAAAAGTGGAAACTCAGGCTGGAACATCGCTGAAAAATTAAGCGGACAAGTTTTGGAGGAAAGGAGGAGGTAGCTAAAAAAAAACTCAAGCTTATATATTGTGTTATTTAAGGGTCTTTTACAGATAGATCTATTCACATTTATATTTATAATTAATTAAACTAATATTAGCTAATTAGATTAAGCATTTTTTAACTAAAAAGTGCATTTACAGAAAGTGAAAATAATTATTGGTTATGAAGCCTATGGTTTCGCTGCCATTACTTGTAACCGCTCACACGCTGGTTTACATAGAAACATAGAAACATAGAAAATAGGTGCAGGAGTAGGCCATTTGGCTCTTTGAGCCTGCACCACTATTCAATAAGATCATGGCTAATCATTCACCTCAGTACCCCTTTCGTCCTTTCTCGCCATACCCCTTGATACCTTTAGCCGTAAGGGCCATACCTAACTCCCCCTTGAATATATTGAACGAACTGGCCTCTACAACTTCCTGCGGTAGATAATTCCACAGTTTAACAACTCTCTGAGTGAAGAAGTTTCTCCTCATCTCGGTCCTAAATGGCTTATCCCTTATCCTTAGACTGTGACCCCTGGTTCTGGACTGCCCCAGTATCGGGAACATTCTTCCTGCCTCTAACCTGTCCAATCCCGTCAGAATTTTATATGGTTCTATCAGATCCCCTTTCATTCTTCTAAACTCCAGTGAATACAGGCCCAGTCGATCCAGTCTCTCCTCATATGTCAGTCCTCCCATCCCAGGAATCCGTCTGGTGAACCTTCGCTGCACTCCCTCAATAGCAAGAACGTACTTCCTCAGATTAGGAGACCAAAACTGAACACACTATTCCAGGTGAGGCCTCAACAAGGCCCTGTACAACTGCAGTAAGACCTCCCTGCTCCTATGCTCAAATTCCCTAGCTATGAAGGCCAACATGCCATTTGCCTTCTTCACCACCTGCTGTACCTGCATGCCAACTTTCAATAACTGATGAACCATGACACCCAGGTCTCGTTGCACCTCCCCTTTTCCTAATCTGCCGCCATTCAGATAATATTCTGCCTTCATGTTTTTGCCAACAAAGTGGATAACCTCACATTTATCCACATTATATTGCATCTGCCATGCATTTGCCCACTCACCTAACCTGTCCAAGTCACCCTGCAGCCTCCTAGAATCCTCCTCACAGCTCACACCGCCACCCAGCTTACTGTCATCTGCAAAGTTGGAGATACTACACTCAATTCCTTCATCTAAATCATTGATGTATATTGTAAATAGCTGGGGTCCCAGCACTGAACCCAGTGGCACTCCACTAGTCATTCTGAAAAGGATCTATCTATGCCGACTCTCTGCTTCCTGTCTGCCAACTAGTTTTCTAGCCATGTCAAAACATTACCCCCAATACCATGTGCTTTAATTTTGCACACTAATCTCTTGTATGGGACCTTGTCAAAAACCTTTTAAAAGTCCAAGTACACCACACCCACTGGTTCTCCCTTGTCCACTCTACTAGTTACATCCTCAAAAAATTCTAGAAGATTTGTCAAGCATGATTTCCTTATCATAAATCCATGCTGACTTGGACCGATCCTGTCACTGCTTTTCAAATGCGCTGCTACTTCATCTTTAGAAACATAGAAACATAGAAAATAGGTGCAGGAGTAGGCCATTCAGCCCTTCTAGCCTGCACCGCCATTCAATGAGTTCATGGCTGAACATTCAACTTCAGTACCCCATTCCTGCTTTCTCGCCATACCCCTTGATCCCCCTAGTAGTAAGGACCTCATCTAACTCCTTTTTGAATATATTTAGTGAATTGGCCTCAACAACTTTCTGTGGTAGAGAATTCCACAGGTTCACCACTCTCTGGGTGAAGAAGTTCCTCCGCATCTCGGTCCTAAATGGCTTACCTCTTATCCTTAGACTGTGATCTCTGGTTCTGGACTTCCCCAACATTGGGAACATTCTTCCTGCATCTAACCTGTCTAACCCCGTCAGAATTTTAAATGTTTCTATGAGGTCCCCTCTCATTCTTCTGAACTCCAGTGAATACAAGCCCAGTTGATCCAGTCTTTCTTGATAGGTCAGTCCCGCCATCCCGGGAATCAGTCTGGTGAACCTTCGCTGCACTCCCTCAATAGCAAGAATGTCCTTCCTCAGGTTAGGAGACCAAAACTGTACACAATACTCCAGGTGTGGCCTCACCAATGTCCTGTACAACTGTAGCAACACCTCCCTGCCCCTGTACTCAAATCCCCTTGCTATGAAGGCCAACATGCCATTTGCTTTCTTAACCGCCTGCTGTACCTGCATGCCAACCTTCAATGACTGATGTACCATGACACCCAGGTCTCTTTGCACCTCCCCTTTTCCTAATCTGTCACCATTCAGATAATAGTCTGTCTCTCTGTTTTTACCACCAAAGTGGATAACCTCACATTTATCCACATTATACTTCATCTGCCATGCATTTGCCCACTCACCTAACCTATCCAAGTCGCTCTGCAGCCTCACAGCATCCTCCTCGCAGCTCACACTGCCACACAACTTAGTGTCATCCGCAAATTTGGAGATACTACATTTAATCCCCTCATCTAAATCATTAATGTACAGTGTAAACAGCTGGGGCCCCAGCACAGAACCTTGCGGTACCCCACTAGTCACTGCCTGCCATTCTGAAAAGTACCCATTTACTCCTACTCTTTGCTTCCTGTCTGACAACCAGTTCTCAATCCATGTCAGTACACTACCCCCAATCCCATGTGCTCTAACTTTGCACATCAATCTCTTGTGTGGGACCTTGTCGAACGCCTTCTGAAAGTCCAAATATACCACATCAACTGGTTCTCCCTTGTCCACTCTACTGGAAACATCCTCAAAAAATTCCAGAAGATTTGTCAAGCATGATTTCCCTTTCACAAATCCATGCTGACTTGGACCTATCATCTCACCTCTTTCCAAATGCACTGCTATGACATCCTTAATAATTGATTCCATCATTTTACCCACTACCGATGTCAGGCTGACCGGTCTATAATTCCCTGTTTTCTCTCTCCCTCCTTTTTTAAAAAGTGGGGTTACATTGGCTACCCTCCACTCTATAGGAACTGATCCAGAGTCAATGGAATGTTGGAAAATGACTGTCAACGCATCCACTATTTCCAAGGCCACCTCCTTAAGTACTCTGGGATGCAGTCCATCAGGCCCTGGGGATTTATCGGCCTTCAATCCCATCAATTTCCCCAACACAATTTCCTGGCTAATAAGGATTTCCCTCAGTTCCTCCTCCTTACGAGACCCCCCGACCCCTTTTATAACCGGAAGGTTGTTCGTGTCCTCCTTCGTGAATACCGAACCAAAGTACTTGTTCAATTGGTCCGCCATTTCTTTGTTCCCCGTTATGACTTCCCCTGATTCTGACTGCAGGGGACCTACGTTTGTCTTTACTAACCTTTTTCTCTTTACATATCTATAGAAACTTTTGCAATCCGTCTTAATGTTCCCTGCAAGCTTCTTCTCATACTCCATTTTCCCTGCCCTAATCAAACCCTTTATCCTCCTCTGCTGAGTTCTAAATTTCTCCCAGTCCCCAGGTTCGCTGCTATTTCTGGCCAATTTGTATGCCACTTCCTTGGCTTTAATACTATCCCTGATTTCCCTTGATAGCCACGGTTGAGCCACCTTCCCTTTTTTATTTTTATGCCAGACAGGAATGCACAATTGTTGTAGTTCATCCATGCGGTTTCTAAATGTCTGCCATTGCCCATCCACAGTCAACCCCTTAAGTATCATTCGCCAATCCATCCCAGCCAATTCACGCCTCATACCTTCAAATTGATTCCAACATTTTCCCCACGACCGATGTCAGGCTAACCAGTCTATAATTCTCCGTTTTCTTCTCCCTCCTTTTTTAAAAAGTGGTGTTACATTAGCCATATGAACTGATCCAGTCTCGAAAGACTGTTGGCAAATGACCACCAATGCATCCAGTATTTCTAGGGCCACTTCCTTAAGTACACTGGGATGCAGACTATCAGGCCCTGGGGATTTATCGGTCTTCAAACCCATCAATTTCCCGAACACAATTTCCTGACTAATAAGGATTTCCTTCAGTTCCTTCTTCTTGCTAGACCCTCGGTCCCCTAGTATTTCCAGAAGGTTATTTGTGTCTTCCTTCGTGAAGACAGAACCAAAGTATTTGTTCAATTGGTCTGCCATTTCTTTGTTCCCCATTATAAATTCACCTGATTCTGACTGCAAGGGACCTATGTTTGTATTCACTAATCATTTTCTCTTCACATATCTATAGAAGCTTTTGCAGTCAGTTTTTATGTTCCCAGCAAGCTTCCTCTCATACTTTATTTTCCCCCTCCTAATTAAACCCTTTGTCCTCCTCTGCTGAATTATAAATTTCTCCCAATCCTCAGGTTTGCTGTTTTTTCTAGCCAATTTATATGCCTCTTCCTTGGCTTTAACACGATCCCTAATTTCCCTTGTTAGCCACGGTTGAACCATCTTCCCCGTTTTATTTTTACTCCAGACAGGGATGTGCAATTTTTGAAGTTCATCCAT
Source organism: Pristiophorus japonicus (assembly GCF_044704955.1). Lineage (NCBI taxonomy): Eukaryota > Metazoa > Chordata > Chondrichthyes > Pristiophoridae > Pristiophorus > Pristiophorus japonicus. Next base: position 374,736,196 of record NC_091977.1, read on the forward strand.
GTGATCTTTAAATGTCCGCCATTGCCTATCCACCGTCAACCCTTTAAGTATCATTCGCCAGTCTATTCTAGCCAATTCATGCCTCATACCATCGAAGTTATTTTTCCTTAAGTTCAGGACCCTAGTCTCTGAATTAACTGTGTCACTCTCTATCTTAATAAAGAATTCTACCATATTATGGTCACTCTTCCCCAAGGGGCCTCGCACAACAAGATTGTTATTTAGTCCTTTCTCATTACACATCACCCAGTCGAGAATGGCCAGCCCTCTAGTTGGTTCCTCAACATATTGGTCTAGAAAACTTTCCCTAATACAGTCCAGGAAATCCTCCTCCACCGCATTGCTACTAGCTTGGTTAGCCCAATTTATATGTAGATTAACGTCGCCCATGATAACTGCTGTACCTTTATTGAACGCATCCCTAATTTCTTGTTTGATGCTGTTCCCAACCTCACTACTACTGTTTGGTGGTCTGTACACAACTCCCACTAGCGTTTTCTGCCCTTTGGTATTCCCCAGCTCTACCCATACAGATTCCACATCATCCAAGCTAATGTCCCTCCTTACTATTGCATTAATCTTCTCTTTAACCAGCAACGCTACCTCACATCCTTTTCCTTTCTGTCTATCCTTCCTGAATGTTGAATACCCCTGGATGTTGAGTTCCCAGCCTTGATCACCCTGGAGCCATGTCTCCATAATCCCAATTATATCATATTCGTTAATAGCTGCCTGCGCAGTTAATTCATCCACCTTATTACGAATACTCCTTCCATTGAGGCACAGAGCCATCAGCCTTGTCTTTTTAACACACTTTGTCCCTTTAGAATTTTGCTGTAATGTGGCCCTTTCTGATTTTTGCCTTGGGTTTCTCTGCCCTCCACTTTTACTTTTCTTCTTTCTATCTTTTGCTTCTGCCCCCATTTTACTTCCCTCTGTCTCCCTGCATAGGTTACCATCCCCCTGCCATTCTAGTTTAACCCCTAGCAAACACTCCCCCTGGGACATTGGTTTCGGTCCTGCCCAGGTGCAGACCATCCGGTTTGTACTGGTCCCACCTCCCCCAGAACCGGTTCCAATGTCCCAGGAATTTGAATCCCTCCCTCCTGCACCACTCCTCAAGCCACGTATTCATCTTAGCTATCCTGCTATTTCTACTCTGACTAGCACATAGCATTGGCAGCAATCCTGAGATTACTACCTTAGCGGTCTTACTTTTAATTTAACCCCTAGCTCCCGAAATTCAGCTTGTAGGACCTCATCCTGTTTTTTACCTGTATCGTTGGTACCTATATGCACCATGACAACTGAATGTTCACCCTCCCCCTCCAGAATGCCCTGCAGCCGCTCAGAGACATCCTTGACCCTTGCACCAGGGAGGCAACATACCATCCTGAAGTCTCAATTGTGACCACAGAAACGCCTATCTATTCCCCTTACAATAGAATCCCCTACCACTACAGCTCTCCCATTCTTTTTCCTTTCCTCCTTTGCAGCAGAGCCACCCATGGTGTCATGAACTTAGCTGCTGCCGCCTTCCCCTGATGAGCCATTTCCCCAACAATACCCAAAACGGTGTATCTGTTTTGGAGGGAGATGACCGCATGGGCCTTCCTATTCCTGTTCTGCTTGATGGTCACCCATTCCCTATCTGCCTTTGTAACCTTTACCTGCAGTGTGACCAACTCACTAAATGTGCTATTCATGACTTCCTCAGCATCATGGATGCTCCAGAGTGAATCCATGTGCAGCTCCAGTGCCGCAATGCGGTCTGTCAGGAGCTGCAGCTGGATACACGTCCTGCATACATAGTCATCAGGGACACTGGCCCTGATTTCCCACATTGCACAGGAGGAGCATGACACGGGACTGGGCTCTCCTGCCATGACTTAATCCTTAAATTAATTTAATTTGGCAACTATGCTAAAGGTTGCTTGCTGATAAGAAAAAGAAAAAAAGAAAAATAAGGAAAAACTACTCACCAATCACCAGCCAATCACTTACTCCCTTGGCTATGACATCACCTTTCCATTTCTTTTTACTTCCTTTTTGCCCTTTCTCCCTGCAGTAGCTTGCTGCTGGGCCTTTAGTAAGCCTCTCACCTCTTGCCGCTCATTGCTCTGCCTCCTGACTGCTGCTCCTGACGCTGTTGGGCCTTTAGCAGGCCTCTCACCTCACGCTGCTCGCTGCTCCGCCTCCCGATCAATTAAAGAGGTGGCAGAGTAATGCGGAGACAGAGGACACAGAGGAGGCAAGCGTACAGCCAACGAAGGTACAAGGAAAAGCAATCTTACCTCAACTTGTCTGAAAATACGTGTCTTAGGAGGCTGCGCTTCCGGAAGGAGATCCTTGATAAGATATGCCAGCTCATCAAGTGGGATCTGTAGCCTTCCAGCACCATCAGAACTGCACTGCCTGTTGAGGTAAAGGTTACTGCGGCACTATCCTTCTACGCATCTGGATCCTTTCAGGCTTCAGCTGGTAACATCTGTGTTATCTCTCAGCATGCCACACACTGCTGCATTCGGCAGGTGACTGAAGACCTCTAAGCTCGCAGGATGGACTTTATAAACTTCCCTATGACCAGGGAGGCATAGACCGGGCGAGCTTTGGGTTTTTCGAGAATAGCAAACTTCCCCAAGGTGCAGGGAGCAATAGACTGCACGCACATCGCCCCGAAAGCCTCTTTACAGAAACCGGAGGTGTTTCGTAACAGAAAGGGATTCCACTCCCTGAATGTGCAGCTCGCTGCTGACCACAACCAAATTATTATGACAGTAAATGCTACATTTCCTGGCATCATCCATGATGCGCACATCCTACGTGAGAGTGCTATCCCTGACCTGTTTGTCAATCAGCCAGAAGGTCACGGTTGGATGCAGAGGGATAAAGAATATGGCCTTGCCAGCTGGCTGATGACCCCACTGCGTAATCCCGTTACTGAAGCCGAGAAATGTTACCATGAAAGCCACATAGCTACACGCATCATCATCGAAAAGACAATTGGAGTCTTAAAGCAGCGCTTCAGAGGCCTGGACCACTCTGGTGACAGCCTACAGTACCACCCTGACCAGGTTGCTGAGTTTATTGTGGTGTGTTGCATGTTGCATAACCTAGCTATAAGGAGAGGACAACAAATGCCAGATGGGGCTGCAGGTCCACCTCCAGAACCGGGGTGGGGGTAAGAGCCAGACGGGGCAGAGCAGGAGGAGGAGGAGGACCTGGGGGAGGACAATCATTCTGGCAATGAAGCCATGCTCCCACCACCCCCCACCTCCCCCCCCGCAAGAAGAGCAGAGATACCCCGTGGGAGTTACACGGCTGCAAAGCTATTGCATAGCAGCTCATAAATGAATGCTTTGCATGAACTTACATTGGGGACAGTCACATTTACAGTTACAGTTACAGTTACGGTTAAACAAAAGTTGCAATTGCATTGAGTTACGTTGAGTTACATTTTAGCCTTACCTGCACTGGCCTGGCCTGTCTATTGTTGTACAACATTTGCATTAATACTTAACTGAACTAAACTTATATTATTGTAAGACAATGCACAACAATTGTTAAATTCAATAAAATATGTTATTGCAACAAAGAAATTTTAAACATTTTTTATCAACACCCCCCACCCTCCCAAATCCCACCCCCCCCCCCCCCCCAACAACTATAAATGAAAATTAACACTAAAAAATTTAACAGTAACAGAAGATAACAAAGCAAAAACAACCCCCCCACCCCTCCCTACCTGCGGCCATGTTACCCTCCAGATCCTTCCCCCCCCCACGTGTCTTCGCCCCACCCACCCGTTTTGGCCCCCAGAGAGCGAGACGAAGCTGGCGTGCAGCGGGCAATGTAAAGACTTCCTGCCATGGTGGGGGTGTTGGAGTGGAAGACGAAGCTGGCGGTTCGTCTTCCGAGTCAAGAGGAAGTGGTTCCTCCGTACTCGCTTAAGATTAGAAAAAGGGGAGGTGCAATGAGACCTGGGTGTCATGGTACATCAGTCATTGAAAGTTGGCATGCAGGTACAGCAGGCGGTGAAGAAGGCGAATGGCATGTTGGTCTTCATAGCGAGGGGATTTGAGTACAGGGGCAGGGAGGTCTTACTGCAGTTGTACAGGGCCTTGATGAGACCTCATCTGGAATATTGTGTTCAGTTTTGGTCTCCACGTCTGAGGAAGGACGTTCTTGCTATTGAGGGAGTGCAGCGAAGGTTCACCTGACTGATGCCCGGGATGGCAGGACTGACATATGAGGAGAGACTGGATCGACTGGGCTTGTATTCACTGGAGTTTAGAAGAATGAGAGGGGATCTCATAGAAACATATCAAATTCTGACGGGACGGGACAGGTTAGATGCAGGAAGAATGTTTCCGATGCTGGGGGAGTCCAGAACCAGGGGTCACAGTCTAAGGATAAGGGGTAAGCCAGTTAGGACTGAGATGAGGAGAAACTTCTTCACTCAGAGATTTGTGAACCTGTGGAATTCTCTTCCGCAGAGTTGTTGATGCCAGTTCGTTCGATATATTCAAGAGGGAGTTGGATATGGCCGTTACGGCTAAAGGGATCAAGGGGTATGGAGAGAAAGCAGGAAAGGGGTACTGAGGTGAATGATCAGCAATGATCTTATTGAATGGTGGTGATGGCTCAAAGGGTCGAATGCCCTACTCCTACACCTATTTTCTATGTTTCTATGTTTCTATGCTCGGGGTGATACTCTGACCCAACACGACATCTTGGGGTGCAGCACCGTGTTCAGCCAGCTGCGCATGCCGAAGGGCATTTGTTGAGGCGGTCTGCTCACGCATTTCCTCCAGGGTCTGCCGTGCTATCTCCAGTAGCTCGACTTGCACAGCAGACACCTGTGTAAAGTCACGCGTGAACTGAGAAAACCCCTGGAGAAGCTCGCGACCTATCGCGACCGTCTCTGAGCACAGGGAGATCAAGCTCTCCAACTGATTGTCCGAGGGAGGCGATTGCTGACCTCGCTGACCCGGCCTCCGTGGGATCGGCGTGCGCAATATAATGCACCTTGGCGTTGCCGGCTGCACGCCGCTTGGTCCCGATGCCTCTTCGCTCTCACTTGAGATGACCGCAGGTTGATCCCCCTCCGTAAGTGGCTGCTGCTGCTCCTCCTCCTCCTCGGGCTCAGTGGTGGTGATGGTGGTGTCGCGTTCATCATCACCATCATCCTCATCCTCATCCTCATCCTCCACCTCGTCATCGTCGTCATCGTCGTTGTGCAGGTGCTGGTTGCACCTCGACCAGCGTGTCAGGATGACTTTAAAAGCACATTTGAGCTAATTACAGAGCTTATTTGAACATAATGGTAAACATTAATGAGAGACGTTATATATCAATACATTTCACTACCCCAGAAAGCTGTAGTGGCTGCATCCCTTGCTCTTATTGCTTCTTATGCACAAAGGCTGCATGCACGTATGACATGACATCATTCATATATTGCATATTGCATTATAGTTATAATTGCAGGATGTTACATTACTTTTTAATACTGTTTGACACATTACTCACGAGACGAATAACTGGGCTCTGCCAGACCGCGGGTGGTGGCCAAATGGCTTCCATGGCCCACCAGCGTGGCTGCACGCTCCTCCAGGTCAGTCAGTGGTTGCACTGAGCAGAGCCCTCTCCGGTTCGCCTCTGCTCAGCGCGGTTGTTAGATATCTTCTTCTGCAAACGAGAAAAGAACATAGCATCAGCAAATTGACTAGGTAGTATCATGGAGACACAGCAGTTTAAAACATTACATGCTGCAGCTTGACACATATACATCTCTCTATACTGCAGCTGCCAGATAGACTTCCATTCCATCAAACACTTCCAGGGCAGGTACAACACATGTTCAATACAGATTATAGCTCCCTCTACACTGTCCCATCTAACACTCCCAGGGCAGCTACAGCAAGGGGTTATTTACAGAGTAAAGCTCCCTCTACATAGTCCCAGGATCAGAGCCCTGACCGGATCTTAAAATTGAGTTTATGTAATACATGTATGAATAACAAACTTAAATTCAATCCAGTAGATTAATTATTACCATTACACAATTTGCATCAGTACAATATAAAATGCAACATACTCTTGCTGCAGCTACCAAGCTGTTCCAGCGCTTCCGGCACTGGTCCAACCCCCTTCCCTCATGGGAAGCTGAGGTCACTACGTTCGCGATCTCAGCCCAAATTTTCCGATACACATGGGGTGGGGGGGATCCTTTGAGCACCCCGAGTCAATTGGCCCCACCGGGACTGCACCTCATCGACGAGGGCCTCATTGGCTTCATCGCTGAAAGGTTTCGCCCTCTCTTACCAGGTCGGACCCATAGCGCTAACAACACCATCTTGAAAAACGGAGCAAAAGTTCATTGCATAAAAGAATTTGGAGAGAAGGCTGCGTTTTACACAGTGAGCTTCATGTTAGTTCATAGTTCGTTTTTAAGGATATTTAAGGACATTTAAAAGAAGGGGGCTATAATATCTCTGTCATTATTCCTGGCTGCTTTTTCTATTCAGCATCGAGCTGGAAGAAGGCTTATTCAAGAGTATTTTGAGCATAATCGAAGAGCTCGCAGAAGTATGGGGAGAAGCCTTACCCCCTACGAATTTACAGGGAACAGCACTCATACCTGCAGCTGTCTGATGCACAGTGAGTTCAAAGGCTGCGCTTCCAAAAGAGTTGGTCACAGAGATATGCCAGCTCATAAAGGCAGACCTACAGCCTACCAGCAGCAACAAAATTGCACTGCCCGTCGAGGTGAAGGTGACTGCGGCACTTGCCTTATATGCCTCCGGCTCCTTTCTGGCATCAGCGGAGGACATATGCTCCATCTCGCAGCACGCTACACATCGCTGCATTCGCAGGTGACTACTGCACTGTACTCACACAGGATGGACTTTATAAACTTCCCAATGACCAAGAAGGCACAGAATGAGAGGGTTGTAGGTTTTGCATGAATTGCTGGCTTTTCCAAGGTTCAGGCTGCCATTGACTGTACGCACATAACCCTGCGAGCACCTTTGGAGGATCCAGAGGTTTACCAAAACCGAAAGGGATTCCACTCCCTGAACTTACAGATCATCTGCGACCATACTCATTTTATCATGGCAGTAAATACACAATTTCCAGGGAGCATCCATGATGCTTTCATCTTGCGTGAGAGCACTGCCTCATACCTGTTCAAGCGCAGCCACAAGGCCAGAGCTGGATGCTGGGGGGCAAAGGTTACTGCCTCGTCACCTAGCTCATGGCCCCGCTCCGGAACCCTCAGACAGAAGCCGAGCATCGCTATAATGAGAGCCATATAGCCACATGCAACATCGTCAAAAAGACAATTGGAGTGCTCAAGCAGCGCTTCCGATGCCTGGACCACTCTGGAGGTTCCTTGCATTACTCCCTATAGCAAGTCGTGAGTTCATTGTGGTGCGCTGCATGCTACACAACTTAGCCATCATGCGGGGACTGGATTTGCCACCGGGTACTACCGGAACACCTCAGGAGAGAACGGAGGAGGAGGAGGGAGGGGAGGAGGAGGACGAGGAGAAGGACAAGGAGCCTGGTGATGAACCCATCCCACTACCCCCACCACCACCACAAGGGAGGCCTCGTGGAGCTTTCACCACTGCAAAAGTCTTAGTCAGCAGCTCATAATTCATTGCTTTGCTTGGACAGTGAAAGGCACGTTTCATCATTACCTGCCCACTCTATTCCACCATGTTGACTATTCCCTCTCTTATTCTGCAAATGAGACACTATACAGGAATGGTTAAAGTGAACAAAATAATGTATTTAATGTACAGTAACTTGAATAAGATTTATTAAACATTGTAAACATAATTTGGAAACTGGAATAAAATTTATTAAATATTGTGAACTTTTAATAACATAATTGGGAAACTTTGAAAACTTTTATAAAATAGCAACAACAAGACAACAACGAAAGAACAACCCCTGCACTAAACGTCTTTTAACTGTGGCCCCTCCTCCCCCTCCCTCGTACCCAGACGTCGTACAGCAACGTGGCCAGAGTCCTTCTTTAAAAGGGGATAGACAATGGCATGTGTGGATCCCCTGGAGAAGCTCGGGGTATGGAAGACCCGGCTTCTGAGTAGCGAGCCTCTTGCTTGGCCTCGCTACTAACAGGTGATGTTGGTCTGGTTGCTGTGACACTGGGGACTGCAGTACCAAAGGTCGAGACCATCAATTGGGCGTGGTCATTGACAGTCGCGACAATCTGAGACCATGCCCTCCGATAGTGCCGCAATGCTTGCGGGAAAAGCAACCAAGAGGTCCAGGAGCTGTCGTCTGAGCTGGATGCTCTTCCTGGACAGTCCCACCATGTCCAGGTGTACGTCTGCCTGTCTGACAGCAGACCAGCTTCACTGCCGACTCACCCTCCAGAGAGACGGCATACGGGATTCAACCCTGGAAGTGCATGGTTACCTGAGGCCTCAAATTGGGGAAAGCCCAAGAATATGTCTTCCTGCTCAGAGCTACTGGCTGCCACAAATGGGTGTAGATTGCATCGCACCCCGTGCCCCCTGCCCCCGGAATAGCTTCCTGAATTTTCTCCTCCCGTGAAGGTTCCTCGTCCTCGGTGTCTTCATGGTGCCCCTCCTGTACCCCCACACGCTGGGCTGAGGTGGATGCTTCCATTGACAGATTTGGTGCTTCCTCATCTGGAAATAGAAAACAACAGATGAATGGTTAGCAGCAGGGGAAGGGACAGGGTGACATGAGGAAGGTCACATAAGATAGGCTCATTTGAAGGACCTGCGCTACTGCATTATATGTAGCCCACAGACACTGCATGACATTGTCCCAACCCTAGCCCACAGACATTATGGTAAACCCCTCCCAGCTATGTGAAGGCGTCTGTGGACCAGCCTGGCTGAGGAAGTTTCCTCAGTCGATAATACCAATAGGGACCATCCCTAGTCCACATACTCTACATCACATTGCCCCAATGCACCAGGGATTTTGCAGGACTTGCCCTCAATTTTGAACAGGGGATCAGCACCCCCACAAGTAGTTGGCCTCCCTGAGGCACCGATTAGAGCTGCCACATGTTCCTCCAGGTCCGTTACCAGCAATGTCTGGGGTGGACCACCACCTGTGTGCCGCTGCTCCTGGCGGTTATGCGACAACTTACCCTGCAAAGATGACAATTGGAATGGTTACCAGAGGGTCCATCTGCTCTTGTGGTACACACAGATAGCCATCAAAGCACTTATACCATACTGTGTGCATTTAATACAGTCCTCTGTTTAATGGCCCTGGTATTAGGACATGGTTCATGAGGAAGACATTGAAGTGCAGAAACATCTTTTAAGATGTCAAAAAGCAGTCTTACTAATGTGTAACAATCATTCATGGCAAAGGTGCAACACTAAGTCTACGTATACCAACATGTAGCAGATTTACAATTTAAGTAATGAAGGAGTGAATGAATAAAAATATTACTTACTCTCACGAGCCTACGATGGACATTGAAATTTTTCCTACATTGTTGATGGTCCCTCTTGGTCTTATCGACTGAGGAGACCTTCTCAGCCACGCTGGTCCACAATTGCCTTCGCACAGCTGGGAGGGGTTTTCCAGCACCCCTCCTATTAAATTCCCCCTTTTCGGTTAGCACAGCTGCAATTAAGGTCTCGTTTGCTTCATAGCTAAACTTTTGGTCCCTCTGCCTACTGGAGTCCCCTTCCATGGTGGCTGTTTGGGTTGTGAAAAGTACCTGCTTCAGCCCTGGATTAACTGTGCATGCACGGGCACACCTTGACAGCTGATCAGAAGAGGAAAACAAATCGGAGAAAAAAAAATCTGGAAAATAATTTGCACATGCGCAGAAGGTCCGTTTTTTTATCATCGCAAGTTTTGGCTCCGGCACACAAATTTCACCATGTAAGGCTGGATTTAGCACTATAGCCAGTCACAATTTGCCAAATTTTGTGACTTCTAGCTATAATGCTAACCGGCACTTAAAAAAAAAATTACTCCATGATTATTGCCCAAAAATGGGCGAAATCGCTAATAGCAGAATTTCTCGCCCAAAATGTTATAACTCTAACTACAGAGGTATTGAGACATTCAACAAAATCGGCTCAATTTTAACCCTGCCCGCTGGGCAGGAATGGTGGGCGGGTGATTAAAGTGGTGGCCAGGCACTTCCTGCTGCATTCCCAAAGCATTGTTGCCCACTGCCATTTTAGCTGCCGGGTCAAAGCACCATGGCGCTACATGCAGGCAGGGACCTCATAAATTACATTTGGACCCCAATGCGCTTTTTAACAACCAATCACACAACAGCTTGCTTGGTGCCAGGCCCGCCATTGAAACCTGTAGCAGGCAGGATTATGGCCAGAAGGGGCCCAGATAAGTTGCACAGAATTACATAGAATGTACAGCACAGAAACAGGCTTAGCTGGTCTATGCCAGTATTCCACATGAGCCTCTTCCATCCCCTCTTTATCTAACCCTATCAGCATATCCTTTTATTCCTTTCCTACTCATCTGAATATCTATGCTAATTGCTTCAACTCCTCCTTGTTTAAACATTCTAACCAAACTCTGGGTAAAGAAGTTTCTCCTGAATTCCATTTTGGATTTATTAGTGACTATCTTATATTTATGGCCCCAAGTTTTGGTCTACCCCACAAGTGTAAACAATTTTAATCTGAAAGACCTCTATCAGGTCATCCCTGTAAGATATACCCTAGAATCCCTATACATGCTTATTTAAATATTTTATGTTTTGGAAAAGTTACATATCCCAGCATGCTGTTTCAACAGACCAATGATGAGATCTAGCAGCTATCGATCTCCCACAATACCCAGACGAATGGGCTGTGAATAACAAGAATCGTATTTGTCCTTGAGATGAGCTTCCAACCACATATATGCGTCATCACGAAGACTGCCTATTTCCATCTCCAGAACATCGGAGTGCAGCAGCACAGAGTGGGAAACCTGAGAGTTTGAGCGGCGGCGTACCTGAGCGGGAGCAGACCCAGGCCCGAGAGTGGGGATAAAAGCCACAGCAGACCTGCAACTTCAAGGAATCTAATGCGGCCAGTGTGATCTCCTGGACGAGTTTTGATCACCTGGTTGGGTCGGAGAAGAATTTTCCCAGATTTTTTCCTCAATTGGCCTGGGTTTTTATCTGGTTTTTTGCCTCTCCCAGGAGATCGCACGGCTCCGGGAGGGGAGAACTCTGCAGTGTGGCATCACAGGTCATGCAGGTAAATGATTGGTAGTGATTTTGGGCTAAGTTTTTCTTTTAAGTTAACATTTAGCATATAACTAAATTTTAAAAACTAACATTTATTTATTTAACTAATTTAATAAACTATATAAGATAAATACTTTGATTAACATTAAACTAATGAATTAAATAAAATGATGGGAAAACAGGAGATGTGTTACTGCTGCAATATGTGGGAGCTTCTGGACATTTTGGTCCAGGGCGACTACATCTACGGTAAGTGTCTGCGGCTCGACGAACTTCGGCTCCGAGTTGAGGAGCTGGAGTCCGAGCTACAGACATTGCAATATATCAGGGAGGGAGAAAGTTACCTGGACTTTTTGCTCCAGGAGGCAGCCACACCCTCTAGATTAAATACTTTAGAATTGACACGTGGCCAGAGACAGAAGGGTGCAACTGCGAGTGAGGCAGGTACGGTGATCCAGCAGGTAGTATTGCAGGAGCCTCAGACCCTAAACTTTTCCAATAGATGTGAGGTTCTTGCAACCCTTGTGCAGACTGCAGGGTGGATGAGCAGACTGACCAAGGCACCATGCTGCAGAAAGCCATTCAAGTGGGGGAAGTAAAGTCGATGGTGGTTGTATTAGGGAACAGTATAGCTAGGGGGATAGATAAGGCTCTCTACAGCCGGGAGCGTGGGTGCCAAAGGCTGTGTTGCCTACCCGGTGCCAGGGTAAAGGACAGGGAGGCAGAATATTATCTGAATGGCGGCAGATTAGGAAAAGGGGAGGTGCAACGAGACCTGGGTGTCATGGTACATCAGTCATTGAAAGTTGGCATGCAGGTACAGCAGGCGGTGAAGAAGGCAAATGGCATGTTGGCCTTCATAGCGAGAGGATTTGAGTATAGGAGCAGGGAGGTCTTATTGCAGTTGTACAGGACCTTGGTGAGGCCACACCTTGAATATTGTGTGCAGTTTTGGTCTCCTAATCTGAGGAAGGACATTCTTGCTATTGAGGGAGTGCAGCGAAGGTTCATCAGACTGATTCCCGGGATGGCAGGACTGACATATGAAGAAAAACTGGATCGACTAGACATATTCACTGGAATTTAGAAGAATAAGAGGGGATCTCATAGAAACATATAAAATTCTGACGGGATTGGACAGGTTAGATGCAGGAAGAATGTTCCTGATGTTGGGGAAGTCCAGAACCAGGGGTCACAATCTAAGGATAAGGGGTAAGCCATTTAGGACCAAGATGAGGAGAAACTTCTTCACTCAGAGAATTGTGAACCTGTTGAATTCTCTACCACAGAAAGTTGTTGAGGCCAGTTCGTTAGATATATTCAAAAGGGAGTTAAATGTGGCCCTTACGGCTAAAGGGTTCAAGGGGTATGGAGAGAAAGCAGGAATGGGGTACTGAGGTGAATGATCAGCCATGATCATATTGAATGGTGGTGCAGGCTCGAAGGGCCAAATGGCCTACTCCTCCACCCATTTTCTATGTTTCTATGTTTCTATCTCCTGCGGGCTGGAGAAGAACTTGAAGTGGGAGGGGGAGAATCCAGTTATCGTGGTACACATAGATACCAATGACATAGGTAGGACTAAGAAAGAGGCTCTGCTGAGAGAGTTTGAACAGCTAGGGACTAAATTGAAAAGCAGAATCACAAAAGTAATAATCTCTGGATTAATACCTGAGCCACGAGCAAATTGGCATCGGGTCAATAGAATCAGGGAGATGAATGCGTGGCTCAGAGGTTGGTGTGGGAGAAGTGGGTTTCGATTCATGGGGCACTGGCACCAATACTCGGGAAAGAGAGAGCTGTTCCGTGGGGACAGACTACACCTGAACTATACTGGGACCAGAGTTCTCGCAAATCGAATAACTAGGGAGGTAGATAGAGCTTTAAACTAAATAAGGGGGGGGGGGCGCAGGGGGAGGGTCTCAGTGGAGAGAAATCTAGAATGCTAAAGAGAAAAGAAAAGGAAGCAATGCAGTAAAGTAATTGTGGTAAGGATAACCAGATTCTGTCCGGAACGGACAGAGCATGCAAACAAAAGTGTGCACTAACAAATAGGGTCGAGGTAAGAAAAATTAGCAATAAGACAAATAGGGCTACAGTACAAAAAAATGTTAAGAAGTCAAATAATGTTAAAAATACAAATCTAAAAACACTGTATCTGACTGCACGAAGCATTCGTAATAAGGTAGACAAATTAACAGCGCAAATAGATGTAAACGGATACGATATCGTTGCAATTACGGAGACATGGTTACAGGGTTAGCAGGGTTGAGAACTGAATATCCAAGGATATTCGATATTTAGGAAGGACACGCAAAAATGAAGTGGGGGTGGTATGGCGTTGTTAGTAAAGGATGAAATCAGAGCAATAGTGAGAAAGGATATTGGCTCAGAAAATCAAGATATAGAATCAGTTTGGGTGGAACTAAGGAGCACCAAGGAACAGAAAACATCAGTGGGAATTGTCTATAGGCCTCCAAATAGTAGCGATAATTTAGGGGATGGCATCAAACATGAAATTAGAGATGCATGTAACAAGGGTACTACAGTAATCATAGGTGACTTTAATCTACATATAGACTAGCCAAACTAAATTAGTAATAATACTGTGGAGGATGAATTCCTGGAGTGTCTACGAGATGGTTTTTTAGACCAGTACGTTGAGGAGCCTACTAGGGAACAGGCTATCCTAGATTGGATATTGTGCAATGCGAAAGGGTTAATTAACAGTCTTGTTGTGCGGGGTAATTTAGGGAAGAGTGACCATAACATGATTGAATTCTTTATTAAGATGGAAAGTGAAGTAGTCCAATCCGAAACTAGGGTCCTAAATCTAAACAAAGGAAACTACGAAGTTATGAGGAATGAATTGGCTAATGAATATTCATTAAAAGGCATGACGGTGGATAGGCAATGGCTAATATTTAAGGAATGAATGCATGAATTGTAATAGTTATACATTCCTTTCTGGCGCAAAAACACAAAAGGAAAAGTGGCCCAAATGTGGCTAACAAAAGAAATTAAGAATAGTATTAGATCCAAAGAGGAGGCATACAATGTTGCCAGGTAAAGTAGCAAGCATGAGGATTGGGAACTGTTTAGAATTCAGCAAAAAAGGACCAAGAAATTGATTAAGAGGGAAAAATAGAGTATGAGAGTAAACTTGCAAGGAACATAAAAACCGACTGCAAAAGTTTCTACAAGTATGTAAAATGAAAAAGATTAGTGAAGACAAATGTACCGTATATACTCGCGTATCCTGCGATCTCGCGTATCATGCGACCCCTAAATTTTCGTCCCCAAAACATGATTTTACCATATATCTCATGTATCATGCGAGTCACTTTTTTGAGATCGAATACAGACCTTAACATGAAACATCGAGTGGATTCTGCTGTGAAAGCTGTTCGCGAATCGAACACCGATACAGCAATCGTTCCAGCTGGCTTGACTAGCGTCGTTCAGCCACAGCCTCTACTGAGTTTGGGAGTTGTGGGTGGCGGAGGTCGGGTCGCCGGGGGGGTGGGGGGGGGTGAAGAGGAGGTCGGGTTGGGTCACCGGGGGGAAGCGGAGGTCGGGTTGCCGGGTGGGGGGGGAGTTGGGGGAGCGGAGGTCGGGTCGCCGGGGTAGGGAGAGCGGGGGTCAGGTCGGATCCAGTCCGGTCTCTTTCCTCCCCCCCCCACCGACCTCCGCGACTCTCTCTCCCCCCCCGACCTCCGCGACTCTCTCTCATCCCCCCCGATACAGTACAAGTGACAATAGAGGCTGCAATCCAGCCCAGGAGATACCTGTCGAGATTCAACGTGGATACGGTCTGCTTAACAGACTAACAGCCTAATCTTGGCCAGCACTTCACACCCGCAAATTTTGTATCTCGCGTATCATGCTACCCCCCAAATTTAGGTTACAATTTAGGTCTTCAAAAGTTGCATGATACGCGAGTATATACGGTAAGTCCTTTACAGTCAGAAACGGGAGAATTTATAATGGGGAACAAGGAAATGGCAAAACAATTAAATAAATACTTTGGTTCTGTCTTCACGAAAGAGGACAACAAATAATGTCCCAGAAATGCTAGGGAACCAAGGGTTTAGTGAGCAAGAGGAATTAAAGGAAATGATTATTAGTAAGAAAATAGTGCGGGAGAAATGGGACTGAAAGCCGATAAATCTCCAGGACCTGATGATCTGCTTCCCAGAGTACTAAAAGAGGTAGCCATGGAAATAGTGGATGCATTGTTTGTCATCTTCCAAAATTCTATAGATTGTGGAACAGTTCCTGCAGATTGGAGGTTGGCAAATGTAACCTCACTATTTAAAAAAGGAGGGAGAGAGAAAACAGTAGTACGGAAAATGCTAGCGTCTATTATAAAGGATGTTATAACGGGACACTTAGAAAATACCAACAGGACTAGACAAAGTCAACATGGCTTTATGAAAGGAAAATCATGTTTGACAAACCTACTGGAGTTTTTTGAGGATGTAACTAAAAGAATAGATAATGGAGAACCAGTGGATGTAGGGTATTTGGATTTTCAGAAGGCCTTTGATAAAGTCCCACATAAGAGGTTTGTGTGCAAAATTAAAGCACATAGGATTGGGGGTAATGTATTGGCATGGATTGAAAATTGGTTAACTGACAGGAAACAGAAAGTAGGAATAAACGAGTCTTGTTCGGGGTGGTGGGCAGTGACTAGTGGGGTACCACAGGGATCAGTGCTTGGGACCCAGCTATTCACAATATATATAAATGGTTTGGATGAGGGAGCCAAATGTAATATTTCCAAGTTTGCTGATGACACGAAACTAGGTGGGATTGTGAGTTGTGAGGAGGATGCAAAGACGCTGCAAGACGATTTAGATAGGTTGAGTGAGTGGGCAAACACATGGCAGATGCAGTATAACGTGGCTAAATGTGAAGTTATTCACTTTGGTAGGAAAAACATAAGGACAAAGTATTATTTAAATGGTGATAGCTTGGGAAATGCCGATGTACAGAGGGACCTGGGTATCCTTGTACACCAGTCATTGAAAGCAAACATACAGGTGCAGCAAGCAGTTAGGAAGGCAAATGGTATGTTGGCCTTCATTGCAAGAGGATTTGAGTACAGGAGCAAGGATGTCTTACTACAGTTATACAGGGCCTTGGTGAGACCACACCTGGAGTATTGTGTGCAGTTTTGGTCTTACCTAAGAAAGGATATACTTGCCATAGAGGGAGTGCAACAAAGGTTCACCAGACTGATTCCTGGGATGGTAGGACTGTCGTATGAGGAGAGATTGGGTTGACCAGGCCTGTGTTCACGAGAGTTTAGAAGAATGAGAGGAGATCTCATTGAAAGGTATAAAATTTTGACAGGGCTGGACAGACTGGATGCGGGGAGGATGTTTCCCTTTGGATGGGAAGTCTAGAACAAGGGGTCACAGTCTCAGGATATGGGGTAGGAAATTTAGCACCGAGATGAGGAGAAATTTCTTCACTCAGAGGGTGGTGAACCTGTGGAATTCTCTACCACAGAAGGCTGTGGAGGCCAAGTCACTGAATATATTTAAGATAGAGATAGATAGATTTCTAGACACAAAAGGCATCAAAGGGTATGGGGAGAAAGAGGGAATATGGTGTTGAGATAGAGGATCAGCCATGATCATATTGAATGGCGGTGCAGGCTCGAAGGGCTGAATGGCCTACTACTACTCCTAGTTTCTATGTTTCTATGTTTCTATATTGCTTGACGCTGCCCTTGCCTCAGTTCATCTGCTGCTGAAACCCTCATGCATACCTTTGTTACCTCTAGACATGACTATTCCAATGCATTCCTGGCCGGCCTACCACGTTCTTCCCTCCGCAAACTTGAGGTCATTCAAAACTCTGCTGTCCATGTCCCAAGTCCCGTTCACCCATCACCCCTGTGCTGGCTGACCTACATTGGCTCCCAGTTAAGCCATGCTTCAATTTTAAAATTCTCATCTTTGTTTTCGAATTCCTCCATGGCTATCTCTGTAATCTCCTCCAGCCCCACAACCCTCCGACATATCTGCGCTCCTCTAATATTGCCCTTTTGAGCATCCCCGATTTTAATCACTCCACCATTGGTGGCCATTCCTTCAGCTGCCTAGGCCTTCTCTGGAATTCATTCCCTAAACCTCTCTGCCTGTCTACTTCTCTTTCCTCCTTTAAGATGCTCCTTAAAACCTACCTCTTTGATCTTTTGATCATTTGCCTTAATATTCCTTATGTGGCTTGGTATCAAGTTTTGTTTTATACCACTCCTGTGACGCAGCTTGGGTCATTTTACTATGTTAAAGGCGCTATATATATATATATTTATACAAGTTGTTGTTGATGAGGGGGGAATCTTTGATTAGATTTATCAATCTCCCACAATAGCTAGACTAAAAAGAATACGAACAAGAGAAGGCAAGATATAAAACAGTACAAGAAGTTCCACATTAAAAAGGCAAAGAAGGAAGAGAGTCCTGATAACAACATTCCTTGCAGCGGAACCTGGTAGTATTGTGTCTGTTGTATTAATCATTGTAATTTACTAGTTGTGCTAGTGAGTGAGCTTGTTGACTCCCTGACTGCTGTGTGTTATAAGAACATAAAATCATAAGAAATAGGAGCAGGAGTATGCCATTTGGTCACTCGAGCCTGTTCCGCCATTTAATAAGATCATAGCTGATCTGATCATGGACTCAGCTCCACTTCCCTGCCCGCTCCCATAATCCTTTATTCCCTTATCACTCAAAAATCTGTCTATCTCCACCTTAAATATATTCAATGACCCAGCCTCTATGGCTCTCTGGAGCAGTGAATTCCACAGATTTACAACCCTCTGAGAGAAGAAATTCCTTCTCATCTCAGTTCTAAATGGATCCCCTAGTTTTAGTTTCCCCAATGAGTGGAAATATCCTCTCTGTATCCACCTTGTCGAGCCCCATCATTATCTTATATGTTTCAATAAGATCACCTCTCATTCTTCTGAACTCCAGTGAGTATAGGTCCAACCTACTCAACCTATTTTCATAAGTCAACCCCCACATCTCCGGAATCAACCTACTGAACCTTCTCTGAACAGCCTCCGATGCAATATATCCTTCCTTAAATACGGAGACCAAAACTGTACACAGTACTCTAGGTGTGGCCTTACCAATAGCGTGTACAGTTGTAGCAGGACTTCTCTGCTTTTATACTCTATCCCCCTTGCAATAAAGGCCAACATTCCATTTGCCTTCCTGATTACTTGCTGTACCTGCATACTAACTTTTTTTGTGTTTCATGCACAAGAACCCCAGGTCCCTCTGTACTGCAGCACTTTGCAATTTTTCTCCATTAAAATTATAATTTGCTTTCCTATTTTTTCTGCCAAAGTGGATAACCTCACATTTTCCCACATTATACTCCATCTGCCAAATTTTTGCCCAGTACTCACTTAGCCTGTCTATATCCCTTTGCAGATTTTTTGTGTCCTCCTCACAACTTGCATTCACACCCATCTTTGTATCATCAGCAAACTTGGTTACATTACACTCGATTCCTTCATCCAAGTCATTAATACAGATTGCAAATAGTGGAGGACCCAGCACCGATCCCTGTGGCATCCCATTAGTCACTGTTTGCCAACCGGAAAATGACCCATTTATCCTGACTCTCTGTTTTCTGTTAGTTAGCCAATCCTCTCTCCATGATAACACATTATCCCCAACCCCATGAAATTTTATCTTGTGCAGTAACCTTTTATGTGGTACCTTATCGAATGCCTTCTGGAAATCCAAATACACCACATCCACTGGTTCCCCCCTTATCCACCCTGCTCGTCACATCCTCAAGGTACTCCAGCAAATTTGTCAAACATGATTTCCCTTTCATAAAACCATGCTGACTCTGCTTGATTGAATCATGCTTTTTCAAATGTCCTGCTACTGCTTCCTTAATGATGGACTCCAGCACTTTCCCAAGACAGATGTTCGGCTAACTGGTCTATCGTATCCTGCTTTTTGTCTGCCTCCTTTTTTAAATAGGGGCATTACATTTGCGGTTTTCCAATCCGCTGGGACCGCCTCAGAATCCAGGGAATTTTGGTAGATTACAACCAATGCATCCACTATCTCTCCAACCACTTATTTTAAGAGCCTAGGATTTAAGCCATCAGGTCCAGGGGACATGTTCGCCTTTAGTCCCATTATTTTACCGAGTACTATTTCATTAGTGATAGTGTATTAAGTTCTTCCCTCCTATAGCCCCCTGATTATCCACTATTGGGATGTTTTTAATGTCTTCTACCGTGAAGACCGATACAAAATATTTGTTCTGCCATTTCCCTGTTCTCCATTATTAATTCCCCAGTCTCATCCTCTAGGGGACCAACATTTACTTTAGCCACTCTTTTCCTTTTTATGTACCTGTAGACTATCTGTTTTTATATTCTGTGCTAGTTATCTTTCATAATCTATCTTCCCTCTCTTTATCATTTTTGTAGTCGTTCTTTGATGGCTTTTAAAAGTTTCCCAATTCTCTGGCCTCCCACTAGCTTGGTCACATTGTATGCCCTTGTTTCCAATTTGACACCCTTCCTTATTTCCTTAGTTAGCCACGGATGGTTATCCCTTCTCTTATATCATTGGGATATATTTTTGTTGCGAGTTATGAAATATCGCCTTAAATGTCTGCCACTGCTCATCAACCGTCCCGCACTTTAATCTATTTTCCCAGTTCACTTTAGCCAACTCTGTTCTCATACCTTTGTAGTCTCCTTTATTTAAGCTTAGGACACTGGTTTGAGAACCAACTTTTTCATCCTCCAGCTGAATTTGAAATTCAACCATGTTATGATCACTCATTCCTAGAGGATCCTTTACCACGAGATCATTTATTAATCCTGTCACATTAAACAGTAGTGTTCTTTTTAATCTATTAATAAAATATACCCACTACACACCATATTGATTTGGTCTCCTTTGGAATCTCTTATACCCCTGAGCCTTCTCTTTTCTAGAGCAAGGAGCCCCAGCCTATTCAATCTCTCCTCATCATCCTTGTAAATCTTTTTTCCATCTTCTCCAGTGCCTCTATATCCTTTTTACAATTATGAAGATCAGAACTGTGTACAGTACTCTAAGTGTGGTCTAACCAAGGTTCTATACAAGTTTAACATAACTTCTCTGCTTTCCAATTCTATCTTTCTAGAAATGAAACCCAGTGCTTTGTTTGCTTTTTTTAATGGCCATATTAAACTGCATCGCTACTTTTAGTGATTTGTGTATCTGTACCCCTAGATCCCTTTGCTCCTCTACCCCATTTAGACACTTATTTTCCAAAGAGTATCTTCAGCTAGAATATGTCCCATCTTTCTTGCCTTGTCTTTTTTTTATTCCATCTTGGTGTGTTTCTTTTTCTTTATATTTGTTTGCATCTTATTTTGACGATGTTGCATCTTTTCAGCAACATGTTCCATTCGTAATTCTTCCTACCAAAACACACCAAGTTCAAGTGCTCCTCCATGCTCCACAAAGACACCTGGGGCCTCATTTGCCCTAGGTTTTCCTTCCCCTTTTCCCCGACCATGATCACCTCTAGACCCCTCCTTAACACTTATCTTTGGGCCGAGGCCCATTCCCGCTGGTCCCCGGTTAAATCCAACTCCTGCCACACTAAATCCAACTCCTGCTTTTAGTCGGGTATCTATGCTGCAGCATGGTAATGAGACCCGGCCCTTAAAAAAAACAGGATCTCATACTAAAGCCGAAATGGGCGCCTGCCCCTGCACGCTGCCCCATAATAAAATTGGGGTTAATATTTCTGAACTCTATTAAAATGTCTCAAACGCCAAATAAAATTCTTAAATATAGAAAAATATGTTCTGCATATAATAACCTAACTTTAGTATATTGAAAACAATGGCCTAAGATTTCCGTTCCTCCCTCTCCCCCCACCAATGAGATAGAAGTCTAGTAAATTTCTTCGGCCCTACTCGGAAATGGACAGTTGACTCCGGTCCTATTTCCTGTCTTGGGGTCATTTCCATATTGGAGATGAGCCTCTCTGGTCTCCATTGGGAAGGTGGCCCATTCTGGGGACAGAGAGCCAGTAACTGGCAGTTTCAGGCAGAAGAAAATGTTCAGTTCTTCTAGCCTACCTATCCACAATATTCCCTTGGTGCACTTCTTATCACTCTGGCCCACCTATCCACAATATTCCCTTGGTGCACTTCTTATCACTCTGAATCACATTTGTTAAGAAAACCTGTCTCGTTCCTTCTTGAAACCAATTAAAGTCTCTTGTTCCACCAACGTGCCGATAATCCATTCCACATACGTACCACTGTTTAAAACAATTCCTCCTGCAGTGTACCTATTTTCTTTTCTAGTCTTTAATTTGTAAATTCTGCACACATCGACAGCTTACTTGGATCCAACTTGTCCAAATCTTTCAGAATTTTAAACACTGCTGCTTGAGGCCTCAAGGGCATTTGGGGAGGGCTAACAAGGCAAGGAATACACAATAAATGTTAGGATACTGAGAAATGTAGAGGATCAGAGAGACCTTGGAATGCATGTCAACAGATCCCTGAAAGTAGCAGGACAGGTAGACAAGATGGTTAGAAGGCATATGGGATACTTTCCTTTATTAGCCAAGGCATAGATTATAAGAGCAGGGAGGTTATGCATGAACTGGAGAAAACACTAATTAGGCCACAGCTAGAGTACTACGTACAGTTCTGGTCACCATACTACAAGAAAGATGTGGTTGCAATAGAGTGGGTACAGAGGAGATTTACGAGGATGTTGCCAGGACTGGAGAATTTTAGCTATGTAAAAAGATTGAATAGGCTGAGGAAGCTGAGGGGAGACTTAATTGAGGTATATAAAATTATGAGAGGCCTAGAGTGGATAGGAAGGACCTATTTCCCTTAGCAGAGAGGTCAATAACCAGAGCGCATAGATTTAAAATAATTGGTAGAAGGATTAGAGGGGAGTTGAGGAGAATTGTTTTCACCCAGAGGGTGGTGATGGTCTGGAACTCATTGCCTCAAATGGTGGTACAGGCAGAAACCCTCATTACATTTAAAAAGTACTTGGATATGCACTTAAAGTGCTGTAACCTACAAGGTACGGACCAAGAGCTGGAAAATAGGATTAGGCTGGATAGTTCTTTTTCAGCCAGCACAGACACGATCTTCTTCTGTGCCGTACATTTCTATGATTCACTTTGAGTAAAAAATTCAAAAGGCACGTTAAAAATTCATTTCTTTTCCATTCCTTGAAATGACCACCTTCCATTTATATGAGTAGTCACCCTCAAACATGGCAGTCTGACTACTAAGTTTGACACAGATATTAAAATGAACTTTAGCTGAAACTGATGGGTGGAATTGCT
Source organism: Pristiophorus japonicus (assembly GCF_044704955.1). NCBI lineage: Eukaryota > Metazoa > Chordata > Chondrichthyes > Pristiophoridae > Pristiophorus > Pristiophorus japonicus. The sequence continues at coordinate 374,758,817 of NC_091977.1, forward strand.
GGCACAAATTGGGTCCAAAATTGCTGCCTTATGTAGATATAGTGGCCTAGAAATTGGTCCGTGTAGCGGCGGTTGTTCGGGTGCTACTTGGACTACTAAGGCCTCAATATGGCGAGCAGGAAGCGTGTGCACATTTTCGTTCGCAAGTGCGCCACTTGCCATATTGAGTAGGGACGTAAAATATGTGATCTTTATTCAAGTATGAAACAGGTGTTTGGCCCTTTGCATATGCAAATAAAGTGCCCAATTCCTGGTTCAGGTCGCCAAGATTGGTTTGTCCTGAGGCAGCCGGTGCACTCAAGGGATGGGGATCATTTGCTGGGCTCATCCAAGAAGGTAAGTAACTTACCTAAATGTGGAACCAGGAGGAGCAGGAGTGCTCTTCCTTAGCCCACATTAAAGGAACCAATTAAAGCAACCAACCAACTACTCCTAGCGCCAGTCCACACAACCCCCACCCTCCCAGCCCCCTAACCGCTCTGCTCCAGCCCCTCGATTGCTACACCCACAATCCCGACCTCCAGCTCCTAGCTGCCTGAACCCTGGATGACCTGCTCTTGGCCCCCCGATTCCCAGGCCCCGATCTCCACCCGGCTATGGCCTCAGACCTCAGGACCCATTATTTGAAGGTTGCTATGATGCAAGCACTGCTTTTCACCGGCAGGCTCTGGGAAGTCTCAGGCTTCACCATTCAGGCGTGTCCAATACTGCTTGCATGAATTTCTGGGCCAGTGTTTGGACGATGGACAACTGTGCCGAAGGAACAAAGGAACAGGTATTGCATCTGAAACAGCGAAATGGGGAACCGCCTGGAGAAGAAGAGCTGGTAGTGAGAATGAACGAACAGTGAATGAGAGGGTCACGGATGCAATATGAGCTCTTTTTTCCTGGTGAAAACAATGATCACCTACCCCTCATTAGCTGTTAACTGATGTCAGAAATAGCAGTCCTGCACATCAATGCTTTGGTTTGTAATTTGGGGGAAAATAAACAGCACAGTTTTTTGTCTGCTCTCTGTTGAACTTTAGTTTCCGTGGGGAGTTGCTAGTTGGCTGATAGGGCTAGCAAACTAATTATTCTCTGACTACTAGCAATGTCACTCCATGATTGACTGAGAGGGGTTAACAATTGGATCAATGGAAATTAACCAATTCATCCCTCTGCACTTCTTTCATAAAGGGTCAGCAACATCTGGAATAGATTGCCTGAAAGTGTAGTGAGTATGGATTCCTTACAGACCTTCTGAGGAAGCCTGACAAGTTCATGTGAATAGAAGAAAATTCAAGTTATAGAAGGTAGGTGGGGCCATTAGTGACTAGAGTTATTAGTTACTGCAGTCTCCTGAAACTTGCTTATCTTTGGGGGATGGAGAGAAATTCCCCAGCGTTTGTTCCTAAATTGTCCGATGATTTTTTTTTGCCTCTTCTATGAGACTGCATGACTGCGGGTGGGTTGATGATAAACATAGATGACCATGCTGAGTGGACCAATTGGTCTTGTCTCTATTTTTTGTTCTCTTTACCCTATTCCCACTAAACTGCTGACCATCCAATTTCTCTTCCTGCCCCTCACGCTAGATGATATTGTAAATGGTTTCCTCCCCTCCGGTACTGTCTCTCTCCGCGTAACATCTTCTGTCATCATCCCTTTCCTCAAAAAACCTACTCTTAACCCCTCTGTCCTTGTAAACTACTGCTCCATCTCCAAACTTCCTTTCCTTTCCAAAGTTCTTGAACGTGGGCGGGAAGTGTATCCGCCTCCAGCTCCTGACGGACCGCATTGCGGCACTGGAGCTGCGGGTGGATTCACTCTGGAGCATCCATGATGCTGAGAATGACGTGAATAGCACGTTTAGCGAGTTGGTCTCACCGCAGGTAAAGGGTATACAGCCAGATAGTAAATGGGTGACCAGCAGGAAGAGCAGTGCAAGGAAGGTAGTGCAGGGGTCCCCTGGAGTCATCTCCCTGCAAAACAGATACACTGCTTTGGGTACTGTTGGGGTGGATGACTCATCAGGGGGGAGCAGCAGCCGCCAAGTTCATGGCACTGTGGGTGGCTCTGCTGCACAGGAGGGCAGGAAAAAGAGTGGGAGAGCTATAGTGATAGGGGATTCAATTGTAAGGGGAATAGATAGGCATTTCTGCGGCCGCAACCGAGACTCCAGGATGGTACGTTGCCTCCGTGGTGCAAGGGTCAAAGATGTCTCGGAGCGGGTGCAGGACATTCTGAAAAGGGAGGGTGAACAGCCAGTTGTCGTGGTGCACGTAGGTACCAACGATATAGGTAAAAAACGGGATGAGGTCCTACGAGACGAATTTAGGGAGCTAGGAGCTAAATTAAAAAGTAGGACCTCAAAGGTAGTAATCTCAGGATTGCTACAAGTGCCACGTGCTAGTCAGAGTAGGAATGGCAGGATAGCTCAGATGAATACATGGCTTGAGAAGTGGTGCAAGAGGGGAGGGATTCAAATTCCTGGGACATTGGAACCGGTTCTGGGGGAGGTGGGACCAGTACAAACCGGACGGTCTGCACCTGGGCAGGACCGAACCAATGTCCGAGGGGGAGTGTTTGCTAGTGCTATTGGGGAGGAGTTGGAGTTAAACTAACATGGCAGGGGGAAGGGAACCTATGCAGGGAGACAGAGGGAAATAAAATGCAGGCAGAAGCTAAAGATAGAAAGGAGAATAGTAAAAGTGGAGGGCAGAGAAACTCAAGGCAAAAAACAAAAAGGGCCACATTACAGAAAAATTCTAAAGGGGCAGAGTGTGTTAAAAAGACAAGCCTGAAGGCTCTGTGCCTCACTGCGAGGAGTATTCGGAATAAGGTGGACGAATTAACTGCGCAGACAGCAGTTAACGGATATGATGTAATTGGCATCACGGAGACATGGCTCCAGGGTGATCAAGGCTGGGAACTCAACATCCAGGGGTATTCAATATTTAGGAAGGATAGGCAGAGAGGAAAAGGAGGCGGGGTGGCGTTGCTGGTTAAAGAGGAAATTAATGCAATAGTAAGAAGGGACATTAGCCTGGATGATGCGGAATCGGTATGAGTGGAGCTGCGGAATTCCAAAGGGCAGAAAATGTTAGTGGGAGTTGTGTACAGATCACCAAATAGTAGTAGTGAGGTTGGGGACAGCATCAAACAAGAAATAAGGGATGTGTGCAATAAAGGTACAGCAGTTATCATGGGCGACTTTAATCTACGTAATGATTGAGCTAACCAAACTGGTAGCAATGCGATGGAGGAGGATTTCCTGGAGTGTATTAGGGATGGTTTTCTAGACCAATATACCGAGGAACCAACTAGAGAGCTGGCCATCCTAGACTGGGTGATGTGTAATGAGAAGGGATTAATTAGCAATCTTATTGTGCGAGGCCCCTTGGGGAAGAGTGACCATAATATGGTAGAATTCTTTATTAAAATGGAGAGTGACAAAGTTAATTCAGAAACTAGGGTCCTGAACTTAAGGAAAGGTAACTTCGACGGTATGAGGCGTGAATTGGCTAGAATAGACTGGCAAAGGATACTTAAAGGGTTGACGGTGGATAAGCAATGGTAAACATTTAAAGATCACATGGATGAACTTCAGCAATTGTACATCCCTGTCTGGAGTAAAAATAAAACGGGGAAGATGGCTCAACCATGGCTAACAAGGGAAATTAAGGATAGTGCTAAAGCCAAGGAAGAGGCATATAAATTGGCTAGAAAAAGCAACAAACCTGAAGACTGGGAGAAATTTAGAATTCAACAGAGGAGGACAAAGGGTTTAATTAGGAGGGGGAAAATAGAGTATGAGAGGAAGCTTTCAGGGAACTTAAAAACTGACTGCAAAAGCTTCTATAGATATGTGAAGAGAAAAAGATTAGTGAAGACAAATGTAGGTCCCTTGCAGTCGGATTCAGGTGAATTTATAATGGGGAACAAAGAAATGGCAGACCAATTGAACAAATATTTTGGTTCTGTCTTCACGAAGGAAGACACAAATAACCTTTCGAATGTACTCGGGACAGTGGGTCGAGTGAAAAGGAGGAACGGAAGGATATCCTTATTAGACGGGAAATTGTGTTAGGGAAATTGATGGGATTGAAGGCCGATAAATCTCCGGGGCCTAATAGTCTGCATCCCAGAGTACTTAAGGAAGTGGCCCTAGAAATAGTGGATGCATTGGTGATCATTTTCCAACAGTCTATCGACTCTGGATCAGTTCCAATGGACTAGAGGGTAGCTAATGTAACACCACTTTTTAAAAAGGGAGGGAGAGAGAAAACGGGTAATTATAGACCGGTTAGCCTGACACCAGTATTGGAGAAAATGTTGGTATCAATCATTAAGGATGAAATAGCAGCGCATTTGGAAAGCAGTAACAGGATCGGACCAAGTCAGCATGGATTTATGAAAGGGAAATCATGCTTGACAAATCTTCTCGAATTTTTTGAGGATGTAACTAGCAGAGTGGACAAAGGAGAACCAGTGGATGTGGTGTATTTGGACTTTCAAAAGGCTTTTGACAAGGTCCCACACAAGAGATTGGTGTGCAAAATCAAAGCGCATGGTATTGGGGGTAATGTACTGACATGGATAGAGAACTGGTTGGCAGACAGGAAGCAGAGAGTCGGGAGAAACAATCTTTTTCAGAATGGCAGGCAATGACTAATGGAGTGCCGCAGGGCTCAGTGCTGGGACACCAGCTCTTTACAATATACATTAACGATTTGGATGAAGGAATTGAGTGTAATATCTCCAAGTTTGCGGATGACACTAAACTGGGTGGCGGTGTGAGCTGTGAGGAAGACGCTTAGAGGCTGCTGTCATGTATCTCACACTACTGTATATAACTGTATCTTACCGTGCTATACATGACTGTAACTCGATATGAACTGTAACCACAAGCATACTTTACCACCAGGGGTGCACTTGCAGGAGACACTGCATACCTGTTCCACACAGGTATATAAAGGCAGGTCTCAGGCAAGTGTGGCACTCGAGAGCTGTGAAATAAAGGTGCAGGTCCAGAGTGACCTTGACTTCAGCATGTGCCTCGTGTAAGTCTGTACTGCAGGGTCAGGACTTTAGAGTGGCGATGAGTTACGGGATCACAGAATCCACAGAATGGCTACCAACGGCTCAGATGAGAAATACAATGCTGGAGACAATTGGGAGGACTTTATAGAAAGGCTCCAGCAGAGCTTTGTAACCAAAGACTGGTTGGGCGACGATAAGGCAGACAAGAGAAGAGCCCATCTCTTGACCAGCTATGGCTCGAAAACATACGCCTTGATAAAGGACCTGCTGGCACCCGAGAAACCAGAAAGCAAGTCGGTTGAGGAGTTGAGCACACTGGTGAGAGACCACCTGAAGCCAGCGAGCAGCCTACACATGACCAGACACAGGTTCTACAACTACAGACGCTGTGTGGGCCAGAGCACACCCGACTTTGTGGCGGAACTTCGGACGCTGGCTAGTTCATGTGAGTTCTCCGATGAACTAAGGAGAGAAGTAGTGAGAGACTTTTTTATTGAAGGAATAGGCCATGCAGGCATATTCCGAAAGCTTATGGAGACCAAGAACTTGACCCTAGAGGCAGCAGCACTGGTCGCACAGACATTCTTGGCAGGAGAAGAAGAAACGAGGTTGATCTATATGCGGGTACGACAACTAACGAAACATCAGAACAAGGGGTTCACAGCGTGAAACAAGCCGCTACCCCCACACACAGACAAAGGCAGGAGAGCAGGCCTTCAACAGCAGGCAGTGGCATCAGAAGCCATCAAGGGCCACATGAACGGCCGTTCACACCTCATCAACGCACAATACGAGCAATCAACTACAGACTGAGAGAAGCTCAAAAGAGATCAGCCAGATGCAGCTCATCCTTCGGAAACAATGGAAGCGGTCTGTGCTGGAGATGTGGGGGAAGGCACTCAACAAGGGAGTGTCGATTTCAGCATGCAGTTTGCAGAAACTGCAACTATACAGGGAATCTGGCTTGCATGTGCAGAAAAACAGCAGCTCAGCTGGTATACGAATCAGAAGGGTCGGAAAGCGGACCAGAAGATGGTGGGGACAGTGCCCGGGACACCGAGGTACAGCGGGTCAACACGATCAATGTCCACTGTTCTTACAACAAGACGCCCCCAATAATGATGAGGGTCCTACTCAACGGGATACCCGTCAACATGGAACTGGACACGGGAGCTAGTCAATCTCTCATGAGCGTCCAACAATTTGAACAGCTGTGGCCGCACAAAAGCAACAGACCAAAACTCACAAGGATCGACACCAAACTAAGGACCTATACCAAATAAATCGTCCCAGTCCTTGGCAGCGCCATGCTTTCAGTCACACACAAAGGGACGGTGAACCGACTTCCCCTGTGGATTGTCCCCAGAGATCTCCCAGCACTGTTAGGGAGAAGCTGGCTGGCAAAACTAAATTGGAAATGGGATGATGTTCACGCCATGTCGTCAGAGGAACGGACCTCCTGCTCAACAGTTCTAAGTCGTTTTGAACATCTCTTTCAGCCAGGTGTGGACACCTTCAAAGGGGCTAAAGTTAAAATATACATCACACAGGATGCCAGACCAGTCCATCACAAGGCTAGAGCTGTGCCTTATGTGATTAGGGAAAAGATTGAACACGAACTGGACCGGCTTCTGCAGGAAGGCATTATCTCACCAATGGAATTTAGAGACTGGGCAAGTCCCATCATCCCCGTCATGAAGCCTGATGGATCCGTACGAATCTATGGGGACTACAAGTCTACCATAAACAGAGTCTCCCTACAGGACCAATACCCGCTGTCCAGAGCGGAGGACCTATTTGCCACATTGGCTGGAGGAAAACTTTTCTCAAAACTAGATCTCACATATGCGTATATGACGCAAGAACTGACCAAAGAGTCTAAGCTACTCACCACCATCAACACACGTCGAGGCCTTTTTATGTACAATCGATGCCCATTCGGCATCAGGTCGGCAGCTGCTATATTCCAACGCAACATGGAGAGTCTGCTCAAGTCCATCCCGGGGACGGTTGTGTTTCAAGATGACATACTCATCACGGAGATGGGACACCGACTCCCATCTCCGCAATTTGGAGGAAGTACTAAGTCGATTGGATCGGGTAGGCCTAAGAGTTAAGTAATCCAAGTGTCTGTTTCTCGTGCCCGAGGTTGAATTTTTGGGCAGAAGGATTGCCGCTGATGGAATCCGCCCAACAGAATCCAAAACCGAAGCGATTTGCCTGGCACCCAGGCCCCGGAATGTCTCGGAACTGCGCGCCTTTCTCGGGCTACTCAATTACTTTGGGAACTTTATGCAGAACTTGAGCACGCTGCTGGAGCCTCTCAACGTGCTACTCAGAAAGGGGTGCGATTGGTTTTGGGGGGACGCCCAAGAACGCGCCTTCAATAAGGCACGCAACCTTCTATGTTCCAAGAGTGTTTTAGCCTTTTTTGACCCAGGTAAAAAGCTAGTTTTTACATGTGATGCATCAGCGTACGGGGTCGGGTGCGTTTTACAGCATGTCAATGATGTGGGTAAATTACAACCCATTGCTTATGCCTCCAGGTCACTTTTGCGGGCGGAGCGTGGGGACAGTATGGTTGAGAAGGAGGCACTCACGTGCGTGTATGGTGTCAAAAAGATGCACCAATACCTTTTCGGGGCCAAGTTCGCGTTAGAAACTGACCACAAACCCCTCACGTCCCTGCTATCTGAGAGCAAGGCAATAAACGCCAACACCTCGGCGCGCATTCAGCGGTGGGCACTCATGCTGGCGTCTTACGACTACACAATAAGGCACAGACCAGGCACAGACAACTGTGCCGAAACGCTTAGCAGGCTACCCCTTGCGACCACGGACGGGATCGACGAACAGGACTGTGAGATGGTCATGGCAATCAATGCCTTTGAATCCACAGGTTCGCCCATGACGGCTCGCCAAATCAGAGCCTGGACGACCAGCGACCCCACGTTATCCTTAGTCAAAAGATGTGTTTTAACTGGTGACCGGGCAGAGGCTCGCGATCCTGCCCCGAGGAGATCAAACCTTTCCATTGGCGCATGCATGAACTATCACTACAGGCAGACTGCCTGATGTGGGGCAGCCGAGTAGTTATGCCCTTGCGAGGCAGAGAGGCGTTTGTCCGAGAGCTCCACCGCGAGCACCCGGGGATCGTTCTCATGAAGGCCATAGCAATATCCCACATCTGGTGGCCTGGTATTGACGCGGACTTGGAGCTCTGCGTCCGACGGTGCACCATTTGTGCCCAACTCAGTAATGCCCCCAGGGAGGCCCCCCTAAGCCCCTGGCCCTGGCCCACCAAACCGTGGTCGCGGGTGCATAGACTATGCGGGCCCATTCATAGGCAAAATGTTCCTCGTAGTCGTCGATGCATTTTCAAAGTGGATCGAGTGCACCATTTTAAACTTGAGCACCATGTCCATCACTGTGGAGAGCCTCAGAACCATGTTTGCAACGCACGGAATTCCTGACATATTGGTCAGTGATAATGGTCCGTGCTTCACCAGTGCAGAATTTCAAGATTTCATAGTTGACCACGGCATAAATCACTTTAAGACGGCATCGTTCAAGCCGGCCTCCAATGGCCAGGTGGAGCGAGCAGTGCAAATCGTTAAACAAGGCATGCTAAAAATCCAAGGTCCCACACTGCAGAGCTGCCTGTCGCGACTGCTGCTGGCATACAGATCTCGTCCGCATTCGTTGACTGGGGTTCCTCCCGTGCAACTATTGATGAAACGGACCTTAAAGACTAGGCTCTTGTTAATCCTCCCAAACATGCATGAAATTGTAGAGGCAAAGCGCCGGAAGCTAACTGAGTACCATGATCAAAATTCGAGGGGGAGGTGGAATGAGATAGGGGACTAAGTGTTTGTGCTAAACTATGGCAGGTGTCCCAAATGGCTTGCAGGGACAGTAACAGGCAAGGAAGGAAACAGGCTACTGGTGGTACAAATGGACAATGGCCAAACCTGCCGGAGGCACGTAGACCAAGTAAAATGTAGATTCACCAACAACACTGCAGAACCAGAGGCAGACTACAATGTGGAACTCACACCACACCTGGTGGACAGACAGAGGGAACAACCTGAGGAAAGGACAGTCTCAACAGATAGCCCAGGCGAGACACCAACAATCATACTGAACGAAACAGACAGCCCAGACAAGATACCAGCAATCACACCGAAAGAAAAACAGGCACCAAGGCAAACAACTGAACCACAACTAAGACGCTCCACGCGAGAGTGCAGACCACTTGAGAGACTGAATCTATAAAGACAAAAAGACCTTGGGGGAGGGTGATGTCATGTATCTCATACTACTGTATATAACTGTATCTTACTATGCTATACATGACTGTAACTAGATATGACCTGTAACCACAAGCATACTTTACCACCAGGGGTGCACTTGCAGGAGACACTGCATACCTGTTCCACACAGGTATATAAAGGCAGGTCTCAGGCAAGTGTGGCACTCGAGAGCTGTGAAATAAAGGTGCAGGTCCAGAGTGACCTTGACTTCAGTATGTGCCTCGTGTAAGTCTGTACTGCAGGGTCAGGACTTTACAGCTGCAGGGTGATTTGGACAGGTTAGGTGAATGTGCAAATGCATGGCAGATGCAGTATAATGTGGATAAATGTGAGGTTATCCATTTTGGGGGCAAAAACACGAAGGCAGAATATTATCTGAATGGCGGCAGATTAGGAAAAGGGAAGGTGCAACGAGACCTGGGTGCCATGGTTCATCAGTCACTGAAAGTGGGCGTGCAGGTACAGCAGGCAGTGAAGAAGGCAAATGGTATGTTGGCCTTCATAGCGAGGGGATTTGAATGTAGGAAGTCTTACTGCAGTTGTACGGGGCCTTAGTGAGGCTTCACCTGGAATATTGTGTTCAGTTTTGGTCTCCTAATCTGAGGAAGGACGTTCTTGCTATTGAGGGAGTGCAGCGAAGGTTCACCAGACTGATTCCAGGGATGGCTGGACTGTCATATGAGGAGAGACTGGATCAACTGGGCCTTTATTCACTGGAGTTTAGAAGGCTGAGAGGGGATCTCATAGAAACGTATAAGATTCTGATGGGACTGGACAGTTTAGATGCGGGAAGAATGTTCCCGACGTTGGGGAAGTCCAGAACCAGGGGACATAGTCTTAGGATAAGGGGTAGGCCATTTAGGACTGAGATGAAGAGAAACTTCTTCACTCAGAGAGTTGTTACCCTGTGGAATTCCCTGCCGCAGAGAGTTGTTGATGCTAGTTCATTGGATATATTCAAGAGGGAGTTAGATATGGCCCTTACGGCTGAAGGGATCAAGGGATATGGAGAGAAAGCAAGAAATGGGTACTGAGGGAATGATCAGCCATGATCTTCTTGAATGGCGGTGCAGGCTCGAAGGGCCAAATGGCCTACTCCTGCACCTATTTTCTATGTTTCTATGTTTCTATGTATTGTTGCCTCCCAAATCCGTGCCCATCTTTCCCACAACTCCATGTTTGAATCTCTCCGATCAGATTTCTGCCCTGCCACAGCACTGAAACGGCTATTATCAATGTCACAAATGACATCCTCTGTGATTGTGATCATAGTATACTATCCCTCCTCATCCTTCTCGACCTCTCTGCAGCCTTTGACAAACTATCCTCCTCCAACGCCTCTCCGTTGTCCATCTGAGTGGGACTGCTCTCGCCTAGTTCAATTCTTACCGATCCAGTTGTAGCATGAAAAACCCCTGCGTGGCTTCCCTTCTCACCCCCGCACCTACCTCTGGTGTCCCCCAAGGATTTATCCTTGGTCCCCTCCTATTTCTCATCTACATGCTGCCCCTCGGCAACATCAATCGAAGACATGACATCAAGTTCCACATGTACACTGGTGATACCCAGCTCCATCTCACCACCACCTCTCTTGACCCCTTCAATGCCTCTGTGTTGTCAACCTGCTTGTCCCCGCCAGAGAGATTTGAACACAAGGATGAGAATTTTAAAATTATGATGTTGCTAGACCAGGTGGATGAACGGGACTTGATGTGAGTTAGGATACGGGCAGCAGTTTTGGATGAGCTCAAGTTTGCGGAGAGTGGGAGGTTGGCAGGAGAGCATTGGAATAATTAACTCTAGTGGTAGCAAAGGCATGGATGAGAGTTTTAGCAGCAGATGAGCTAAGGCAGGGCGGAGAATGACACTATTACAGAGTTGGAGGTATGCGGTCTTGATGATGGAAAGGATATGAGATCAAACAGGATACAAGATTGCGAACAGTCCGATTCAGCCTCGGACAATGGCCAGGGAGGAGGATGCTATGGAATTCACTCCATTGACCTCTCAGTCCCTCCATCTCGCTCCTGCTTTAAGACGCTCCTTAAAACTTACCTCTGACTGAACTTTTAATCACATGTCCTAATATCTCCTTCTATGGTTCGATATTAATTTTTGACATTTTTCTCCTGCGAAGTGCCTTGTGATTTTTTTTCCTACATTAATGGCACTATATCAATGTAAGTTGTAGTTGTATGTTTTGTATGATAATGAAGCAGTGTTGCTGTCACTTCCCTGGCAAGGCTAGGTTGCATTCGCTTTCTGCTATCATTTAGTGCAACGACCTGGTTGATCCTGACCTTTGAATCAACCCCAACTTCAAAGGTCATCAGAGACCCTCTGCAGCAAATACAGCCCATGATAAACATACTGCCTTATCAATCACATTGTGTACTGATTGCTGCCTCATATGTATAGGATATGGGATTTATTAATAAGTACTTTAAAATAAAGACCCAAGCGAAACTGCTTTCCTGTGAGCCACCTGTAATTGACCGATCCGGCGTAGATCACACTGAATGAGTAAGAGATTCAATAAAGAGGCCGTTGTTTTATGACTCTTCCAAGGTTGGAATTTTCCTAACTCCAGAATAAGGTAGCCACACGGTGACTCCCCTTTTATATAGCCCCTGCCACCAGGGCAGGACAGGAAACCCCGGTCTCTACCAGTTGTACCCTCTAGTGGTGCCAGCATGTATATACACAGTGTAAACCTTATTGATAGTACATCAGGTAAACAAGTCTGCATCTTATGCAACCACACAGTGACTACACAGAGAGTACATCCATAGTCTGCATATACAACAACACTCTCCCTCAAGTCCTTTGTGCCAATTACCTTTGCACTATGTGCTCTGGCTTAGCTCTCCCCAGACTTAAGTGCCAATAACCCTTGCACCTTGGCTGTGCTTTGGATTGGCTCTCTCCCTGTTAACCCCCAATTCCTTTTAGCACAACATTGGGTGGTGGTTACCAGATTGGATGGTTCGATGATGCAGTGGAGGTTCCAGTGGGTTCTGGGTGTGATCCATGTGTGTGTCCATGGCTACATATATCCATTTTCCCCTCCCCACTGCGAGATCATGCAGCTGGCCCATTACATTAACATACAGGATCGGACACAGTGCAAGTACAAAGAAAGAAAGGAAAACATTTTTTTTTACAGTTTGTATCGTGACACCTTGGTTCAGTGACTTACATTCGTTACATTTTACGGTCGTGCGCCAGGATTGGTTAGACTGCATTCATGGTTCAGTCATGGTCAGTACTGAGGCAGCAGTACGGTATGCAAGGACATTAGTTCCAGAGCAACCGGACAGGGTCCTACTCCTCTCATCTAGCCCCCTGCTAGCGGGATGGGATTGGTTCAATCACCTAGCCAGGACTCGGGTTCTTTGCTGTTGCCTGGTGGTGGGCAGAGCCACAGATGTGTGTGGCCACCCTGTCCTCCTTTGAGGGCTGCAGAGTCTTCTGCCTATTCTCTAACGGTGTTGGGAACTTGGCTGTTCCAGATCCTGTTTGGGGAACTCGTTGGTTCTGACCTTTCGCTCCCGGACATGGCCGAGGTACTGACTGGGTCTGCAGGCTACGTCATCTCCACCCGGGTGATGGGCAAAGGTGGCTGACTGCGCGTATTGGTGCCGTTTTCGTTTCCGGGTTCGTGGTGAAAAGTACCTTCGGGTGCCTACAGCATGGGATAGACCTGGGACAGAGTATCGGGATCAGTGCCTTCACCCTCCTGAGGTCACTCATTTGTTACTTTTGGGGACACTCTATTCCCAACATCTTGCAACAACATTTTGTTCTTTACATTAGGAATAGTACCGACAATTCGCAACGACATTTTGTTCACAATCTTAATTGGTTCGTTACATTGATTGCCATGCATACAATGTCTCTTTGAGTTCAGTTGGTTGCAGGTCTCCTTTAAGAGAACTCTGCTGGCTTTACCCCAGTCAAATCCTTTGTTAGACACCATGTGTTGGTCCCTCAGCGTTGCACCGCATGATATTGCCGCGGCCATCTTTTTTTTCAGCCACGCTGCCCCTCGCTGCAGCAGGGATGCCATCTTGCCTCTGTCCTCGAGGTCGACTGCCTTGATCCTTCTCTCCCGCCATTCTGCCACAAAAGCTGGAAGAGTGCCTGTGAATTCGATCTTCCTCCCCAGGAGTCCTGCCACTGGAGCCGGGAAGGTAGTTTAGGTCGTTCCAGTCGGATCATTGCTCGCAGTCGTGATGGATGGTCTCTGCCTCGGGTGCTGCGCTGGTCTGTTCTCTGGTGCTTGGCCCAAGCGAAGGTGAGGTTTTACTCTACCTCTGAGCATGGGGGACATCGATTGCTGGAGTGAAGAGGTCTTCCCATTTCCGCTGGATCATCCCCATCCACCTTCTTCCGGGTAGTGTTGGACCATCACCTGCAACAATCTACGGAGGTAACTTGTGCACCACGCCATTATGGATTACACTTACATCCGCACTACCAAGTGGGATCAGCTCCTTGGTGTAGGTGTACAACTTTCCCTGTACTGGAACCAGCTCGGGTCGTTTTTCGTTCCATAGCCTCTCGAAGACTCATCACTGACTGGCTCACTCCCGTGTCCACTTCCATGAAGACTGGAACGCTGTTTATCTTGACTTCCATCTTCACTGGAGGACAATCATTGGTGCAGGTATGCACTCTATATACTTCTTCTTGGGGCTGAGCTGCCTCTCTGGCCAAATTATAATACTCCACTCTGAATTCAAAATCATCTGCTAGACGGTGAGTCATATTACTTTTACACATACGCTGGAGGTGTAAGAGAAGGGCAAAATTCATGGGAAACCCCCCCAGTGTTTGGACTCATTGGAAAGGAAATTTAATTTGGAACTATCTACCAGAAAGTTTGAAATCCTAAAGTGCACATGGAAGAAACTATGAACTTTAATCAAATTTGGGATTTTACAAAGCAGATTGAACCTGTGTGGGCAGGGCTAAGGAACTATCCCTCATAGAAGCCAGTTTGATTATTGAAACTGCCTGGGGCATTGAGACTAAAGTAAATTGTCTTGAAAATGGATACTCAAAAACCCTTCTCCACAAGAGACATTAACATTACAACAATTAACTCAGAGATGACCAGCCATTAGCCTGAACCTGGAAAGCCATTTTCAGCCTATGCATAAAAACAAAAGGCCCACTCCAGCCTTCATGCAAAAACCAAGCATAAAAGTACATTGCGATTACCAAGCTAATATTTCCATCAAGAAACAGATTTAGAAGATCAGCCCACCTGAGACATATTAACTTTTAATGAGCCCACCACAGTATGACAAAGAATTCTCGGGCCTGCCAAAATTAAACAAAGAATTCTGGACTGATTTGGCGCGAAGATTAGGACAGCTCAAAATGTATAACTGGGCTCTGCTTTAACAAAGGGTATGCTTTGATGCTGCTTATGCTACTGCCTGAGAGACACTGCTTGTGCTAGTGCTAGTGCCATACTACGCCTATGCCATCAAGAAGGGAAAGAAACCAACGCGACAGTTGTAAACTAACATCTCCAGTCTCGAAATCCTGAAATCGAAAAGGAAGGAAGAACATCACTATCGTGGCAGCAACTGACTACAGCCAATGTGGTACCACTAAAACCACCGCGATCGACCAACCTCGAAACAAAACTTCACAAGGAAGAAACCGAAGAATCAAAAGTTTTCACTCTACAATCTAGGCCTGACTACCAACAGGTGAAAACGTTACCTAAAAGGACTTTGAAACCTATTTCTAATGAAAGGAAACGGGTACTTACCCCACAAATCCAAAATGCGCCCTACCGCATCAGCAGACTCAACCCAACTGAAGATTGCGCAGGAAGAAGTCCTCTCCGACGTTTGGGGTACGGCAAGCAGAACCTACAGAATCCAACGGACCCCGAAATCGCGAACTGCCGCTAACTGACCAGAAAGGATTGGTAAGCATAGTTCCTGTCTGCCCTGGAGTCTAACCTAGCCAGTATTAGGTATTTGGGAGTTGGGAGGTGTAATTTTCACTGTAACCCCTTTGAATGTGTGATGTACTGTTCTTTATTAGTGTAATTATAAGTGTGACATTGTATTTTCTTATCCTTAATAAAATCAAAATTATTTTGCACCAAACCAGTGGTCTTTTGCAATTTATCACATCCCCCAAATAAATCCAGTGTCTAGAACCCAAGGGAGTGGGAGCGATTCGAACTGCTCGAGTAGGTCAGAGGTGAACCTGACCTCCGGGACCAACCCTTACACCCTTCATGTTACAGGCTTTGCATCCGTACTCAGCAAACCGACACTGGTGAACCCTATGGTTTCCTCCGCAATGCCAGCATGGTGCTACTCGATTAGCACCCCTCGGTGGACTCTGAGTTCTGGAACCCTGAGGTCTGTGCTCTCTGCCCTGGACAGAGCCACATTCTACAGTACTTGCCGGGTTTGAGTTCACAGGATGAATGATTTGCTTGGTGCTGCAGGTCGAGGTCATGAACGCCTCACTGATGGTGATGGCCTTCTGCAGGTTGACTGTGGTGTCGGCAGATAATAGCTTGTGAAGGAGGCCCTCGTGGCCAATTCCCATAAAGAAGATGTCTCGCAATGCTTCTTTAAGGTGTGTGTCAAAATCACATGGTGCCGCAAGTCTCCTGAGGTCGGCAGCATATTTTGCAATCTCCTGGCCCTCAGGTCTGCGTTGAGTGTAGAATCTGTACCTGGCCATGAGGATGCTCTCTTTTGGTTTTAGTTGGTCGCAAATTAGTTCGGTCAGCTCATCGTATGTCTTATGCTTGGCCTTCGTGGGTGCCAGCAAGTCTCTGATGAGTCGATAGACCTTGGGCCCACAATTGATCAGCCGTATAACCTTGTGCTTCTCCGCCAATGCGTCCGTCTCCTCTGCCAGGTCGCTTGCCACGAAATATTGCTCGAGCCTTTCTGTGAAGGCATCCCAATCATCACCCTGTGCGAAGTCTTTTAAAGTGCCAAAGGTAGCCATGATCCCGTGAAAGTCCATATTCTCTTAGCCAGTTATTAAGTCTGCGATGTACGTATGAGTGGCTCCACGAGGCAATGTGTTGTACTCAAACTGTAGTGACCTTGGTCCTTTATTCCAAACTCCAGAGTGAGGTACAAGCATGGTGTGCAGCCTTTTATACTGGGCCCTGCCACCAGGGCAGGAAACACCCGGTCTCCACCAGTTGCACCCTCTAGTGGTGCCACCATGTATGTACACAGTGTAAACCTTATTGAAAGTACATCATGTAAACAAGTCTCCATCTTAGAGAAACATAGAAACATAGAAAACATAGAAACATAGAAAATAGGTGCAGGAGTAGGCCATTCGGCCCTTCGAGCCTGCACCGCCATTCAATGAGTTCATGGCTGAACATGCAACTTCAGTACCCCATTCCTGCTTTCTCGCCATACGCTTTGTTCCCCCTAGTAGTAAGGACTACATCGAACTCCTTTTTCAATATATATTTAGTGAATTGGCCTCAACAACTTTCTGTGGTAGAGAATTCCACAGGTTCACCACTCTCTGGGTGAAGAAGTTTCTCCTCATCTTGGTCCTAAATGGCTTACCCCTTATCCTTAGACTGTGACCCCTAGTTCTGGTCTTCCCCAACATTGGGAACATTCTTCCTGCATCTAACCTGTCTAAACCTGTCAGAATTTTAAACGTTACTATGAGATCCCCTCTCATTCTTCAAAACTCCAGTGAATACAAGCCCAGTTGATCCAGTCTTTCTTGATATGTCAGTCCCGCCATCTCGCGAATCAGTCTGGTGAACCTTCGCTGCACTCCCTCAATAGCAAGAACATCCTTCCTCAAGTTAGGAGACCAAAACTGCACACAATACTCCAGGTGTGGCCTCACCAAGGCCCTGTACAACTGTAGTAACACCTCCCTGCCTCTGTACTCAAATCCCCTCGCTATGAACGCCAACATGCCATTTGCTTTCTTAACCGCCTGCTGTACCTGCATGCCAACCTTCAATGAATGAAGTAGCATGACACACAGGTTTCATTGCACCTCCCCTTTTATTAATCTGTCACCATTCAGATAATAGTCTGTCTTTCTGTTTTTACCACCAAAGTGGATAACCTCACATTTATCCACATTATACTTCATCTGCCATGCATTTGCCCACTCACCTAACCTATCCAAGTCACTCTGCAGCCTCATAGCATCCTCCTCGCACTCACACTGCCACCCAACTTAGTGTCATCCGCAAATTTGGAGATACTACATTTAATCCCCTCGTCTAAATCATTAATGTACAATATAAACAGCTGGGGCCCCAGCACAGAACCTTGCGGCACCCCACTAGTCACTGCCTGCCATTCTGAAAAGTACCCATTTACTCCTACTCTTTGCTTCCTGTCTGCCAACCAGTTTTCAATCCACGTTAGCACACTACCCCCAATCCCATGTGCTTTAACTTTGCACATTAATCTCTTGTGTGGGACCTTGTCGAAAGCCTTCTGAAAGTCCAAATTCAGCTGGTTCTCCCTTGTCCACTCTACTGGAAACATCCTCAAAAAATTCCAGAAGATTTGTCAAGCATGATTGTGCTGCTATGACATCCTTTATAATTGATTCCATCATTTTACCCACTACTGATGTCAGTATTAATTCCCTGTTTTCTCTCTCCCTCCTTTTTTAAAAAGTGGGGTTAGATTGGCTACCCTCCACTCCATAGGAACTGATCCAGAGTCTATGGAATGTTGGAAAATGACTGTCAATGCATTCATTTCCAAGGCCACCTCCTTAAGTACTCTGGGATGCAGACCATCAGGCCCTGGGAATTTATCGGCCTTCAATCCCATCAATTTCCCCAACACAATTTCCCGCCTAATAAGGATTTCCCTCAGTTCCTCCTTCTTACTAGACCCTCCGACCCCTTTTATATCCGGAAGGTTGTTTGCGAAGGTCCTTAGTGAATACCGAACCAAAGTACTTGTTCAATTGGTCTACCATTTCTTTGTTCCCAGTTATGACTTCCCTGATTCTGACTGCAGGGGACCTACGTTTGTCTTTACTAACCTTTTTCTCTTTTCATATCTATAGAAGCTTTTGCAGTCCATTTTAATAGGTGCAGGAATAGGCTATTCGGCCCTTCGAGCCTACACCACCATTCAATAAGATCATGGCTGATCATCACCTCAGTACCCCTTTCCTTCTTTTGCTCCATACCCCTTGATCCCTTTAGTAGTAAGGGCCATATCTAACTCCCTCTTGAACATATCCAATGAACTAGCATCAACAACTTTCTGCGGTAGAGAATTCCACAGGTTCACCACTCTCTGGGTGAAGAAGTTTCTCCTCATCTCAGTCCTAAATGGCTTACCCCTTATCCTGAGACTGTGTCTCCTGGTTCTGGACTTCCCCAACATTGGGAACATTCTTCCTGCATCTAAGCTGCCCAGTCCCGTCAGAATTTTATATGTTTCTATGAGATCCCCTCTCATCCTTCTAAACTCCTGTGAATGCAGGCCCAGTCGATCCAGTCTTTCCTCATATGTCAGTCCTGCCATCCCGGGAATCAGTCTGGTGAACCTTCGCTGCACTCCCTCAACAGCAAGAATGTCCTTCCTCAGATTAGGAGACCAAAACTGAACACAATATTCCAGGTGAGGCTTCATCAAGGCCCTGTACAATTGCAGCAAGACCTCCCTGCTCCTATACTCAATTCCCCTAGCTATGAAGGCCAACATGCCATTTGCCTTCTTCATCACCTGCTGTACCTGCATGCCAACCTTCAATGACTGATATACCATGACACCCAGATCTCATTGCACCTACCCCTTTCCTAATCTGCCGCCATTCAGATAATATTCTGCCTTCGCGTTTTTGCCAACAAAGTGGATAACCTCACATTTATCCACATTATACTGCATCTGCCATGCATTTGCCCACTCACCTAACCTGTCCAAGTCACCCTGCAGCCTCTTCGCATCCTCCTCACAGCTCACACCACCACCCAGCTTAGTGTCATCTGCAAACTTGGAAATATTACACTCAATTCCTTTATCTAAATCATCGATGTATATTGTGAATAGCTGTAGTCCCACCACTGAGCCCTGCAGCGCTCCACTAGTCACTGCCTGCCGTTTCTCCCAGTTCTCTCCTTCCTGTCTGCCAACCAATTCTCTATCCACGTCAATACATTATCCCCAATACCATGTGCTTTAATTTTGCACACTAATCTCTTGTGTGGGACCTTGTCAAAAGCCTTTTGAAAGTCCAAATACACCACATCCACTGGTTCTCCCTTGTCCACTCTACTAGTTACATCCTCAAAAAATTCTAGAAGATTTGTCAAGCATGATTTCCCTTTCATAAATCCATGCTGATTTGGACCAATCCTGTCACTGCTTTCCAAATGCGTTGCTATTTCATCTTTAATAATTGATTCCAGCATTTTCCCCACTACTGATGTCAGGCTAACCGGTCTATAATTACCCGTTTTCTCTTTCCCTCCTTTTTTAAACAGTGGTGTTACATTAGCTACCCTCCAGTCCATAGGAACTGATCCAGAGTCGATAGACTGTTGGAAAATGATCACCAATGCAGCCACTATTTCTATGGCCACTTCCTTAAGTACTCTGGGATGCAGACTATCATGCCCCGGGGATTTATCGGCCTTCAGTCCCTTGAATTTCCCTAACACGATTTCCTGACTAAGAAGGATTTCCTTCGGTTCCTCCTTCTCACTAGACCCTCGGTCCCCTAGTATTTCCGGAAGGTTATTTGTGTCTTCCTTCGTGAAGACAGAACCAAAGTATTTGTTCAATTGGTCTGCCATTTCTTTGTTCCACATTATAAATTCACCTGATTCTGACTGCAACGGACCTACGTTTGTCTTCACTAATCTTTTTCTCTTCACATACCTATAGAAGCTTTTGCAGTCAGTTTTTATGTTCCCAGCAAGCTTCCTCTCGTACTCTATTTTACTCTTTCTAATTAAACCCTTTGCTCTCCTCTGCTGAATTCTAAACTTCTCCCAGTCCTCAGGTTTGCTGCTTTTTCTGGCCAATTTATATGCCTCTTCCTTGGATTTAACACTATCCTTAATTTCCCTTGTTAGCCACGGTTGAGCCGTTTTGTTTTTACTCCAGACCGGATGTACAATTGTTGAAGTTCATCCATGTGATCTTTAAATGTTTATCATTGCCTATCCACCGTCAACTCTTTAAGTATCGTTCGCCAGTCTATTCTAGCCAATTCACGTCTCATACCATCGAAGTTACCTTTCCCTAAGTTCAGGACCCTCGTCTCTGAATTAACTGTGTTACTCTCCATCTTAATAAAGAATTCTACCATATTATGGTCACTCTTTCCTAAGGGGCCTCCCACAACAAGATTGCTAATTCGTCCCTTCTCATTACACATCACCCAGTCTAGGATGGCCAGCCCTCTAGTTGGTTCCTCGACATATTGGTCTCGAAAACCATCCCTAATACACTCCAGGAAATCCTCCTCCACCGTAATGCCAATCCTATAAAAGGCCAGCGGCAGTCGGAGGAGCGGTGTGTCGTCGAGGAAGCCAGCGGAGTCCGGGAGAGGCCTATAAAAGGCCAGCGGCAGTCAGAGGAGCAGTGAGTCATCGAGGAAGCCAGCAGAGTCTGGGGGAGGCCTATAAAAAGCCAGCAGCAGTCAGAGGAGCGGTGAGTCGTCGAGGAGGCACGGGAGTCTGGGGGAGGCCTATAAAAAGCCAGCAGCAGTCAGAGGAGCAGTGAGTCGTCGAGGAGGCACGGGAGTCCGGGGGAGGCCTATAAAAGGCCAGCAGCATTTGGAGGAGTGGTGAGTCATCGAGGAAGCCAGCGGGATTCCGGGGAAGGCCGATAAAAGGTCAGTGGCAGTCAGCGGGAGCGACAGCGTCGAAGAGGAGGCTATCTGTTGCAGGGAGAGAAGGCAAAAAATTGAAAAGAAATCGAAGGGTGACGTCACAGCCAAGGGGGTAAGTGATTGGCTGGTGATTGGTGAGTAGTTTTTCTTCTTTTTCTTTTCCTTTGTCAGCAGGTAACCTTTGACATTGTTGCCAAATTAAATTAATTAAGGGTTAAGTCATGGCAGGAGAGCCCAGACCTGTGTCATGCTCCTCATGTGCTATGTGGGAAGCCAGGGACGCTTCCAGTGTCCCTGACAACTACATGTGCAGGAAGTGCATCATGCTGCAGCTCCTGACAGACGGCATTGCGGCACTGCAGCTGTACATGGATTCACTCTGGAGCATCCACGATGCTGAGGATGTCGTGAATAGCACGTTTAGTGAGTTGGTCACACCACAGCTAAAGGTTACTCAGGTAGATAGGGAATGGGTGACCATCAGGCAACCGCACAATGACTACACAGAGACTACATCCATCGTCAGCATATACAACATCACTCTCCCTCAAGTCCTTTGTGCCAATTACCTTTGCACTATGTGCTCTGGCTTAGCTCTCCCCAGACTTAAGTGCCAATAGCCCTTGCACCTTGGCCGTGCTTTGGCTTGGCTCTCTCCCTGTTACCCCCAAGTCCTTTTGCCGCAATGTTGGGTGGTGGTTACCAGATTGGATGGTTCGATGATGCAGTGGAGGTTTCAGTGGGTTCTGGGTGTGATCCATTTGTGTGTCCATGGCTACATATATCCATTTTCCCCTCCCCACTGCGAGATCATGCAGCTGGCTCGTTACATTAACATACAGGATCGGACACAGTGCAAGGACAAAGAAAGGAAGAAAAACATTTTTTTTTACAGCTTGTGTCATGACACCTTGGTTCAGTCACTTACATTCGTTATGTTTTATGGTCGTGCGCAGGATTGGTTAGATTGCATTCATGGTTCAGTCATGGTCAGTACTGAGGTAGCAGTACAGGTATGCGAGGACGCTAGTTCCAGAACAAACGGACGGGGCCCTAGTCGTCTAATGGCGGCGCTGCGCCCTCTGCTAGCGGGGTGGGCTTGGTTCACTTACCAAGGCAGGACTCAGGGCCTTTGCCGTTGCCCAGTGGTGGGCAGAGTCACAGATGTGTGTGGCCTCCCTGTTCTCCTTTGAGGGCTGCAGATCTTCTGCCTGCTCTCTAACGTGTTGGGAACCTGGCTGTTCCATTCCCATTTGGGGAACTCGTTGGTTCTGACCTTTCGCTCCTGGACATGGCCAAGGTAGCGACTGGGTCTGCGGGCTGCGTCGTCTCCAACTGGTGGTGGGCAATGGAGGCCAACTGCGCGTATTGGTGCCGTTTTCATTTCCGGGTCTTTGGCGCATAGTGCCATCGGGTGCCTGCAACATGGGATAGACCTGGGGCAGGGTATCAGGATCAGTGCCTTCACCCTCCTGACGTCACTCGCTTGCTACTTTTGGGGACACTGTATTATCGACATCTCGCAACAACATTTTGTTCTTTACATTAGGAATAGTACTGACAATTCGCAACAACATTTTGTTCACAATCTTAATTGGTTCGTTACATTGATTGCTATGTCTCTTTGAGTTCAGTTGGTTGCAGGTCTCCTTTAAGAGAACTCTGCTGGCTTTATCCCAGTCAAATCCTTTGTTCGACACCATGTGTTGGTCCCTCAGCGTTGCACCGCGTGATATTGCCGCGACCATCTTTTTTTTCAGCCACGCTGCCCCTCGCTGCAGCAGGGATGCCATCTTGCCTCTGTCCTCGAGGTCGACTGCCTTGATCCTTCTCTCCCGCCATTCTGCCACAAAAGCTGGAAGTGTGCCTGTGAATTTGATCTTCCTCCCCAGGAGTCCTGCCACTGGAGCTTGGAAGGTACTTTTAGGTCGTTCTGGTCGGATCATTGCACGCAGTCGTGATGGATGGTCTGTGCCTCAGGTGCTGCGCTGGTCTGTTCTCTGGAGCCTGGCACAAGCGAAGTTGAGGTTTTGCTCTGCCTCTGAACATGGGGAACATCGATTGCTGGAGTGAAGAGGTCTTCCCACTTCCACTGGATGTTCCCCATCCACCTTCTTCCGAGTAACGATGGACCATCACCTGCAACAATCCACAGAGGTAACTTGTGCACCACGCCATTATGGATTACACTTACATCCGCACTGATACGTCCTTACTACACAGTATAAATGCACACGAGGCCCATGCTTGAGAGAAGGTCAGTCTGTGACCTGTCCTTTATTCCTTAGCACTCAAGTGATGAAGGTGGGTGGAGCTTCCCCTTTTATACCTGAAGGTCCAGGTGAGGAGTGTCTCCCACCTAGTGGTCAGTGTTCTCACGGTGTACAACTTAGGTCAGTTTATACATGGGTTACAATGCTGGTTGAATACATGACATCACCTCCCCCCCCAAAGTCTTATTGGGACCACAGGTTGAGTCTCTCTGGTGGTTTACGCTCCCTTGTAGAGCGCCTGAGTTGGGGCTCCGGTTGTTGGGCGCTGGCCTGAGTGTCTGTTGTTTGCGGTGCCTCAGGCCTGTCCGGACTGCCCACAGTGACTGGGCTCTCCTCCCTTTGGTTCCGGTGTTCGGTCACCTGTGGTGGAGTGAACTCTATATCGTGTTCTTCCTCTGCTTCTTCTATGGGGTTGCTGAACCTCCTTTTTGTTTGATCCACATGTTTGCGGCAGATTTGTCCATTGGTAAGTTTAACCACCAGAATCCTATTTCCCTCTTTGGCAACCACAGTGCCTGCAAGCCATTTGGGCCCTGCAGCATAGTTGAGGACAAAAACAGGATCATTTACATCAATACATCGCGCCCTCGCATTCCTGTCATGGTAGTGATATTGTGACTGGCGCCTGCTCTCGACAATTTCTTTCATGGTGGGGTGTATAAGAGATAATCGGGTTTTGAGCATCCTTTTCATTAGTAGCTCTGCGGGTGGAACCCCTGTGAGCGAGTGTGGCCGGGATCTATAGGCCAACAGGAGGCGTGATAAGCGGGTTTGTAGGGAACCCCCTTGGAATCTGAGCATCCCCTGTTTGATTATCTGCACTGCTCCTTCTGCCTGGCCGTTTGAGGCCGGCTTGAATGGTGCCATTCTAACATGGTTAATTCCATTGCCTGCCATGAAGTCCTGGAATTCAGTGCTTGTGAAGCACGGGCCATTGTCGCTGACCAAGATGTCCGGTAGACCGTGGGCGGCGAACATTACCCGTAGACTTTCTATCGTGGCAGAGGATGTGCTTGAATTTAAAATGTCACACTCGATCCATTTGGAGTAGGCGTCTACTACAACCAAAAACATTTTCCCTATGAAAGGACCTGCGTAGTCCACATGGATGCGTGACCAAGGCTTGGCGGGCCATGGCCAGGGGCTAAGGGGGGCTTCCCTGGGCGCATGGCCCAGCTGGGCACACGTGTTGCACCTGCGAACACAAAGTTCCAGATCTGCGTCGATCCCTGGCCACCAAACGTGTGACCTGGCAATTGCCTTCATCGTGACAATGCCCGGGTGCCCATTGTAGAGTTCTCTGATGAACACCTCTCTGCCCATCTGGGGCATGACTACACGGTTTCCCCACAGTAGGCCTGAATCAAGAGTTCATCCTTGCGCCTGTGAAATGGTTTAAATTTCTCAGGGAATGCCCTGTACGTGGCTGCCCAGTCCCCATTCAGGACACATTTCTTGACTAGAGACAATAGCGGGTCTCTATTTGTCCAGACTTTAATCTGACAGGCTGTCACGGGTGAGCCTTCGCTTCCGAAAGCTTCAACAGCCATGACCATCTCAGCACCATGCTCGGTAGCCCCCTCAGTGGTGGCTAGTGGGAGCCTGCTGAGTGCATCGGCGCAGTTTTCGGTGCCCGGTCTGTGCCGAATTGTGTAGTCATAGGCAGCTAACGTGAGTGCCTACCTCTGTATGCGGGCCGATGCGTTGCATTTATGGCCTTGTTGTCGGCCAAAAGGGACGTTAGGGGTTTGTGATCTGTCTCCAGTTCAAATTTCCTGCCAAACAGGTTCTGGTGCATTTTCTTTACCGCATATACACATGCGAGCGCCTCCTTTTCTACCATCCCGTAGCCCCTTTCTGCCTGGGACAGACTCCTGGAGGCATAAGCTACCAGCTGTAACTGACCCTTGGCATTGACATGCTGCAACACACACCCGACACCATAGGATGACGCATCGCACGTTAACACAAGTTTCTTACATGGATCATATAGCGATAACAGATTGTTGGAACATAACAAATTGCGTGCTTTATTAAAAGCCCTTTCCTGGCTGTCCCCCAGACCCATTCGCAACCATTGCGTAGGAGCACGAGTAGCGGCTCTAGCAGCGTGCTCAATTTGGGAAGAAAGTTACCAAAATAGTTCAGGAGCCCCAGGAACGAACGCAGCTCCGTCGTGTTACGGGGTCTGGGTGCTCTCTGGATCGCTTCCGTCTTGGATGCAATAGGAGGATCCCGTCTGCTGCTACCCTCATCCCCAGGAATTCTACCTCTGGAGCTAGGAAGACGCACTTCGCCTTTTTCAGTCGCAGACCTACCCGGTCCAGTCTGCGTAGCACCTCCTCCAGGTTGTGGAGGTGTTCTTCAGTATCGTAACCCGTAATGAGGATGTCGTCCTGAAAAACCACCGTCCCTGGAATCGACTTGAGGAGGCTTTCTATATTTTGTTGGAAGATCGCGGCGGCCGAGCGAATCCCAAACAGACATCTGTTGTACTCAAACAACCCCTTGTGTGTCGTGATGGTGGTCAGCTTCTTCGACTCACTCGCCAGCTCCTGGGTCATGTAAGCTGAGGTCAGGTCCAATTTTGAAAAAAGTTTGCCACCAGATAGCGTCGCAAAGAGGTAATCCGCTCTCGGTAGCGGGTACTGGTCTTGGAGTGACACCTGATTGATGGTGGCCTTGTAATCATCACATATCCTGACCGACCCATCCGCCTTGAGCACCGGCACAATCGGGCTCGCCCAGTCACTGAATTCGATTGGCAAGATGATGCCTTCCCTCAACAGGCGGTCCAATTCGCCTTCTATCTTTTCCCGCATCACGTACGGCACCGCTCTGGCCTTGTGGTGTACTGGTCTGGCGTCCGGGTTTATGTGAATCACTACCTTGGCCCCCATGAAAGTGCCAATGCCGGGTTGAAATAATGAGTCAAATTTGTCCAGGACCTGTGAGCATGATACTCGCTCCACAGAGGAAATTGCATTGACATCGCCCCATTTCCAGTTCATGACAGCAAGCCAACTCCTCCCCAGTAGTGCAGGACCGTCCCCTGGGACAATCCAGAGTGGCAACCTGTTCTCCAAATCTTTGTGGGTCACGACTACCGTGGCGCTGCCTAGCACCGGAATGATCTGCTTTGTGTAAGTCCGTAGCTGTGCGTCAATCGGCGATAATTTTGGCCTCCTGGCCTTGGATGCCCACAACTTTTTGAACTGTTTGATACCCATCAGGGACTGGCTGGCACCCGTGTCTAACTCCATTGACACTGGGATGCCATTGAGAAGCACTTTCATTATTATCGGTGGCGTCCTGGTGTATGAACTGTATATGTGCTCCACATGAACTCGCTGAACTTCAGCTTCCAGCGATTTCCCCCAGTGTTCATTTCTGCAATTTCTGCAGGTATTTTGCAAACTCCGGCTGAATGTATGCCTCCACGTCTCCAGCATGAGTTACGGTTTGAAACAAAAGGTCCCTTGCCAGTCGATCGTCCCTGACTGCCCCTGTTATTGTCCTTGAGTGCACCATTAACAGGTGTTGATGGCCCCATTACTGGCCGCATTGTCCCTTGCAATGGCTTGAATCGCTGTTCAGCTTGCCATTGTCTCTGTCGAACTCCCCCTCTACGTTCGACTACATGTTGGGGCATGCCTGACTGCCCTTGTCTGCCTGGAGAACTGTGTGCTGCTTTAACAATGTTGAATCTCTATCCCAACCATTCCTTAACACAGTACCTCTCGTCTGTTCTGCTAGTGGCCATGCTCGCGTGGTTTAAATCCCAGTTTCTTGTCGCCATTACTACACAGTATAAATGCACACGAGGCCCATGCTTGAGAGAAGGTCAGTCTGTGACCTGTTCTTTATTCCTTAGCACTCAAGTGATGAAGGTGGGTGGAGCTTCCCTTTTTATACCTGAAGGTCCAGGTGAGGAGTGTCTCCCACCTAGTGGTCAGTGTTCTCACGGTGTACAACTTAGGTCAGTTTATACATGGGTTACAATGCTGGTTGAATACATGACACGCACTACCAAGGACTGGGATCAGCTCCTTGGTATAGGTGCGCAACTTTTCCTGTACTGGAACCAGCTCGGGTCGTTTTTCGTTCCATAGCCATTGAAGGCATCTTGGCTCATCTCTGACTGACTCGCTCCCGTGTCCACTTCCATGAAGACTGGAACGCCGTTTATCTCGACTTCCATCTTCACTGGAGGACAATCAGTGGTGCAGGTATATACTCCATACACTTCTTCTTGGGGCTGAGCTGCCTCTCTGGCCAAATCATCATACTCCCCACTGGATTCAAAGTCATCTACTGACTCCTCTACTAGATGGTATTTCTTTTACACATACGCTGGAGGTGGCCCTGCATGTTACAGGTTTTGCATACGTTCTCAGCAAACCGACACTTGTGAGCCCTACGGTTTTCTCCACAACGCAGCATGGTGCTACTCGATTAGCACCCCTCGGTGGACTCTGAGTTCTGGAACCCTGAGGTCTGTGCTCTCTGTCCTGGGCAGAGCCACGTTCTACAGTCTTGCCTGTGAAAGGCACCATTCTGTGTACAGTACTTGCCTGGTTTGAGTTCACAGGATGAATGATTTGCTTGGTGCTGCAGGTCAAGGTCATGAACGCCTGACGGATGCTGATGGCCTTCTGCAGGTTGACTGTGGTGTCGGCAGATAATAGCTTGTGAAGGAGGCTCTCGTGGCCAATTCCCATAAAGAAGATGTCTCGCAATGTTTCGTTGAGGTGCGTGTCAAAATCACATGGTGCCGCAAGTCTCCTGAGGTCGGCAGCATATTTTGCAATCTCCTGGCCCTCAGGTCTGCGTTGAGTGTAGAATGTGTACCTGGCCGTGAGGATGCTCTCTTTTGGTTTTAGTTGGTCGCGAATTAGTTCAATCAGCTTATCGTATGTCTTATCCTTCGCCTTCGTGGGTGCCTGCAAGTCCCTGATGAGACGGTACACCTCGGGCCTACAACTGGTCAGCAGTATAGCCTTGCGCTTCTCCACCTTGTCCGCATCCCCTGCCAGGTCGTTTGCCACGAAATATTGCTCGAGCCTTTCCGTGAAGGCATCCCAATCAAGGCATCCCAATGCGAAGTCTTTTAGTGTGCCAAAGGTAGCCATGATTGCCAGTTATTATGTCTGCGATGTACTTATGAATGACTCCACGAGGCAATGTGTTGTACTCAAACTGTAGTGACCTTAGTCCTTTATTCCAAACTCCAGAGTGAGGCACAATCATGGTGTGCAGCCTTTTGTACTGGGCCCTGCCACCAGAGCAAGAAACCTCCGGTCTCCATCAGTTGCACCCTGTAGTGGTGCCAGCATGTATATACACAGTGTAAACCTTATTGATACATCAGGTAAACGTCTCCATCTTATGCAACCACACAGTGACTACACAGAGAGTACATCCATAGTCTGCATATACAACAGGTTCAAGCTCAAAACCGACGACAAACCGCTCATTTCGTTGTTCTCAGAAAGCAAAGGTATTAGCACCAATGCTTCGTCACACATCCAAAGATGGGCACTCACGTTATCTGCGTATGACTATGTAATCCGCCTCAGACCAGGCACTGAGATCTGTGCTGATGCCTCAGTCGGCTACCATTGCCCACCACTGTGGTGGAAATCGCGCAACCCACAGACTTACTTCTTGTAATGGATGCTTTTGAGAACGACGTGTCACCCATCACATAGAAACATAGAAACATAGAAAACAGGTGCAGGAGTAGGCCATTTGGCCCTTCGAGCCTGCACCGCCATTCAATAAGATCATGGCTGATCATCCCCTCAGTACCCCTTTCCTACTTTCTTTCCATTCCCTTTGATCCCTTTAGCCGTAAGGACCATATTTAACTCCCTCTTGAATATATCCAATAAACTGGCTTCAACATCTCTCTGCAGCAGGGAATTCCACAGGTTAACAACTCTCTGAGTGAAGAAGTTTCTCCTCATCTCAGTCCTAAATGGCCTACCACTTATCCTAAGACTGTGTCCCCTGGTTCTGGACTTCCCCAACATCGGGTACATTCTTCCCGCATCTAACCTGTCCAGTCCCGTCAGAATCTTATATATTTCTATGAGATCCCCTCTCATCCTTCTAAACTCCAGTGTATAAAGGCCCAGTTGATCCAGTCTCTCCTCATATGTCAGTCCAGCCATCCGTGGAATCAGCCTGGTGAACCTTCGCTGCACTCCCTCAATAGCAAGAACATCCTTCCTCAGATTAGGAGACCAAAACTGAACACAATATTCCAGGTGAGGTCTCACCAAGGCCCTATATAACTGCAGTAAGACCTCCCTGCTCCTATGCTCAAATCCCCTAGCTATGATGGCCAACAGACCATTTGCCTTCTTTACTGCCTGCTGTACCTGCATGCCAACTTTCAATGACTGATGAACCATGACACCCAGGTCTTGTTGCACCTCCCCTTTTCCTAATCTGCTGCCATTCAGATAATATTCTGCCTTTGTGTTTTTGCCGCCAAAGTGGATAACCTCACATTTATCCACATTATACTGCATCTGCCATGCATTTACCCACTCACCTAACCTGTCCAAGTCACCCTGCAGCCTCTTAGCATCCTCCTCATGGCTCACACCGCCACCCGGTTTAATATCATCTGCAAACTTGGAGATATTACATTCAATGCCTTCATCTAAATCATTAATGTATATTGTAAAGAGCTGGGGTCCCAGCACTAAGCCCTGGGGCACTCCACTAGTCACTGCCTGCCATTCTGAAAAGGACCCGTTTATCCCGACTCTCTGCTTCCTGTTTGCAACCAGTTATCTATCCATGTCAGTACATTACCCTCAATACCATGTGCTTTGATTTTGCACACTAATCTCTTGTGTGGGACCTTGTCAAAAGCCTTTTGAAAGTCCAAATACACCACATCCACTGGTTCTCCCTTGTCCACTCTATTAGTTATATCCTCAAAAAATTCAAAAGATTCGTCAAGCATGATTTCCCTTTCATAAATCTATGCTGACTTGGACCGATCCTGTCACTGCTTTCCAAATGCGCTGCTATTTCATCCTTAATAATTGATTCCAACATTTTCCCCAGTACTGATGTCAGGCTAACCAGTCTATAATTACCTGTTTTCTCTCTCCCTCCTTCTTTAAAAAGTGGTATTACATTAGTTACACTCCAGTCCATGGGAACTGATCCAGAGTCGATAGACTGTTGGAAAATGATCACCGATGCAGCCACTATTTCTATGGCCACTTCCTTAAGTACTCTGGGATATAGACTATGAGGCCCCGGGGATTTATCGGCCTTCAATCCCATCAATTTCCCTAACACAATTTCCCGTCTAATAAGGATATCCTTCAGTTCTTCCTTCTCACTAGACCCTCGGTCCCCTAGTACATCCGGAAGGTTATTTGTGTCTTCCTTCGTGAAGACAGAACCAAAATATTTGTTCAACCGGTCTGCCATTTCTTTGTTCCCCATTATAAATTCACCTGAATCTGACTGCAAGGGGCCTACGATTGTCTTCACTAATCTTTTTCTCTTCACATATCTATAGAAGCTTTTGTAGTCAGTTTTTATGTTCCTGGCAGGCTTCCTCTCGTACTCTATTTCTCCCCTCTTAACTAAATCCTTAGTCCTCCACTGCTGAATTCTAAATTTCTCCCAGTCCTCAGGTTTGCTGCTTTTTCTGGCCAATTTATATGCCACTTCCTTGGATTTATTTAACACTATTCTTAATTTCCCTTGCTAGCCACCTTCCCCATTTTATTCTTACTCCAGACAGGGATGTACAATTGTTGAAGTTCATCCATGGGGTTTTTAAATGTTTGCCATTACCTATCCACCGTTAACCCTTTAAGTATCATTTGCCAGTCTATTCTAGCCAATTCACGCCTCATACCATCGAAGTTACCTTTCCTTAAGTTCAGGACCCTAGTTTCTGAATTAACGTGTCACTCTCCATCTTAATAAAGAATTCTACCATATTATGGTCACTCTTCCCCAAGGGACCTCGCACAACAAGATTGCCAATTAGTCTCTTCTCATTACACATCACCCTAGGATAGCCAGCTCTCTAGTTGGTTCCTCGTCATATTGGTCGAGACAACCATCCCTAATACACTCCAGAAAATCTTCCTCCACCGCATTGCTACCAGTTAGGTTAGCCCAATCAATATGTAGATTAAAGTCACTCATTATAACAGCTGTACCTTTATTGCAGACGTCCCTTATTTCTTGTTTGATGCTGTCCCCAACCTCACTACTACTGTTTGGTGGTCTGTACACAACTCCCGTTAGCGTTTTCTGCCCTTTGGTATTCCGCAGCTCCACCCATACAGATTTCACATCATCCAAGCTAATGTCCCTCCTTACTATTGAATTAATTTCCTCTTTAACCAGCAACGGCACTCCACCTCCTTTTCCTTTCTGTCTATAATTCCTAAATGTTGAATACCCCTGGATGTTGAGTTCCCAGCCTTGGTCACCCTGGAACCATGTCTCCGTGATGCCAATTACATCATATCTGTTAACTGCTATCTGCGCAATTAATTTGTCCACCTTATTCCGAATACTCCTCGCATTGAGGCTCAGAGCCTTCAAGCTTGCCTTTTTAACACACTTTGCCCCTTTAGAATTTTGCTGGATTGTGGCCCTGGACTAGCCAGGACGCGATGCTATCGCTAGTATAAAGCTGCGTCCTTAATGGGAGCTGGTCGGCGGTTCCCGGGGAAATGCAAGACGAAATTAAGCCGTTTCACTGATGCAAGGATGAAATGTCCATCCATTTGGATTGTCTCCTATGGGGAAATCGCATAATTTTGCCAAAAAAAGGCAGGGAAACGTTTATACGCGACCTACACAGTATCCACCCAGGCAGTGTTATGATGAAGGCTATCGCCAGAGCGCATGTTTGGTGGCCCGGCATTGACACGGAATTGGAGTCCTGCGTACACCAATGTAATACTTCGTCACAGTTGAGCAATGCACCAAGAGAGGCCCCACTGAGTCTGTGGTCATGGCCCTCCAAACCGTGGTCCAGGGTCCACATAGATTTCGCTGGCCCCTTTCTAGGAAAGATGTTACTAGTAGCAGTGGACGCTTACTCTAAATGGATTGAATGTAAAATAATGTCATCATGTATGTTCACTGCCACCATTGAAAGCCTTCGGGCCATGTTCACCACCCATGGTTTGCCCGACGTTCTTGTTAGTCACAATGGACCACGTTACACCAGCTCGGAATTTAACGAGTTCATGATCCGCAATGGCATTAAGCATGTCAGTTCTGCCTTGTTTAAGCCTGCGTCCAATGGTCAAGCCGAATGGGCAGTCCAAACTATCAAGCAGAGCTTGAAACGTGTGATGGACGGTTCCCTGCAGACCTGGTTATCCCAGATTCTGCTCAGCTACTGGACATGACTCCACTTGCTTACTTGCTTGTTCCCCTGCGGAATTGTTAATGAAGAGAGCACTCAAAACCAGGCTCTCCTTTGTCCACCCGGATCTCAATGATCATGTAGAAACCCGGCGTCACCGGCATAACATGTACCACGATCGCACGGCTGTATCGCGTGACATTGAGGTTAATGACCCTGTGTTTGTTCTTAATTACGGTCATGGTCCCAAATGGTTGCTGCCACTGTTTTAGCCAAGGAGGGGAAGGGAGTGTTTGTTGTCAAACTTTTGAATGGACAAATGTGCAGAAAGCACTTGGATCAGACCAAATTGTGATTCAGTGACAACCAAGGACAGTTTGAAGAGGACATTACCATCATTGATCCACCAACACACACCCAACCAGCAATCGACCTCGCGGTCAACCACGAGGATGAACCCACCATGTCCGACAGTCCGATCAGACCAGCCGTGCTACAGTACAGCAATGATCCGACCAACTCACCCATGCCAGGACTTCAACTCAGGTGATCAGCCTGGGAATGAAGAAACCCGGATCACCTCAACTTGTAAATAACTTGTATTTGGGAGGGGGGGGGGGAGTGATGTTATGCATGTATGTATGAAAACTTTACTAGTGTGTAAGACTTGCCAGCTGTGGGAGACCCGAGGGTCACCTGCACACTCCAGGCAAGCAGGTATAAAAGGCAGTCTATCATGCTGCTTGCACACTCTGGAGTTACTTTAAAGAGACCAAGGTCACAACAGTTTGAGCTTACAGCATACAGCCTTGTGGAGTTATTCTGAACATAACAGCAGCACTATTTCAGATTTTGGGATTTTAAAAAACCTATCCTGTTCCTCCACCCCTGAAGGTAATGGTTTGTGGGGGGCAAGTCCAGAACATTGGCAGGTCTCTTGTATCTTGCATCTTGCTTAAATCGCCATTCTTCATCTGAGAATCCAGATAGGAAGAATGTGATCTGACCATGGGTCATATCACAATCAAACCTCACCTTCTCTTCACTTTGCATCCCCACATGCACACTTCTAAATGGGTTTACTGAGTCAATTATAAAAATCCTGATTGCCACCCAATTGGCCAAAGCAGCAAAAACCAACTCAATACCATACCTTTATTCACTAAGCCATCAGAGAAGTTTCTGTGTTGCTACCTTCGTGTTCTGCCCTGCCATAGAAAAAATGTAAGTATATATTTTAATAGAATAACTCAAAATCTTGAATGTAAAATCTCTAAATGGAGTACTGATTCTGAATTTGTTAAACATGTTTACGGTATGCACTGGTGAAGTGGCCCTGTATAAATCAGGAGTGTGGCCTCCTGCACCAAGATAAATATGAAATTCAACAACTTAAGACAGTTTCCTTTATTTTCTTCCCCTAGTTTTGATTCATGGTGGAATATGGTTCTACATGTCCCAACAGCTTTCTGGCGCCTTCCTCAGAATCCATTTGTCTTGTTTGGGCGAGAACAATGAATTTTGGCAGCGTATTCTAACATGGGAGCATCAAGGCCCAATCAGTTTGCAGCAGACACACATACACGTGCTTTTGATAAGGAGTCACTGGCTCGTGGACAAGTTTAGGAACCCCGGCTGATGTTTGTCCTCCATATTCCCAGGGTATTGAGACTGACCGTAACACCTCCCTATTTCCCCCGGGGGTTATACAGTATCCCCTACATGGCTGTGTGTGGTGAACGAGGTCTTTGCTCCGTGTGTAGCTTTGACAGCTACAACCATTGAATTACTGCTGGAGGCGTGCGCTGCTGCAGCCAATGGGCTCGGGCACCACCTGGAGCAGCACATGTTTACACTGAGGGGGCGGAGAGCATTCCGCCGGTACAGAGGGGAATCTCCGGGAAAGCGTGGAAAAAACCTCGCCGGAGTCCGGATCGGGCGGACAGACGCGGAAGAAGCAGGCCAGGGTATTGGCGGCAATGACTGAAGAGAAACACCAACCCAGCTGTGGATCCACGCTGCTTGTTAATCATCTGCAAATGAACCAGGCTTTACCCAATTTGTACGCGGCGATGAGTATTTATTTTACCAGCTGAATGTTCAAATGATCATTAAATAACATAGGTACAGAAAAAAAGTATCTTTATTTTACTTGGAGGGAAGGAGTGCATTTGAATTTGAGAAGCCAAATTATCTCTTAACTTTTTATTTTCCATTCAAATTACTCCCTTTGGTTCTATAGTATTACAGTTATTCGGGGAGAGTATCTGGCCTGGTCATTTAGTCCTCGCTTTATAGTTTTAATTTCTCTGTTCCTGGATGTGTTGTTGAAAAGGATCAATGTAGTTATAAAGTAGCGAACAGTCATTCCGCTGTTTTTGCAAAAATCCACTCCTAATTTTGCAAGTTGCAATGTCAGCTTTGCGAAGGCTACGAAAACAAACAACTCTGCTCTGAACGCCGGGCGGTTTGCGGCTTGGTTTAAAAAAAATATTACAATCTAGTTGTTTTGCAGTTGCATCATTTGCATTTAATTTCTTACAATAAAAGCAAGCGAAGGAGGGGGTGCGGAAGCTCGCGATGCAAGCTCGCCGTTCTGCAAAGAGATCGATTTTGGGCAGCCGGGTTTGCGCTCCGAGTCCGGCCGGCGATGGGCAGCTCATCCCCGGGGTGATCCAGGCGCTCAAATCGGAGAGCAAGGAGTGCGGGGGGCGATGCAACCTCTACACGGTGATGCTGGAGGACGGCACCCTGAGGGAATACCCCGAGGAGGAGATCGTCGTGGTGGGACCCGGCTTCCACAACCACGGCAGCAAAGTGCAGTTGAAATGCAAAGAGAAGGTGTGTAAACTGCGTGCGGATAGGCTTGTGCCTGTGTGTTCGCGATGCTGCCACACCGCAACAAGAGGCAGGGATTCACATCAACACCAACAACGGCACCCACCCGCTGACAGGCAGCGACTGCAGCCCAGCCTGCTCACTGTCCCTTCCATCTGGAGGTCCAACCCCTAACCCACCCCACCAACCAACCCATCAATCCAACCCCTAACCCAACCCATCCATCCAACCCCTAACCCAACCCATCCATCGAACCCCACTCCACCCCACCAATCAACCCCTAACCCAACAATCTAACCCCACCCCACTCCACTCCACCAACCCCTAACCTAACCCATAAATCGAACCCCACCCCTAATCCACCAACCCACCCATCAATCCAACTGCACTCTTAGCCCACCCCACCCCTAACCCCTCACTGGTTCCTTGTGGACCTCTGTGAGGAGGATCATTCATTCTCATTGTGACCCCCCAGCTGGTTATTTGGAAAGGTTAAATCCCCAACCCATCACCGCTCTCAATGTAATAGCTGGACCCTAATCCTAACCTCTGCTGCTGTTTTTTTTCCTTTTATATCTTTTCTCAGCAGTGGCACCGAGTCAAAATAATCACCAGCCTTTTTTGTTGTTGAAATATTAGAATTAAAATGTTGTGCAGGTGTCTTTTTTTTTTTGTCGCAATCGAGGTGTAAAATGTTAAAGCAATCAGCACCTTAAATGCACGCAAGGGAGAGAGAGCAGAATGATTGCAATGTTTTGGGCTGTCCAACGCTGCAGTAGATCCAGGAGTCGAGAAAGTGCAGCAATATCAGCTCAGCACCACACACACATCAGAAAACAGCAACGCAGAGAAATAAATACCCATCGGAAATCCCGGAAAATTCGCGCCAAAATTCTCTTTCCCCCATTTAGCATGCTGAGGTTATTGTAGACCAGCAGCAGTGTGTGGAGTGCTTGTTTACTGGGGCTGTAATTAAGCGCTCCAATCAATCAAGCCTTGATTGAATGAAAGGCAATCAACCTTGTGTTTTGTCAGATGCTTCTTACATTACCGTCCCAACCCAACCCAGGAGAATGAGTAGGGAAGGGCCGAATACACCAAAATAATTGAATAGGCAATGTCCAGTATTCATGGTCTTTTGGCCTGGGCACAAGCAAAGGGCGTTACCCTGGGCTCCGCCTCCTGTTTGTCAGTTTATATTCCTTGGAGCCGTGTGGTAAAATGTTCGCTGTTGCAATCAATGAATGTGTTTGTTTAATCATGGAACGGAAATACTTCTGCAAGAAAATATAATTCAAAAAAACACACACAGATCAGTGCAATGTACAGGATGCCGGTTTTGAAAGTATTAATGCAACTGCATTGGCATAAAAGTATGCAGTTGGAGATTTTAAAAAATGATCTGAGGGGTTGCTGGGTTCAAAGGGGACTTTTGAGATATACCTTTCATGTTTAATTACGTTTGATACCAAAATTACAATTTATTATTTAAGAATAGTGCATGTTGTTTGCTTTCAGTGTTCTGGGACCAGGCTCTTAAAATACCTGACCATAATTCATGTAAAATTTGAGAAACGTTAAGGACTTAAAAAACGACATTAAAGTTCTCAACACTCCAATTCATTAACTCTCCCATCACAGCAACCAAACATATTCTGAATAATCCCATGTTTTTGTCTCTACTATCTTTTGTGCATGTTTTTGTTACTTTGATATCTGTAATGACTTGAACACCAGTGTTATGTACAGGATTTATACAGAAAAGCAACTAGAAAATAGGAGAATTGTGCTGTGGATGCAGTATAGTTGTAGTGTGTTGAAGCTTCAGTGAGTTGTGCTATTGAGTGGTAGGATAAGAGATTTGTGCTTATGAATCTGCACAACATAGTTCCATGCTCAAAAAGCTCAAAGTGACTCCTAGAGGAGAGGGTAATTTGAAGGGACAGGGGACAGGGGACTGGATTTGGAGTGTGGATCAGTACTACTGGACAATTGGCAGCAAGTCTTTAGGCTGTCATCTCAGTTGGGGAAGATGTTTTTGCAGATAGAATTAATAAAATAAATTAGAAAAAATCCTGGAATTGTCCAGAAGAGTTTAATCTCTCAGTAGAAGATTGATGCTATAATCTTGTATAATGTCGTGCATATAAAGCATTTAAAAGGTGTGCATTTTCTACAGTACTGGTATTGTTGACTTGTAAACAATCCACCCACTTGGCAGCATCTGATTTAGTGGTTGAATACAAGCCTGTCTTTTCAGTAGCATTGCTTTCAAAGAATTTCAACAGTGCATTCTTGAAACCAGCTTCTACAGAATGCGACGGCACCTTTTTGAGCTCTTTAAAATCAGTAACTGAGAAGATTACTTAAAATCAACCACTGTTAGAAACTTTCATTGCTTTTGGTAGCACTATAGTCTGTTACAGTCACCCTACCCCCACCACCACAAATGCATTGTGAAAATGTCTTTCACAACATTCCCTTTAAGCTACGCAGTCATGCAGGGCTCTGGAGCTCCCGCACAGCCGGCTCACTGGCTTTAAAATGGGAACAAACGTGAATGCGTGCTATTTTGAATGAGCCGAACAGCCCCTAAGAGGCCGCACACCCAAATAAAACAAAAGGGACCATTGTTCATACCACTCACCACTTGATTTTGAACTTTGCATTGTCTGACTAGCTGCAACCATTTTGTTTGACTTAGATTTGGGATATTCATCAGTTTTTGCCAAGATCCTGAGTGATAACTTGCACACTGGCTACTCTTACAGGAATAAATCTTCTTTATGTGCTTGTTGTACTAGGAAGTGGGGTAGCTCTATTGATAAAGGATGGAATCACTACAATAGTAAGAAACGATATTGGCTCAAATGATAAGGGTGTTGAAACAGTTTGGGTGGAGATGAGGAACAAATAAGGGGAAAAGGTCACTCGCTGGTGGGCATAGTCTATAGGGCCCCTAACAGCAGCAACTTTGTTGGTCGGAGCTGTCATGTATGTACTTTTGGGATCACTAGTCACAAGATGGTGTCGCCGTTGGAGGCCAGCCATTTTGTATATTACTCACTTTGGGCCTTTAATAAAGCAGAGCCAAGGTCATACCTCTTGGAGTTAAACAGTACTCAGTCTAACAGTTATTGCATACACAACAGGAGCATAAACCAGGAAATAGTGAGGGTTTGTAAAAAGGGAACAGCAATAATCATGGGTGATTTTTAACCTCCATATTGATTGCACAAATCAAATTGGTCAGGGTAGCCTTGAGGAGGAGTTCATAGAGTGCAAAAGGGACGAGTTCCTTGAGCACTATGTAACGGAACCAAATGGGGGCCAGGCTATCTTAGATCTGGTCCTGTGTAATGAGACAGGATTAATAAACCATCTCAAAGTAAAGGATCCCCTCAGAATAAGTGATCGTAGCATGATTGAATTTCAAATTCAGATGGAGGGTGAGAATGTTGGATCTCTAACCAGCGTACTAAGCTTAAATAAAGGAGACTATGAAGGTACGAGGGCAGAGTTGGCTAAAGTGAACTGGGAAAATAGATTAAAGTGTAGGACGGTTGATGAACAGTGGTGTACGTTTAAGGAGATATTTCACAACTCAAGAAAAATATATTCCAGTTAGGATGTTAGATCTCTTAATTTTAATGAAATACGAACTCCGATGGTAGTTTTAACTTTTTAATCTTGGCAGAGAGTAACAAGCTGCTGGCTGATTGCCAGTTTCTTTGTCTTACTGAAACCACATGGTCAAAATGGCTGTATTTATACCTGGATCAATTTACAGAAAAGAACTCGCCTTCTTTGACCTTATTGGCTCAATTGAAAGTCTTTTAACGTTTTAATTGGCTTGCTACCCAAGGTCCGAAAATGTCAAGTTGATTGATGACTTAACGCAATGTAGCATCTCTGACTTGTTGTCTGTGAATTTTCACAGCCTGTCTAAATGCAGCCTATTTGAATTCTCTATCAGAGGAGGAAAGGGTGTAAGAGGAAAGGGTGGCTAACTAAAGAAATAAAGGGTGGTATCCAATTTAAAAACAAGGACATACAAAGTGGCCAAAACTAGTGGGAGGACAGAAGACTGGGAAGCTTTTAAAAACCAGCAAAGAACGACTAAAAACATGATTTAAGAAAGGGAAGATGGACTATGAAAGTAAACTAGCGCAAAATATAAAAACAGATAGCAAGAGTTTCTGTAGGTATATAAAAAGGAAAATGGTACCTAAAGTAAATGTTGGTCCCTTAGAGGACGAGACTGGGTAATTAGTAATGAGGAACATGGAGATGGCAGAAACTCTGAACAAATATTTTGTATCAGTCTTTACGGTATTCAATATTCCGACAGTCGATGCTCTAGGGGCTATAGTGGGGGTGGAACTTAACACAATTACAGTCACTAAGGAGGTGGTACTCAGTAAGATAATGGGAGTAAAGGCAGATAAATCCCCTGGACCTGATGGCTTGTATCCTAGGGTCTTAAGAGAAGTAGCAGCAGTGATTGTATGCATTGGTTGTAATTTACCAAAATTCCCTGGATTCTGGGGAGGTCCCAGCAGATTGGAAAACTATAAATGTAACACCCCTATTTAAAAAAGGAGGCAGACAAAAAGCAGGAAAACATAGAAACATAGAAACATAGAAAATAGGTGCAGGAGTAGGCCATTCGGCCCTTCGAGCCTCCACCACCATTCAATATGATCATGGCTGATCATGCAACTTCAGTACCCCATTCAAGCTTTCTCTCCATACCCCTTGATCCCTTTAGCCGTAAGGGCCACATCTCACTCCCTTTTGAATATATCTAACGACCTGGCCTCAACAACTTTCAGTGGTCGAGAATTCCACAGATTCACCACTCTCTGAGTGAAGAAGTTTCTCCTCATCTTGGTCCTAAATGGCTTACCCCTTATCCTTAGACTGTGATCCCTGGTTCTAGACTTCCCCAACATCGAGAACATTCTTTCTGCATCTAACCTGTCCAATCCCGTCAGAATTTTATATGTTTCTATGAGATCCCCTATCATTCTTCTAAATTCCAGTGACTATAAGCCTAATCGATCCAGTCTTTCTTCATATGTCAGTCCTGCCATCCCAGGAATCAGTCTGGTGAACCTTCGCTGCACTCCCTCAATAACAAGAATGTCTTTCCTCAGGATAACTATAGACCAGTTAGTTTAACATCTGTGGTTGGGAAAATGTTGGAGTCCATTATTAAAGAAGCAGTTGCAGGACATTTGGAAAAGCAAAATTCAGTCAGGCAGAGTCAGCATGGATTTATGAAGGGGAAGTCATGTTTGACAAATTTGCTGGAGTTCTTTGAGGATGTAACAAACAGTGTGGATAAAGGGGAACCAGTGGATGTGGTGTATTTGGACCCAGAAGGCATTTGACAAGGTGCCACATAAAAGGTTGCTGCACAAGATAAAAGTTCACGGGGTTGGGGGTAATATATTAGCATGGATAGAGGATTGGCTAACTAACAGAGAACAGAGAGTTGGGACAAATGGTTCATTCTCTGGTTGGCAACCAGTAACTAGTGGGGTGCCACAGGGATCAGTGCTGGGACCCCAACTATTTACAATCTATATTAACGATTTGGATGAAGGGACCAAGTGTAATGTAGCCAAGTTTGCTGATGATACAAAGATGGGGGGAAAAGCAATGTGTGAGGAGGACACACAAAATCTGCAAAAAGATATAGACAGGCTAAGTGAGTGGGCAAAAATTTGGCAGATGGAGTTTAATGTTAGAAAGTGTGAGGTCATGCACTTTGGCAGAAAAAAAATCAAAGAGCAAGTTATTTAAATGGCGAAAGATTGCAAAGTGCTGCAGTACAGCGGGACCTGGGGGTACTTGTGCATGAAACACAAAAGGATAATATACAGGTGTAGCAAGTGATCAGGAAGGCCAGTGGTATCTTGGCCTTTATTGCAAAGGGGATGGAGTATAAAAGCAGGAAAGTCTTACTACAGCTATACAGGGTATTGGTGAGGTCACACCTGGAATACTGCGTGCACTTTTGGTTTCCATATTTGAATATGGATATACTTGCTTTGGAGGCAATTCAGAGAAGGTTCATTAGGTTGATTCTGGGGATGAGGGGGTTGACTTATAGAAACATAGAAAATAGGAGCAGGCCATTCGGCCCTTCGGGCCTGCACCGCCATTCAATATGATCATGGCTGATCATGCAACTTCACTACCCCACTCCTGCCTTCTCTCCATACCCCCGATCCCTTCAGCCATAAGGGCCACATCTAACTCCCTCTTGAA
Organism: Pristiophorus japonicus; assembly: GCF_044704955.1. Lineage (NCBI taxonomy): Eukaryota > Metazoa > Chordata > Chondrichthyes > Pristiophoridae > Pristiophorus > Pristiophorus japonicus. Next base: position 374,800,774 of record NC_091977.1, read on the forward strand.
TATATCCAATGAACTGGACTCAACAACTTTGTGTGGTAGAGAATTCCACAGGTTCACAATTCTCTGGGTGAAAAAGTTTCTCCTCATCTCGGTCCTATATGGCTTAGCTCTTATCCTTAGACCGTGACCCCTGGTTCTGGATTTCCCGAATATCGGGAACATTCTTCCAGCATCAAACCTGTCCAGTCCCGTCATAATTTTATGTTTCTATGAGATCCCCTCTCATTCTTCTAAATTCCAGTGAGCATAAGCCTAGCTGATCCAGTCTTTCTTTATATGTCAGTCATGCCATCCCGGGAATTAATCTGGTGAACCTTCGCTACACTTCCTCAATAGCAAGCATGTCCTTCCTCCGATTAGGAAACGAAAACTGCACACTATACTCAAGGTGTGGTGTCACCAAGGCCCTGTACAACTGCAGTAAGACCTCCCTGCTCCTATACTCAAATCCTCTCGCTATGAAGGCCAGCATGCCATTTTGTTCTTTACTGCCTGCTGTACCTGCATGCTTCCCTTCAGTGACCGATGTACCATGACACCCAGGTCTCGTTGCACCTCCCCTTTTACTAATCTGTCACCATTCAGATAATAATCTGCCTTCCTGTTTTTGCCACCAAAGTGGATAACCGCACATTTATCTACATTATACTACATCTGCCATGCATTTGCCCACTCACCTAATCTGTTCCAGTCACCCTGAAGTCCCTTGACACCTCCTCACAGCTCACACTGCCCCTAGCTTAGTGTCATCTGCAAACTTGGAGATATTGCATTCAATTCCTTCGTCCAAATCATTAATGTATATTGTAAATAGCTGGGGTCCCAACACTGAACCTTGCAGCACCCCACTAGTCACTGCCTGCCATTCTGAAAAGGACCTGTTTATTCCCACTCTTTGCTTCTTGTCTGCCAACCAGTTCTCTATCCACGTCAATACATTACCCCCAATACAATGTGCCTTAATTTTGAACACTAATCTGTGTGGGACATTGTCAAAAGCCTTTTGAAAGTCCAAATACACCACATCCACTGATTCTCCCTTATCCACTCTACGAGTTACATCCTCAAAAAAACTCTAGAAGATTTGTCAAGCATAATTTCCCTTTCATAAATCCATGCTGACTTGGACTGATCCTGTCACTGCTTTCCAAATGCGCTGCTATTACATCTTTAATAATTGATTCCAGCATTTTCCCCACCACCGATGTCTGGCTATAATTCCCTGTTTTCTCTCTCCCTCCTTTTTTACAAAGTGGGGTTACATTAGCTACCCTCCAATCCATAGGTACTGATCCAGAATCCATGGAATGTTGGAAAATGACCACTAATGCATCTACTATTTCTAGGGCCACTTCCTTAAGTACTCTGGGATGCAGACTTTCAGGCCCTGGGGATTTATCGGCCTTCAGTCCCATCAGTTTCCCTAACACCATTTCCTGGCTAATAAGGATTTCTCTCCGTTCTTCCTTCCCGCTAGACCCTTGGTCCCCTAGTATTTTCGGGAGGTTATTCGTGTTTTCCTTAGTGAAGACACAACCAAAGTATTTGTTCAATTGGTCTGCCATTTCCTTGTTCCCCATTATGAATTCACCTGATTCTGACTGCAAGGGACCTACATTAGTCTTCGCTAATCTTTTTCTCTTCACATATCGATAGAAGCTTTTGCAGTCAGTTTTTATTTTCCCTGCAAGCTTACTCTCATACTCTATTTTCCCCCTCCTAATTAAACCCTTAATCCTCCTTTGCTGAATTCTAAATTTCTCCGTCCTCAGGTTTGCTGCTTTTTCTTGCCAATTTATATGCCTCTTCCTTGGATTTAACACTATCCCTAATTTCCCTTGTTAGCCATGGTCGAGCCACCTTTCCTGTTTTATTTTTATGCCAGACAGGAATGTACGATAGTAGTAATTCATCCATGTGATCTTTAAATATCTGCCATTGCTTATCCACCATCAATCCTTTAAGTATCATTTGCCAGTCTATTCTAGCCAAATCACACCTCATACCATTAAAGTTTCCTTTTCTTTAAGTTATGAGGAAAGGTTGAGTAGGTTGGGCCTCTACTCATTGGAATTCAGAAGAATGAGAGGTGATCTTATCGAAACGTATCAGATTATGAGGGTGCTTGACAAGGTGGATGCAGAGAAGATGTTTCCACTGATGGGGGAGACTAGAACTGGAGGGCATGATCTTAGAATAAGGGGCTGCCCATTTAAAACAGAGATGAGGAGAAATCTCTTCTCTCAGAGGGTTGTAAATCTGTGGAATTTGCTGCCTCGGAGTGCTGTGGAAGCTGGGACATTGAATAAATTTAAGACAGTTTCTTAAACGATCAGGGGTTATGGGCAGGGAAGTGGAGCTGAGTCCATGATCAGATCAGCCATGATCATATTGAATGGCGGAGCAGGCTTGAGGGGCCGTATGGCCTACTCCTGTTCCTATTTTTTATGTTCTTATGTACTTCCAAGAATTAATAAAATATATATTTTTGACCTCTACTTTACTTTCTTCCATGAATCCCTGCTCTGTCAATCTTTGTTGGGATATGAACTGAGGTACAGAGGCACATGGAGTAGTAGGACTGCTGAGGGGCACAGGTGAGACATTAGTGAATCACAAGGGCCACCTGGTGGAACAGAGCTTTGAAATTGCATTGAAGCAACAGTATTAGAATGCAGAATGGGCAGGATGACGATCGTAGTTCAGCATCATGAGTTGGATTCACCATGTAAATCAGATAAGTAACACTTTTCCAGTAAAAAGACTCCGTAGAAATTCCAGCAGGCTGCTTTTGACAGTGAAAATGTGGCATTTTTGCTCCGATAAGAGAGATAATAAATTAATTTATTGCACACTAATTATGAAGGGAGGCAATTTAGATTACCTACCCCTTACCCACACAGTAATTTCTCATTTACTATGGCATTGTTGATATAGGATAGCTAATTTTATAACTCTACTATTAAAAGTTCTCCCAAATTAAAATTTGCATTTTTAAAAGAGCTCTCATTTGAAAAAAATAAATTAAAAGTGGAAGAGCCACCTGTTACCTTCTCAGACAGCTGTATCTGAAATGGAGAGGCAGTGGCAGCTACAGCTATCTGCTCTTGGTTCCCACCTACCCATACTCTGGCCAGCTGTCGTGGTACACATAGGCACTAACGATATAGATAAAAAAACTGGATGAGGTCTTACAAGCTGAGTTTAGGGAGCTAGGAGTTAAATTAAAAAGTAGGACCTCAAAGGTAGTAATCTCAGGATTGCTACCAGTGCCACGTGCTAGTCAGAGTAGGAATGGCAGGATAGCTAAAATGAATACGTGGCTTGAGGAGTGGTGCAGGAGGGAGGGATTTAAATTCCTGGGACATTAGAACTGGTTTTGGGGGAGGTGGGGCCCGCAGAAATCGGACTGTCTGCACCTGGGTAGGACCGAACCCATGTCTCAGGGAGAATGTTTGCTAGTGTTGTTGGGGAGGGGTTAAACTAATATGGCAGGGGGATGGGAACCTATGCAGGGAGACGGAGGGAAGTAGAATGGGGGCAGAAGCAAAAGATAGAAAGGAGATAAGGAAAGGTGGAGGGCAGAGAAACCCAAGACAAAAATCAAAAATGGCCACATTACAGCAAAATTCTAAAGGGACAAAGTGTGTTTAAAAAGACAAGCCTGGAGTCTCTGTGCCTCAATGCGAGGAGTATTCATAATAAGGTGGAAGAATTAACTGCACAGGCAGCTATTAACGAATATGATATAATTGGGATTATGGAGACGTGGCTCCAGGGTGACCAAGGCTGGGAACTCAACATCCAGGGGTATTCAATATTCAGGAAGGATAGACAGAAAGGAAAAGGAGGTGGGGTAACGTTACTGGTTAAAGAGGACATTACCGCAATAATAAAGAAGGACATTAGCTTGGATGATGTGGAATCTGTATGGGTAGAGCTGTGGAATACCAAAGGGCAGAAAACGCTAGTGAGAGTTGTGTACAGACCACCAAACAGTATTAGTGAGATTGGGGACAGCATCAAACAAGAAATTAGGGATGCGTGCTATAAAGGTACAGCAGTTATCATGGGCGACTTTAATCTACATATAGATTGGGCTAACCAAACTGGTAGCAATACGGTGGAGGAGGATTTCCTGGAGTATATTAGGGATGGTTTTCGAGACCAATATGGCGAGGAACCAACTAGAGGGCTGGCCATCCTAGACTGGGTGATGTGTAATGAGAAAGGACTAATTAGCAATCTTGTTGTGCGAGGCCCCTTGTGGAAGAGTGACCATAATATGGTAGAATTCTTCATTAAGATGTAGAGTGACACAGTTAATTCAGAGACTAGGGTCCTGAACTTAAGGTAACTTCGATGATATGAGACATGAATTGGTTAGAATAGACTGGCGAATGATACTTAAAGGGTTGACGGTGGATAGGCAATGGCAAACATTTCAAAATCACATGGCTGAACTTCAACAATTGTACATCCCTGTCTGGAGTAAAAACAAAACAGGGAAGGTGGCTCAACCGTGGCTAACAAGGGAAATTAGGGTTAGTGTTAAATCCAAGGAAGAGGCATATAAATTGGCCAGAAAAAGCAGCAAACCTGCAAAATTTAGAATTCAGCAGAGGAAGACAAAGGGTTTAATTAGGAGGGGGAAAATAGAGTATGAGAGGAAACATAGAAACATAAAAAATAGGTGCAGCAGTAGGCCATTCGGCCCTTCGAGCCTGCACCGCCATTCAATGAGTTCATGGCTGAACATGCAACTTCAGTACCCCATTCCTGCTTTCTCGCCATACCCCTTGATCCCCCTAGTAGTAAGGACTACATCTAACTCCTTCTTGAATATATTTAGTGAATTGGCCTCAACAACTTTCTGTGGTAGAGAATTCCACAGGTTCACCACTCTCTGGGTGAAGAAGTTTCTCCTCATCTCGGTCCTAAATGGCTTACCCCTTATCCTTAGACTGTGACCCCTGGTTCTGGACTTCCCCAACATTGGGAACATTCTTCCTGCATCTACCCTGTCTAAACCCATCAGAATTTTAAACATTTCTATGAAATCCGCTCTCATTCGTCTGAACTCCAGTGAATACAAGCCCAGTTGATCCAGTCTTTCTTGATATGTCAGTCCCGCCATCCCGGAAATCAGTCTGGTGAACCTTCGCTGCACTCCCTCAATAGCAAGAACGTCCTTCCTCAAGTTAGGACCAAAACTGTACACAATACTCCAGGTGTGGCCTCACTAAGGCCCTGTTTAGCTGTAGTAACACCTCCCTGCCCCTGTACTCAAATCCCCTCGCTATGAAGGCCAACATGCCATTTGCTTTCTTAACCGCTTGCTGTACCTGGAAGCTTGCTGGGAACATTAAAAACTGACTGTAAAGCTTCTATAGATATGTGAAGAGGAAAATTAGCAAAGACAAACGTAGGTCCCTTGCAGTCAGACTCAGGTGAATTTATAATGCGGAACAAAGAAATGGCAGACCAATTGAACAAATACTTTGGTTCTGTCTTCACGAAGAAGACACACATAACCTTCCGGAAGTACTAGGGGACCGAGGGTCTAGCGAGAAGGAGGAACTGAAGGAAATCCTTACTAGTCAGGAAATTGTGTTCGGGAAATTGATGGGATTGAAGGCCGATAAATCCCCAGGGCCTGATGGTCTGCATCCCAGAGTACTTAAAGAAGTAGCCCTAGAAATAGTGGATGCATTGGTGATCATTTTCCAACAGTCTATCGACTCTGGATCAGTTCCTGTGGACTGGAGGGTAGCTAATGTAACACCACATTTTTTAAAAAAGGAGGGAGAGAGAAAACACTCAATTATAGACCGGTTAGCCTGACATCAGTAGTGGGGAAAATGTTGGAATAGATGATTAAAGATGAAATAGCAGCGCATTTGGAAAGCAGTGACAAGATTGGTCCAAGTCATCATGGATTTATGAAAGAAAAATCATGCTTGACAAACCTTCCAGAATTTTTTGAGGATGTACCTAGTACAGTGGACAAGGGAGAACCAGTGGATGTGGTGTATTTGGACTTTCAAAAGGCTTTTGACAAGGTCCCACACAAGAGATTGATGTGCAAAATTAAAGCACATGGTATTGGGGGTAATGCATTGATGTGGATAGAGAACTGATTGGCAGACAGGAAGCAGAGAGTAGGGATAAACATGTCCTTCTCAGAATGGCAGGCAGTGACTAATGGGGTGCCGCAGGGCTCAGTGCTGGGATCCCAGCTATTTACAATATACATCAATGATTTAGATGAAGATATTGGGAGTAATATCTTCAAGTTTGCAGATGACTCTAAGCTGGGTGGCGGTGTGAGTGTAAGGAGGATGCTAAGAGGCTGTAGGGTGACTTGGACAGGTTAGGTGTGGGCAAATGCATGGCAGATGCAGTATAATGTGGATAAATGAGGTTATCCACTTTCATGGCAAAAACATGAAGGCAGAATATTATCTGAATGGCGGCAGATTAGGAAAAGGGGAAGTGCAACGAGACCTGGGTGTCATGGTACATTAGTCATTGAAAGTTGGCATGCAGGTACAGCAGGTAGTGAAGAAGGCAAATGGCATGTTGGCCTTCATAGCTAGGGGATTTGAGTATAGGAGCAGTGAGGTCTTAATGCAGTTGTACAGGGCCTTGGTGAGGCCTCACCTGGAATATTGTGTTCCGTTTTGGTCTCCTAATCTGAGGAAGGATATTCTTGCTATTGAGGGAGTGCAGCGAATGTTCACCAGACTGATTCCCGGGATGGGAGGACTGTCATGAGGAGAGACTGGATATCAACTGGGCCTGTATTCACTGGAGTTTAGAAGAATGAGAGGAGATCTCATAGAAACATATAAAATTCCGACGTGATTTGACAGGTTAGATGCAGGAAGAATGTTCCCGATGTTGGGAAAGTCCAGAACCAGGGGTCACAGTCTTATGGATAAGGGGTAAGCCATTTAGGACTGAGATGAGGGAGAAACTTCTTCACCCAGAGTTATTAACCTTTTGGAATTCTCTACCGCAGAGAGTTGATGCCATTTCGTTAGAGATATTCAAGAGGGAGTTAGATATGGCCCTGACGGCTAAAGGGATCAAGGGGTATGGAGAGAAAGCAGGAAAGGGGTACTGAGGTGAATGATCAGCCATGATCTTATTGAATGGTGGTGCAGACTCGAAGGGCCAAATGGTTGCCTCCTGCACCTATTTTCTATGTTTCTCAGACTGTACTTGGTGCAGGAGCAGATGTTCATGAGTGAATCATTAATTACAATTTTTATAAACTGAACGCAAAGAATAGTATTTCTGATGGACTCTACATATATTGTGGATACATAAATTCTATTTGGATGGCTTTTGAAAATTATTTCCAATTTTTATGGTAATCAGTTCATGAAAAAAGAACTTTAAAAAAAAACAATTAGCAGTCACACTTCTTAGGTTTTGTCTGTGATCACCATGGGTGGCGCTGAATGGATAAAATCACTTAAAATAAATAGTGGCGGAAAAAGTATTTTTTCGCTATTTTAAACATTTATAGATTTCAATTCATGTCTTTTATGAGATTTTTAGTCACAAATTGTGGGATTATGCAATTTTATTAATCAGTTCAGCAGCTTGAAAAATACTCCAAATAGTTGAACCTAATTCCATCTTTTCACAGGGAAATTTGTAATTATACTGTATTTTAAACAAAATCGCTTCTGAATTGTATACTGTGGTCTCCTAATATCATAAGAACACTCCCTCCAGAGATATGTTTACTGCTCTGGACCCTTCCTGAACACATGCCAGGTGAGTGACCAAGTCGGCATTTTTATTCTGAATAGAGACTAATGTTACATTGACACCAAATTGCAATGTATCTTAAGTTTGTGTCTCTGGTTCAGGTAGGTGGATATTGTTATATATTTAACCCTTGGAAACCTGTATCACACTACCACCAGAGGGCCTACCTGTTGGGAGTCCCAAGGGATCCCAGCATCCCTTGGGAGCATTGTATATAAGTAGGCCACCCATGCGGTACCTGCACTCTGGAGTCTAATTAAAGGAGCTAAGATCACACTTACTCATTGCTCACAGTACTCAGTTTCATCCTTTTATTATGAGCTTATCAATTGGCGACGACATAACGAACAATCGCGCGAAAATGCAAAGAACAGTTGGTATCCAGGAGAAGTTCTCAGAAGGGGACGATTGGGAGGCCTTCGTGGAGTGACTTAACCAATACTTCATGGCTAACGAGCTGGAAGGGGACGAGAACGCTGTCAAACGAAGGACGATCCTCCGAACTGTCTGTGGGGCAACAACCTATGGCCTCATGAAGAATCTTCTAGCTCCGGTAAAACCAACAACCAAATCCTATGAAGAATTGTGTACACTGGTCCGGGAGCACCTAAATCCGAAGGAAAGCATTTTGATGGTGAGGTATCGGTTCTACACGTGTCAACGGTCGGAGGGCCAGGAAGTGGCGAGCTACATCGCCGAACTAAGGCGCCTCGCAGGACATTGCGAATTTGATGGATTCCGAGAAGAAATGCTGAGAGACCTTTTTGTGCTTGGCATTGACTATGAGGTAATCCTTCGCAAACTATTGACTGTTGAAACACCAAATCTGAGCAAAAGCCATAACGATAGCCCAGGCATTTATATCCACCAGCGATAACGCCAAACAAATTTCGCAGCATAAAGAGGTTTCGGCCAGTACTGTGCACAAAGTAACGTCGTTTTCGAGCAGGAATATACATGGCAGAACATACACGCTGGCTGCTGCACGACCTCCGATGACCCAGAGTCCGCCATCAATTGTTAATGCGAGGCAGTTAACACCCTGTTGATGATGAGGAGGTGATCATTGGGCCCATCAATGCCGCTTCAAGCACTATGCGTGTAACTGCTGCAGAACAATGGGACACCTCCAGCGAATGTGCAAGTGAGCTGCAAACCCTGCAAACCACCACGTTGCAGAGGAAGATCAATCCACAGTGGATCAGGCTGAACTAGAGACTCGAACCGAGGAGGCAGAAGTGTACGGGGTACACACCTTCACCACGAAATGTCCTTCAATAATAAAAGATGAACTGAACGGATTTCCAGTATCCATGAAACTGGACACGGGTGCGAGTCAGTCCATAATGAGCAAAAAGGCCTTCAACGGCTTGTGCTGCAACAAGGCACACAGGCCCAAGCTCAGCCCCATTCACACCAAGCTAAGAACTTACACCAAAGAAATGATCCCTGTAATTGGCAGTGCAGAAGTCAAAGTCTCCTATGATGGAGCAGTGCGCGAACTCCCACTATGGATCGTGCCGGGGATGGCCCCACACTTCGGCAGAAGCTGGCTGGGAAAAATCCGCTGGAACTGGGACGACATCTGAGCGCTTTCGTCCGTTGATGACGCCTCGCGCCCAGGTTCTGAGCAGATTTCCATCGTTGTTCGAGCCAGGCGTTGGAAGTTTCTCGGGGGCAAAATTGCAGATCCATTTGGTTCACGGTACACGACCCATTCACCACCAGGCACGGGCGGTACCTTATATGATGCGAGAGAAAGTGAAAATTGAGCTGAACAGGCTGCAGCGAGAAGGCATCATTGTGCCGGTGGAATTCAGCGAGTGGGCCAGTCCGATCGCCCCGGTACTTAAAGGTGACGGCACGGTCAGAATTTGTGGGGACTATAAAGTAACGATTAACCGGTTTCCGCTACAGGACCAGTACCCGCTATCCAAGGCAGACGACCTATTTGCGACCCTGGCTGGAGGAAAGCCATTCACCAAGTTGGACCTGACCTTGGCCTACATGACACAGGAGCTGGAGGAATCTTCGAAAGGCCTCACCTGCATCAACACACCCAAAGGTCTGTTCATCTATAACAGATGCCCATTCGGGATTCGGTCGGCCGCGGCAATTTTCCAACAGAACATGGAGAGCCTGCTAAAGTTGGTTCCTCGCACCTTGGTTTTCCAGGACGACATACTGGTTACAGGTCAGGACACCAACGAACACTTGAAGAATCTGCAAGAGGTTCTAAGTCGGCTAGATCGCGTGGAACTCTGGTTGAAACGCACGAAGTGTGTTTTCCTGGCGCCAGAGGTCGACTTCTTGGGAAGAAGAATCGCGGCAGATGGCATCAGACGCACCGACGCCAAGATGGAGGCCATCAAGAACACGCCGAGACCACAGAACGTGATGGGACTCCAACTATTTCGGTAATTTCCTACCCGGGCTAAGCACCTTGCTAGAACCCCTACAAGGGGTTCTAGCAAGGGAGACGACTGGGTATGGGGGAATTCACGAGGCTGCCTTTGAGAAAGCCAGAAATCTGTTATGTTCCAACAAACTGCTTGTTCTGTATAACCCATGTAAACGATTATTGCTAGCTTGCGATGAGTCGTCATACGGGGTCGGGTGTGTGTTGCAACAGGCTAACGAATCGGGGATTTTGCAACCGATCGCCTATGCATCCATGAGTGTCCAAGGCCGAAAGGGCTTACAGCATGATTGAAAAAGAAGCTCTGGCGTGCGTTTACGGGGTGAAAAAAATGCACCAGTATTTGTTTGGCCTCAAGATTGAGCTTGTAACTGACCATAAGCCTCTCATATCACTATTCTCAGAGAGCAAAGGGATTAACACCAATGCCTCTGCCCGGATCCAAAGATGGGCACTCATGCTGTCTGCATACAACTATGTAATCCGCCACAGACCGGGCACAGAGAACTGTACTGATGCTCTCAGTCGGCTACCATTGCCCACCACCGGGGTGGAACTGGCACAGCCTGCAGACTTGCTCGTGGTGATGGATGCATTCGAAAATGAAAAGTCACCTTTTACAGCCTGCCAGATCAGGACCTGGACCAGCCAGGATCCTTTACTGTCCCTGGTTTTTAAAAAAAAAAGCTCTGTCCTCCATGGGAGCTGGTCCAGCGTCCCAGCGGAGATGCAGGAGGTGATTAAGCCGTTCCACAGGCGCAAAGACGAAATGTCCTTACATGCGGACTGTCTTTTGTGGGGTAATCGCATGGTCTTGCCCAAGAAAGGCAGAGAAACGTTCATTCGTGACCTACACAGCACCCACCCAGGCATTGTAACGATGAAAGCCATAGCCAGATCCCATGTGTGGTGGCCCGGCATCGACTCAGATTTAGAGTCATCCGTGCGTCAGTGCAACACTTGCTCTCAGCTGAGCAATGCACCCAGAGAGGCACCACTAAGTTTGTGGTCGTGGCCCTCCAAACCATGGTTGAGGATCCACGTGGACTATATGGGCCCATTTCTAGGCAAAATGTTCTTGGTTGTCATGGATGCTTATTCAAAATGGATTGAATGTGTAATAATGTCTGTAAGCACGTTCACCACCACCATCGAAAGCCTACGAGCCATGTTTGCCACACATGGCCTGCCTGATGTCCTAGTCAGCAAAATTTGGCCGTGTTTCACCAGTGCTGAATTCAAGGAATTCATGACCCGCAATGGGATCAAGCACGTCACATCTGCCCCGTTCAAGCCCGTATCCAACGGCCAGGCAGAACGAGCAGTTCAGACCATCAAGCAAAGCTTGAAATACATGTCAGAAGGCTCCCTGCAGACCCGACAGTCCTGAGTTCTGCTCAGCTACCGCACCAGACCCCACTCGCTCACCGGGGTTCCCCCAGTCAAGCTGCTCATGAAAAGGGCGCTCAAAGCAAGGCTCTCTCTTGTCCACCTTGATCGCCATGATCACGTAGAGGACAGGCAGCATTAACAAAGTATGTATGACTGCGCAAATTTGTCATGTGATATTGAGGTCAGTGGTCCTGTGTTTGTACTCAACTATGGACATGGTCCCAAATGGCTTGCGGGCTCAGTCATAGCCAAAGAAGGGAGTAGGGTGTTTCAGGTCAAATTGGCCAATGGACTAACGTGCAGAAAGCATTTGGACCAAATCAAATTGCGGTTCACTAACAGCTGCAAGCAACCCGAAGAGGACACCACCAACTTCGACCCTCCAACACACACACAAGTGGCAACCGACATCATGGTTGACCAAGAAGCCGAACTCGCCATCCCCAGCAGCCCAGCAAGGCCGGCTGCCCAGTAGCCCAGTGAAGAACCAACCAACTCACCCACACCTGCATTTGTACCGAAACAATCGACAAGAGAACGAAAAACCCCAGATCGTCTCGCCCTGTAAGTAAGTGTACTATTGATTTTGAGGGAGTGATCTTATGTATTTAACCCTTGGCAAACTGTATCACACCACCACCAGAGGGCCTACCTGTTAAAGTCCCAAGGGATCCCAGCATCCCTTGGGAGCACTATATATAAGCAGGTCACCCACACGGCACTCTGGAGTCTAATTAAAGGAGTTAAGGTCACACTTACTCATTGCTCACAGTACTCAAGCTCATAATAAAAGGATGAAACTATCAGATATGCTGTGCACAGAAGTTTTTGATTGTCTACTGCAAGCTACAGTACAAATTTAGAAAACGTTTCATGGACCTTGTTATCCGGCAGGCGGGAGAGGGTGGAGGGGAAGGGGATTAAAAATGGAAAAATGGGGAACACAACCCCAATCTGCTACTTACACGCCGCCCCCATTTTCACGGTGGTGCGTTTCATGGTGTGAGAGTATCTCACTGTGGAGAGGCTGGACACGTCATTAACATATTTAAATCAAGCTCCCACTGCGTCTGATTTAAATGTAGCAGTTGCCGCGCAGGTTTTCCAGGGCTCGGGAAATCCGATAGTAAAAGCAAGGTGGGAAGTGCCTTTCACAGCACTCCATGTGGATACCGCTGATACCTGGTATTTCTCTTTCTGCCCCCTCCCCCCACCATAACCTCTCTCTCGCTCTTTCCTCCCCCACCCATGTCTGATTGCCAGGAACCAATCCCAAGGGGCCCTGGTTGTGGCCTCCTGCTGCTGCGTTTCCAACCCAGTAACTGGCCAACTTGTCAGTTTGGCCGGCTGCCGAGTGGAGAACAGAAGAAAATAATTATAATGTCCTGCCGTTAAATGCGTCAGCATGTTCACGTTCCCGATCTCAATGGGTTCACTGGCTGTTTTCGCTCTCCCTGTAAATATTAGGGCTATGGAATTTAGATGCTGGCTTTCGTCTCATCACCAGTGTAAAATTAGGCCTTAGAAATGCCCTCAGTTTAGGCACAGTGCATTAATGCAGTTAGTTTTGTAAAATTGAGAAACCGGGTGAAAGGTCCAAACCAATTGTGCGGGAGATGAGTTAAATCAGGATGTAGTGATTAGGTAATGCCAAGCCTGGATTTAAAGGACTGAAGATTTTGGGAAGAAGGAAATACTGAGGGTGGTAAGGAGTTCCACATGTCTTAGGAAAAAATAAGTTAGAGTCTTGATTTTGCACAGTGGCGATGTTGGGAGGAGGAAGAGCAAGTAAGATGGTGTATTTACATAAGAACATAAGATATAGGAGCAGGAGTAGGCCACCTGGCCCCTCGAGCCTGCTCTGCCATTTAATAAGATCATGGCTGATCTAATCATGGACTCGGCTCCACTTCCCTGCCCGTTCCCCATAACCCTTTATTCCCTTATCGCTCAAAAATCTGTCTATCTTTGCCTTAAATATATTCAATGACTCAGCCTCCATAACTCTCTGGGGCAGAGAATTTCATAGATTTACAATCCTCTGAGAGAAGAAATTCCTCCTCATCTCAGTTTTAAATGGGGGGGGGGCCCTTATTCTGAGACTATTTGCCGTAGTTTTAGTTTCCCCTATGAGTGGAAATATCCTCTCTGCATCCACCTTGTCGAGCCCCCTCATTATCTTATATGTTTCGATAAGATCACCTCTCATTCTTCTGAACTCCAATGTGTATAGGCCCAACCTATCTTCATAAGTCAACCCCCTCATCTCCGGAATCAACCGAGTGAACCTTCTCTGAACACCTTAGAACATGCAAGAGAAGACAGTTCATAACAGGATTCATGATAAAACAGAGAACAGCAAGGAAGGGATTACCTACAAAATCACCACTACAGTGGCCATACTAAAACCACATTGGCCATGATGGATTAGACCAGGAAAATCCTAGGTCAAGAGACATTTTCTATGTTTACAACAACACCTTTGGATTTATATAACACCTTTTTAATGTAGTAAAATGTTCCAAGCCACTTCACAAGAGCGTCATCAAACAATTTGACACTGAATCATATAAGGAGATATTGGGACAGGAATGTCTCAAAGGAGGAAAGAGAGGCGGCGATGTTTAGGGAGGTAATTCCAGACTTTAGGGTCTCAGCAGCCCAAGGCACGCCAACCAATGGTGGAGCAATGAAAATCGGGGATGTGCAAGAGGCCGAATTGGAGGAACGCAGAGACCACTTGAGGATTGAAGGGCTGGAGGAGGTTGCCGAGATAGGGAGGGGAAAGACCTCTTTAAAGTGTTATATAAATGCAAGTTCTTGTTTAGCTTTAAAACATTGCTCGTTATTTTGAAGTTTGGCCTGATTTACCTTTTGGATGTGAAGAAATAAATTTGCAGAATAGTAGAAAATTAACTGGGTCAGGTGAAGTTAATATTATTGATTTTGTATGATTTGTTAAAGGAGTGAATTTAATGATCCAAATAGCATTTTCATGCTCTTAGCCAAATACAAGAATGTAAGAATGTTATGATCAGTTCAAGACAGTCCACCCTAGAATTTTACCCACTTCGTGTAGAAAAATCCTAGAACTTCACTCACAATCTTATTTTGATAGGAAATTCCTCACAGTAGAATTTCCTATGTGAAACTGCATCCTACAATGCTATGACATACTGCATGAATCTGCACTGCACTGTACCACCTGGATGTCTACATCTATTCAGTTCCAACAGAGCTTGCTGGATAGCGATCAGGAATGGGACATCTGGACAATTTTCCATTTCCTAGTCTGGGGCACTGAGACCAATAGTAGCACCCTACTCTGCCCCAGTTCAGATCAGCTAATTCAGCACAAACTGGGATTGTAAACTGGTCTGTGTGGATTAGCTACTCATTACCTTAACCAGCTAATACTTAAAAAAAAACGATTTTTGAACAAATAAAGGATTGAGCAAAATGTTTAACCACTAATATTTAATAGCACCATTCAAAGCAGCATCTTAGGCAAATGGGTTTTTGCTCTGGAAATTGTAAAGAAAGTTCTATCGTTGATTATGATTGAGAGTTTAATAGTGACAAGCAACTATACTTCACAGTTTGTATAGATTTCTTCTATATTCTACTGGAGTAAAAATAAAACGGGAAGGTAGCTCAACCGTGGCTAACAAGGGAAATTAAGGATAGTGTTAAATCCAAGGAAGAGGCCTATAAATTGGCCAGAAAAAGCAGCAAACCTGAGGACTGGGAGAATTTTGTAATACAGCAGAGGAGGACAAAGGGTTTAATTAAGAAGGGGAAATTAGAGTATGCGAGGAAGCTTGCTGGGAACATAAAAACTGACTGCAAAAGCTTCTATAGATATGTGCAGAGAAAAAGATTAGTGAAAACAAACGTAGGTCCCTTGCAGTCAGATTCAGGTGACTTTATAATTGGGAACAAAGAAGTGGCAGACCAGTTAAACAAATACTTTGTGTCTTCCTTCCTGAAGACAGAACCAAATAATCTTCCGGAAATACAAGGGACCGAGGGTCTAGTGAGAAGGAGGAACTGAAGGATATCCTTATAAAGCGGGAAATTGTGTCCAGAAAATTGATGGGATTGAAGGCCGATAAATCCCCGGGGCCTGATAGTCTACATCCCAGAGTACTTAAGGAAGTAGCCATAGAAATAGTGGATACATTGGTGATCATTTTCCAACAGTCTATCGACTCTGGATCAGTTCCTATGGACTGGAGGGTAGCTAATGTAACACCACTGTTTAAAAAAGGAGGGAGAGAGAAAACGGGTAATTATAGACCGGTTAGCCTGACATCAGTAGTGGGGAAAGTGTTGGAATCAATCATTAAGGATGAAATAGCAGCGCATTTGGAAAGCAGTAACAGGATCGGTCCAAGTCAGCATGGATTCATGAAAGGGAAATCATGCTTGACAAATCTTCTGAAATTTTTTGAGGATGTAACTAGTAGATTGGACAAGGGAGAACCAGTGGATGTGGTGTATTTGGACTTTCAAAAGGCTTTTGAAAAGGTCCCACACAAGAGACTGGTGTACAAAATCAAAGCACATGGTATTGGGGGTAATATACTGACGTGGATGGAGAACTGGTTGGCAGAGAGGAAGCAAAGAGTCGGGATAAACGGGTCCTTTTCAGAATGGCAGGCAATGACTAGTGGAGTGCTGCAGGGCTCAGTGCTGGGACACCAGCTCTTTACAATATACATCAATGATTTAGATGAAGGAATTGAGTGTAATATCTCTAAGTTTGCAGATGACACTAAGCTGGGTGGTGGTGTGAGCTGTGAGGAGGACGCTAAGAGGCTGCAGGGTGACTTGAACAGGTTAGGTGAGTGGGCAAATACATTGCAGATGCAGTATAATGTGGATAAATGTGAAGTTATCCACTTTGGGGGCAAAAACACGAAGGCAGAATATTATCTGAATGACGGCAGATTAGGAAAGGGGGAGGTGCAACGAGACATTGGTGTCGTGGTTCATCAATCATTGAAAGTTGGCATACAGGTACAGCAGGTGGTGAAGAAGGCAAATGGTATGTTGGCCTTCAGAGCTAGGGGATTTGAGTATAGGAGCAGGGAGGTCTTACAACAGTTGTACAGGGCCTTGGTGAAGCCTAGCTGGAATATTGTGTTCAATTTTGGTCTCCTAATCTGAGGACAGACGTTCTTGCTATTGAGGGAGTGCAGCGAAGGTTCACCAGACTGATTCCTGGGATGGAGGGACTGACCTATGAGGAGAGACTGGATCAACTGGGCCTTTATACAGTTTAGAAGGAGTTTAGAAGGATGAGAGGGGATCTGATAGAAACTTGCAAAATTCTGACGGGACTGGACAGGTTAGATGTGGGAAGAATGTTCCCGATGATGGGGAAGTCCAGAACCAGGGGACACAGTGTTAGGATAAGGGGTAGGCCATTTAGGACTGAGATGAGGAGAAACTTCTTCACTCCGAGAGGAGTTAACCTGTGGAATTCCCTATCACAGAGAGTTGTTGATGCCAGTTCATTGGATATATTCAAGAGGGAGTTAGATATGGCCCTTGCGGCTAAAGAGATCAAGGGGTAAGGAGAGAAAGCTGGAAAGGGGTACTGAGGGAATGATCAACCATGATCTTATTGAATGATGGTGCAGGCTCGAAGGGCCGAATGGCCTACTCCTGCACCTATTTTCTATGTTTTTATATTTCTGTGAGTGATTTTCAGTCTTGAGGAATTACTTTTTATATTTGTTGTCGAGGCTGTATTTATTCCAAGTTGTCTTGAGGGCATTAAGGGCTAACCATGTAATGTGGAACTAGAGTCACATGGAGGGCAAACCAGGTAGGAGTGGTAGGTTCCCTTCCCAGAAGGATGTTAGTTGGTGGTTTTTACACCAATCCAACAGCATTTATTGTTATTTTATCTGGTGCCAGCCCACAAATGATCAGATTTAATTAATTCAATTTACCAATTTGTCATGATGGGATTTGCTCATATCCTCGGGCATAACCACTACACCACTATACCCAATAACTTCAGTCAAATCTTCAAAAGTTCAATTATTCCTTTGTGCAGTAAATATTGGCTGGGAATTACTTGGCACCAGGATCAGCTCTGAAGAAATTCACCTTTTACTTTTTGCAAATCTGCTTATGTGTTTTTTTTTAAAACTTAATTTGTCACTTCCAACCTATTGAATATATAGAAAGATTCCGCAGTAACCTCTCGTAATCGAAGCTGCAGGAAAGCAATTATTTTTTAATTCGCCAAACACTGCAAGAGGAAATGTCAATATTGCAGAGCTGTTCATTTGTCAGTATTTTTTTTTGCTTATAAACTTATCTCCTTTATTAATCAGCTATAATCAATTTAGATTTGCAGCAGACTTTTGGGGAGCTGCAGGATGTCTGATATTTTAGCAATGGGTGGTAAACTTAAAAAAAAAAATTTTGAATCATGAATACATAGTAAAGGTAAAGGATGACTTAATTGTATTAATTTATATAGCGCCTTTCATGACACCCCAAATAACTTTACAACCGATGAAGTACTTTTGAAATGTTGTCACTGTTGTAATGTAGGAAACGCTGCAGTAATTTGCCCACAAATAACGAGATAATGACTAGGTAATCTATTTTAGTGACCTTGGTTGAAGGATAAACACTGGCCAGGACACATAAGAACGTAAGAACATAAGAATTAAGAGCAGGAGTAGGCCATATAGTCCCTCGAGCCTGCTGCGCCATTCAAGGTTGGAAATCGGTGGTTAGTGGTATGCCACAGGGATCGGCGCTGGGACCACAACTGTTTACAATATACATAGACGACCTGGAAGAGGGGACAGAGTGTAGTGTAACAAAATTTGCAGATGACACAAAGATTAGTGGGAAAGCGAGTTGTGTAGAGGACACAGAGAGGCTGCAAAGAGATTTAGATAGGTTAAGCGAATGGGCTAAGGTTTGGCAGATGGAATACAATGTCGGAAAATGTGAGGTCATCCACCTTGGGGGGGGGGGGGGGGGGGAAACAGTAAAAAGGAATATTATTTGAATGGGGAGAAATTACAACATGCTGTGGTGCAGAGGGACCTGGGGGTCCTTGTGCATGAAACTCTTTTTGGAGTTCACCTGCAAAAACATAAAACATGTATCCGTGCCACCCGACCTGGATGACACACACAAGACATTTACAAGGCCCCTTTTTTATTTATTTTTTTTGTGTTTTTTTTTTTTTGGGGCACTAAAATCACAATTTTTCCCTTTTTCCAGTGCCCCCTATAAAAGGAGAGGGGGACACTAAAAGCACCGGCAATTAAAACAAATTAAACTTTAAAACGTAAAATCAAATTAAAATTTGGTTGCCGGGCGTGATGATGCACTCCAGTCCCTCCGGTGCCCACCTCTCGCGGAAGGCCGCGAGCGTACCGGTGGACACCGCGTGCTCCATCTCCAAGGACACCCTGGATCGGATGTAAGAGCGGAAGAGAGGCAGGCAGTCAGGTTGAACGACCCCCTCGACCGCCCGCTGCCTGGACCGGCTGATGGCACCCTTGGCCGTGCCCAGGAGCAGTCCTACGAGGAGGCCCTCGGACCTACCCGCTCCCCTCCGCACAGGGTGCCCAAAGATCAGGAGAGTGGGACTGAAGTGCAGCCAGAATTTCAGGAGCAGCCCCTTCAAATAGTGGAACAGGGGCTGCAACCTTGTGCATTCAATAAAAACATGGAACACGGACTCCTCCAGACCGCAGAAATTGCAGGCGGCCTGGGAGTCCGTGAACCGGCTTAAAAATTTGTTGCACGGCACTGCTCCGTGCACCACCCTCCAGGCCAAGTCCCCGATGAATAGTGGGAGGACCCCTGCGTAGAGTGCCCTCCATCGGGGACCCCCGCCTCCTCCGGACGGCAAGATGGTACGCCATGGCGTGTCCGGACGGCCGGCGAGGATGGCAAAGTTGAGGGTGTGCAGGTCCTTGTGCATGAATCCTAAAAAATTCGTTTGCAGGTGCAGCAGGTAATCAGGAAGGCGAATGGAATGTTGGCCTTCATTGCGAGAGGGATGGAGTACAAAAGCCGGGAGGTCCTGCTGCAACTGTACAGGGTGTTGGTGAGGCCGCACCTGGAGTACTGCATGCAGTTTTGGTCACCTTACTTAAGGAAGGATATACTAGCTTTGGCGGGGTTACAGCGACGATTCACTAGGCTGATTCCGGAGATGAGGGGGTTACCTTATGATGATAGATTGAGTAGACTGGGTCTTTACTCGTTGGAGTTCAGAAGGATGAGGGGTGATCTTATAGAAATATTTAAAATAATGAAAGGGATAGACAAGATAGAGGCAGAGAGGTTGTTTCCACTGGTCAGGTAGACTAGAACTAGGGGGCACAGCCTCAAAATATGGGGGAGCCAATTTAAAACCGAGTTGAGAAGGAATTTCTTCTCCTAGAGGGTTGTGAATCTGTGGAATTCTCTGCCCAAGGAAGCAGTTGAGGCTAGCTCATTGAATGTATTCAAATCACATAGATTTTTAACCAGTAAGGGAATTAAGGGTTATGGGGAGCGGGCGGGTAAGTGGAGCTGAGTCCACGGCCAGATCAGCCATGATCTTGTTGAGTGGCGGAGCAGGCTCGAGGGGCTAGATGGCCTACTCCTGTTCCTAATTCTTATGTTCTTATGTAAGATCATAACTGATTTTCGACCTCAACTCCACTTTCCCGCTCGATCCCCATATCCCTTGATTCCCCTGGAGTCCAAAAATCTATCTATCTCAGCCTTGAATATTTAATGACTCAGTATCCATAGCCCCATAGGATAAAGAATTCCAAAGATTCACAACCCTTTGGTGAAGAAGTTCCTCCATCTCAGTCTTAAATTGCTAACCCCTTATCCTGAGACTCTGCCCCTAGTTTTAGACTCTCCAGCCAGTGAAAACCACCTCTCAGCATCTATCCTGTCAATCCTCCTTAGAATATTCTACGTTTCAATGAGATCACCTCTCATTCTTCTAAACTCCAGAGAGTCTAGGTCCAATCTACTCAATCTCTCCTCATAGGACAACCCTCTCATTCCAGGAATCAATCTCATAAACCTTTGTTGCACTGCCTCTAAGGCAAGTGCATCATTTCTTAGATAAGGAGACTGAAACTGTGCACAATACTCCAGGTGTGGTCTCACCAAAGCCCTGTACAATTGTAGTAAGACTTCCTTGTTGTACTCCAAGCCCCTTGCAATAAAGGACAACATGCAATTTGCCTTCTTAATTGCTTGCTGTATGTGCAAGCTAGCTTTCTGTGTTTCCTGCACGAGGACACCAAAATCTCTCTGAACACCAACATTTAATAGTTTCTCACTATTTAAAAAAAATTCTGTTTTTCTATTTTTCCTACCAAAGTGAATAACATCACATTTCCCCACGTTATACTCCATCTGCCACCTTATTGCCCACTCACTTAACCTGTCTATATCCCTTTGCAGACTCTTTATGTCCTCCTCACAGCTTATTTACCCATCTAGCTTGTATCGTCAGAAAACTTGTATACATTGCACTCAGTTCCTTCATCTAAGTCATTAATATAGATTGTAAATAGCTGAGTCCCAAGCACTGATACTTGTGGCACTCCACTGGTTACAGCCTGCCAACCGGAAATTGACCTGTTTATCCCTACTCTCTGTTTTCTGTCTGTTAACCAATCCTCTATCCATGCTAATATATCACCTGCAACCCCATGTGCCCTTATCTCGCTTAACAATCTTTTATGTGGCACCTTGTCAAATTCCTTTTGGAAATCCAAATATACCACATCCACTGGTTCCCCTTTATCTACCCTGCTAGTTACATCTTCAAAAATAAATTTGTTAAACACGATTTCCCTTTCATAAAACCATGTTGACTCTGCCTAATCATATTATGATTTTCTAAGTGCCCTGCTACCACTTCCTTGATAATGGATTCCAGCATTTTCCTGACAACCGATGTCAGGCTAACTGGCTTGTAGTTCCCCATTTTCACTTCCTCCTTTATTGAATAGTGGGGTTACATTTTCCACCGTTTCAATTCGCTGGGACTGTTCTAGAATCTAGGGAATTTTGGAAGATCACAACCAATGCATCTTCCAAAATTCCCTAGACACAGGGGAAAAACTCCCCTGCTCTTCTTAGAATAGTGTCATGGGATCATTTATGACCACTTGAGAGGGCAGGCATGACCTCGGTTTAACATCTTATCTGAAAGATGGCGCCTCTGACCGTGCAGCACTGCCTCAGTCAGCCTAAATTATGAGTATGTCTCTGGAGTGGGACTTGAACCCACAACCTTCTGATTCCGAGGCAAGAGTGCTACCTACTGAGCCATGGCTGAAACTTAGCCAACTTCAAATCATATAATTTGTGAGAATTTTTTTTCCTAAGCTACTGGTTCCCTCCTATATGGATGTGCTGGTTAATCTTTGTCCATGCATTCACCCATCAAGAACCTCAACCCTAGCTTAAAGAAAGATTGTCATCACTTGAGTCAATTTGAGAAAGCTTTAGTTTGTAATGTGATTTGCATTGAAAAACATTGTACCAAAATATCACCACACATCAAATTATGTTCTCCTGTCATGTTCATCATGATTGTTGTTTTCACTCTATCTGCAAAATTCCCTTTTTAAATGTATTTTTCCATTCTCCTTGTTTACAAATATCCTGTACAGGTTTCAGACACGAGCCTACCACATTGTCCTTATTCAAAGACATACCTGGGAAGTTACATTACTTTCTATCTTCTGAATAGTCAATTCAGAATACTTTATTTAAAAACATATACTTTATTTATATTTGCGTAAACATTATATCAAGTATTAAGGAAAATGTATTTTCTTTCTACCACAAGAAGTCATGTACAGGCATCATACAGAAAAATGCTAAAGTGACTTCCCTCCTGATGCCCAAAGACTGAGTGAGTTATTGGGTAGTAATGTGCACTCTAAGCCATGGCCAGCTTAGCTCAATTACACACTCTTGTACAGTATAATGAGAGTGACTTTTTGGCTTAACCAAATAATGGGTAGGCTAGAATTGTTCTTTGAATGTTATGTATAATGCCACATAGATGAACTGGGACAGAGCTGTGTTCATTTCCTCCCCGCTCCTAGACTGAGCATTGCATTAGACAAGTTATACTAGTTACATACGTCTGGGTTGTTAGGAAATGCATGAATACAATGAATTGCTAGCAGAAATATGGTTTTGGTAGTTCTTCTGGTGAGCACTTGGTAGTACTACATTATCATGCTAGGTCAGTGCTCCTTTTGAATTCTCCAGTCTTACTCCTCCCAAGCTCCAAGTATGCCATCCTGCTCACTTTTCCTCTTTCCTAAATCAAGACTCATTACACAATTTACTACTCCAACTCTTCTTTTTTTCCCCGGACTCCCAAAACAATGGAACTCCTTACCATCCTTAGATTGTCCTTCTTTCTACAATCTATAGGCTTGTAAAACTCGAGCTTGGTGTCACCTCGACAATACTTTACATTATCTTTCACTATCTCCTAATCTTTTTGACTTTGGTGACATCTTGCAATTTGTCCTTCACTTGGGTTTCTCAGTTTAAAAAAAATTGAATGTGGTAGATGGTCTAGCAGAGCAGAGATTATGTTTCAGATCATGTGGTTGTGAGTTTTAAGTCCCAGAACTTCTTGACATTCACATTCATCTGTTTTGTAATTTCTCACCTGGGCTGCTGAGTGTGGTATCTCATGGATGAGGTGGATACTACTTTGGTGGGGGAGGGAGGGAAGATGAGGAAAAACTATTACATGGGATTACATAGGATATACAGTACAGAAACCGGCCATTCAGCGCAACCAGTCCATGCTGGCATTTATGCCCCACTTGAGCCTCCTCCTGTCTTTCCTCATCTAAATCTATCAATATAACACTCTTCCCTTCTCCCTCATGTGCTTGTCTAGCCTCCCCTTAAATGCATCTATACTATTCGCTTCAACCACTCCCTGTGGTAGTGAGTTCCACATTCTCACCACTCTTTGGGTAAAGAAGTTTCCTCTGAATTCCCTATTGGATTTCTTGGTGACTATCTTATATTGATGGCCTCTAGTTATGCTCTTCCCCACAAGTGGAAATATTCTCCCTGTATCCACTCTATCAAAACATTTCAGAATTTTAAAGACCTCTGTAAGGTCTTAGATCTCTAAAAGGATATAGACAGGCTAAGTGAGTGGGCAAAAATATGTCAAAGTGTAAAGTCATGCACTTTGGCAGAAAAAAAATCAAAGAGCAAGTTATTATTTAAATGGAGAAAGATTGCAAAGTGCCACAGTACAGCGGGACCTGGGGGTACTTGTGCATGAAACACAAAAGGATAGTATGCAGGTACAGCAAGTGATCAGGAAGGCCAATGGAATCTTGGCCTTTATTGCAAAGGGGATGGAGTATAAAAGCAGGGAAATCTTGCTGCAGCTATATAAGGTATTGGTGAGGCCACACCTAGAATACTGTGTGCAGTTTTGGTTTCCATATTTACGAAAGGATATATTTGCTTTGCAGGCAGTTCAGAGAAGGTTCACAAGGTTGATTCCGGGGGTGAGAGGGTTGACTTATGAGGAAAGGTTGAGTAAGTTGGGCCTCTACGCATTGGAATTCAGAAGAATGCAGTGTGATCTTATCGAAACTTATAAGATTATGAGGGGGCTTGACAAGGTGAATGCAGAGAGGATGTTTCCACTGATGGGGGAGACTAGAACTAGAGGACATGATCTTAGAATTAGGGGCCTTCCATTTAAAACCGAGATGAAGAGAAATTTCTTCTCTGAGGGTTATAAATCTGTGGAATTTGCTGCCCGAGAGCTGTGGAAGCTGGGACATTGAATAAATTTAAGACAGAAATCGACAGTTTCTTAAACGATAAGGGGTTATGGAAAGTGGGCAGGGAAGTGGAGCTG
Source organism: Pristiophorus japonicus (assembly GCF_044704955.1). NCBI lineage: Eukaryota > Metazoa > Chordata > Chondrichthyes > Pristiophoridae > Pristiophorus > Pristiophorus japonicus. Next base: position 374,825,304 of record NC_091977.1, read on the forward strand.
AGTCCATGATCAAATCAGCCATGATATTGATTGGCGGAGCAGGCTCGAGGGGCCGTTTGGCCTACTCCTGTTCCTATTTCTTATGTTCTTAAGGTCACCCTTCAGCCTTTTTTCAAGAGAAAAGAAACTCGGCCTGTTTATCCTTTCCTGATATGTATACCCTCGCATTTCTGATATCATCCGTGTAAATCTTCTCTACGCCCTCTCTGGTGTCTCTATAACCTTTATATAATATGGCGACCAGAACTGTACGCAGTACTCTAAGTGTGTTCTAACCAAGGTTCGATACAGCTTTAGCATAACTTTTCAATTCTATCCCTCTGGAAATAAATCCTAGTGCATGGTTTGCTTTTTCATGGCCTTGCTAACCTGTGTCGCAACTTTTAGTGATTTGTGTATTTGTACTCCGAGATCCCTTTGTTTCTCTACCCCACCTAGATGCTCACCCTCCAATTAATAAGTGACCTCCCTATTCTTCCTACCAAAATTAATACCTCACATTTATCCCTGTTGAACTTCATTTGCCCATTATATGCCCATTTTGCAAGTTTATTAATATTCTCCTGTAATTTGTTGCAGTACTCCTCAATATCGACTATCCCCACACAATTTGGTGTCATCTGTAAATTTAGAAATTGTGTTTTTGTTTCCAAAGTCTAAATCGTTAATGTAAATTGCAAACAATAGTGGTCCTAGCACTGATCCTTGTGGAACACTACTACCCACCTTCTACCACTGTGAATAGCTACCCTTTACTCGTACTCTCTGCTTTCTGTCTTGAAGCCAGCTAGCTATCCATTCTGCTGCTTATCCCCTGACTTCGCATTCTCTGGCCTTGTTTATCAGTCTATTATGGGGAACCTTATCAAAGGCCTTTTGGAAAATCTAGATAAATTACATCTACTGCATTATTATTGTCTACTCTCTCTGTGACCTCTTCAAAAAATTCAATAAGGTTGGTCAAGCAAGACTGTCCATTTTGTAATAGTTTTTAAAAATTTCTCTCCTAATCTCTTCGTATTCTCTCATATCATGCACTCCCTTGCTGTATATGCCTCTTTCCTTATCCTCAATTGTTCTCTTATGGCTTTACTCATTCAGAGTCTCATTGTTCTTTTCCTTTTACTAGAATATATTGCTCTTTCACTCTGTTGAACACCGTTTTAAATATTTCTCATTGCTGTTCTACATCATTGTTTGCCAATATTGTTGCCCATTTTATTTTCCCAAGTTCTATTCTCAGCCCCTCAAAATCAGCTTTTCTCCAATCTATTAACCTGGTTTTCATCATACTTGTGTTCTTCTCAATTATCATAAAGCGTATTATATTATGGTCACTATTGCCTAGATGGTCCCCTATTTTTACTTCTCTTATCTGCTCTGGTTCATTCCCCATTACTAGATCCAATAAGCGAATCCTGCCTTTTTGGGCTTTTTTATTGGGTTAGAAAGGAGTCTTGTACGCATTGTAGGAATTCCATTCCCTTATCTCCCTTACCTAGTTCTTCTATCCAATTAATATTGGGGTAGTTGAAATTCCCCATGGTTATTATTCTATGTTTTTACTCATTTCCCTAATTTGTCTGCATATTTCTTCCTTCATCTCCCTTCCACTTTTAGGTGGTCTGTAGACTACTCCTTTTAGTGTAATTGATCCTTTTATTATCTTTTATCTCTATCCATATGGATTCTACTTTGTCTTGCTGAAAGCTGCCATTATATTATCCCTAATAAGTACAGCTACTCTACCTCCCCTTTTCCCCTCTCTGTCTTTTCTAAATATGTTATACCCTGCAATGTTTAATTCCCAGTCTTGATTTTTCTGTAGCCATGTCTCAGTAATCCCTACCATTCCTCACAACACATGATTGCCTCCAGCTCCCCTATTTTATTATGGACACTGAGTGCATTGCTGAACAGAGAGTTTAACTCATTTTTAATAGGATTTACTCTCGCTTTATGTTTAACCATCTTTTTAGACTCCTGTTCAATAACTCTATTTACTCCCTTGCCATCAGTGTCCTCCCTTAATTTATTCTTACCTATGCTCTCTTTTCTTGTTTTGTTTATAATTAGGTTGATTAAGTTTCTTGTAGATCCCTCCTCCTTCCCCCCCTGCCATCTTGGTAGTTTAAAGCCTTTGCCACCTCCCTATTTAACCTTTTCTGCTAGGACAAGGGTCCCATCCCGGTTCAGGTGGAGCCCATCCCATCGTTATGGCTCCTTCCTGTCCCAGAACTGGTGGAGTGTCCACTGAAAAGGAGCCCTCTTTTCCACACAGCTCTTTAGCCACTCCAGGGAGAATCAGCACCCGTGGGTCATATCCACCAGGGAGAGTTGGACCCCATGGGACCCATATCCCAGAACGAGTTAGGACCCGTGGGAGCCATACCTCAAGAAGAGTTGGCTCCCATGGGACCTGTATCCCAGGGGAAGTCAGTATCAGTGGATCCCGTACACTAGGGAGAGTTAGGACCCGTACCCCAGGGGGAGTCGGCGCCCATGGGACCCATACCCCAGGGGGAGTCGGCACCTATGGGACCCGTACCCCAGGGAGAGTTAGTTTCCGGGGGAGTCGGCACCTGTGGGACATGTTCCTCACGATAGTTGGCACCTATGGGACAAGCAACCCAGGAGGAGTCGGCATGTAACTGATGAATATAAGTTTACATGGCATTGTGTTTGTAGGTTTTCAGAAAATCTTTGATAAAGTTCTTCATGAAATACTGCTGCTGGAACTGAAAGCAGTGGGAATTTATGGTGAAATTGATTGCAGGAAAGAAAGCAGTGGGTATTTGTTAATGGGATGATGTCATTTGTAGGGGAAGTACTAAGTGGCATGCCTCATGGATGCTGTTGGGGCCCCTACTGTTCCTAGTCTACATTAACAATTTAGGTTCAAAATATTGTGTATGTGGGCAATCTGTTAATGACTCCACGAGGCAGGGGTATGGTACTTAAGCTGTGAAGACTGTAGTCCTTTATTGCAGCTCCTAGAGTGAGGACACCAAGAAGTGAGCTCCCTTTTATACAGGATTACCTGCAGTGTGCAGGTGACCCTTCGGCCTCCAGTAGCAGCACCCTCTGGTGTACAAGTAAGGTGTGTACAGGGTGAAGGTACATTCAGTGTTACAGTACATCATAACATTGTAGGCATGCATACATAACACAAAAGCCTAATACAATCTAGTTAGAATTGCAGATGATACTAAACTGGTTGAAGGGAGGATCAGAAAAGGCGAAGGATGCAGTTGGGAACTACATGGGGTTAGATAAAATCAACAAATGGGTAGAACGTTGGCAAATTAAGTGTTGTACCTTGGAAGATAAAATTAATGCCATATATACGGCATAGATAATATAGAAATACCTTAAGTGGTTCTAGGGTCGATAGTAGAGTTGGCACCTAATGTCAAATATCTGTCGAGCAACAATAAACAACACAAATAGAATGTTGAATTCTATTTCTAAGGAGAATCTGAGACTAATACTGGACAGTACACCAGTCAGATTGCACCTTAATTATTGTGTTCAGATTTTGCCATCAAGCATTGGAGGCAATTCAGAGTAAGGCCATGAGGCTGATCCCTGGTGTCAATGAATTGCGTTATAAGGAAAATCTGGGGTTCTTTAACCTTGACAGGAGGTGCAAGGGGCGTATGCAAGATAAGGTGAAACCAGAGCATTACATCAAGGTACATCAAGATATACCAAGATATCAAATCAAGGGGCACAGACTGAAACTACTAAAATAAACAATTTAGGACATTCATCAGGAAGAAATTCTTCATGCAACATGATCAAAACTTGGAACGATCTTCTATTTATGGTAGTTGAGAGAGAATCCTTAATCCTTCAATGTATTCAAGATACAGTTTGATGGCATGATGTAAAAAAATTTTTCAGGATAGATGTACAAAGAATGGCCTCCCTGATGCGTATTTATTTTGTAAGTAACCTAGAGGACTGCACCTTGTACCATTTACACAGAACATAATATTCTGCTGCTAAGATTAATTTATATGTAATTAGGCCTGTTCCTTTTAAGGCCACAAAATCTAATTGCTCTCTCGCGCATATGTGTGTATGTGTATAAAATCCTAAACTCCGATCAGAAGAAACCTACAGGCAATGACTGGTTTCCTTTTTATATGTTTGTAAATGTGACACTTGAAGTGTGCTGGACATGTCGCAAAATATCTGTACTAGTGGATCTGCCGTGGGATGGCTCACGGTAAGTTAATACGCCATTTTGTGATGGGAATGTTGTACTATATGATACAGTACGTGTTCTTCTAAAGTGGAGCTGCGTCACTTTAGACTACAAATCTAATCGTTAAGTAAGCAGAGCCTCAGGCCAGTGATAGTTTAATTGTTTGATGAGGGAATTGTGCTGGAGGCAGCAACTCAGATAAAATGTCTGACATTTTTAAGTGTAATTGGTACGGTTATTTTTTTTTAAGTCGTAGCTACAGACACTAGCATCGATTTTCCAGTTGGGCATTTGCTTAACTGGAAATCAGATGGTGTGGCAAGAGCATCTTTGTGATCCAGTGGGTGCCGGTTAGCTCAGATGGTTAGAGTGCGATGCTAATAACACCAAGGTCGCGAGTTCAATCCCTGTGACGCTGTCTGCTGCACATTGACGTTTTCCCCTCATAATGCTTACTCCGTCTTCTCAACTTTCTATCTCATTGAAACATATAACATTTTTAAGTAGATACTGGGTGGATGTTTCTCCTGGCTGGAGAGTCTAGAACTAGGGGGTTGCAGTCTCGGAATAAGGGGTTAACCATTTAAGACTGAGATGAGAGATGTCTTCACTAAAAGGGTTGTGAATCTTTGGAATTCTCTACCCCAGAGAGCTGTGGAATTTCAGTCATTGAGTATGTTCAGGACAGAGATCGATAGAGTTTTGGATACTAAGGGAACCAAAGGATATGGGAATAGTGCGGGAAGTTGGAGTTGAGGTAGAAGATCAGCCATGATCTTTGAATGACTGAGCAAGTTCGAAGGGCCGAATAGCCTACTCCTGCTCCTATTTATATTCTTATGTATCTTTTGTCTGCTGACCCAATTTGTTTACAGGGTCGGCCTCATTATCATGTGGGCAAGCTCCCTGTTCTATGATTACTCCAGTAGATGGCCAGGTGCAGTGCTGTGCCTGTGGAAGAATTTGATTTCAAGTCAACAATGCAAAAACCTCCCTTGTGACTCAGTGCCTCCACAGATATCTGCTTCTGTGAAAATCAAGTTACGTGAATCTCTGCCTTAGATATGGGTGTGAGTGTACTGTGGATGGGCGCAGAGAACCTTTGATGCAGCCCAGCTATCTGACAACTCTCATCGGTCCTTCTCACTTTTCTCCAAAAGGCAGAAGTAAAGGGAGATTCTACTGTGCTCCTATTGTGGACATGACACTACAATTGGCACAAAAGCTCTTGACCATCTAATTGGAAACACAAAAAAATAAGGAAAAAGGCATTGCAATGGACTCGAGATGTTCATGCCAATCTTCTATAGAGCTCTTTAAATCCACTTCCATAAACAGTTCAGACCCTAGCAGCAGTGGGTGCCCATCTTATATGGATGGGTAGAATAACTGCACTACGCAACTATGAATACCAGGAAATTGCATGAACAATGCAATGCGTCATTGCGGATTCATTTACACGTATCTGATGGAAAATAGGCAGGTGAGCCCTGGAGTACTGAAAGATCGGATTGCAAAATTGGACATGGCATTAAATAGGCGAAGTTTCAGTGTTCTGGATCGGTGCTCTTTGTGGATGATTATTGGACATAACTGATTGGAAAATCTACCCTTCTGACTCCTGTGTTCATTCGGTATTTGCTGTTGGAGGTTTTTCTGTATGTTTCAAATGACTGGCTTTCTGACTTCCTCTTTTTTTAAAAAGCTTGTTGGAAGAAATTTGTGTATGAACTAATCAACAATGAGAAGCTTCCCTTGAATAAATTTGTCTTTAATAAAATGAAGTTAAAGTACTTCAATGTCTGTAATGTGCTTTGGGACATCCGGTGGTCATGAAAGGCGCTATATAATGCAAGTCTTTTTTAACAACAGAGAAGTGTGACACAGGAAGTGCAATGGACGGAAGATAAGATCATGCATACCAATCAATTATAACTGGTTATGTACAGGATATATAACTTGAATTTCAAAATACTTGCCAATGGCTGCAGAGTCTCTCATTGTCAACCGATGTTGTTGAGTCTATGACAATGGTCTTTTAAAGAGCATGTTGAATTTGCTTGTTTTAGTGAGGAAAGGAAAGCAAATTGTAATTGCAATTATTTGGATAACTTGGGTTTATTTACTTGGTGATTTAAAATGAGTAAAATATTCATGGGACACATTGGTCCTAATATTGTGTGTGCGAGGAATGTTGTATGTTGAAGACAGCTGGCCAGGATTGAATAATTGAGATATGAGGATTGCTGAGTATTCCGTAACTTTGCTTGATAACTGTTCCTCAGGATGTACCATGATAGGATGCACTATAAATAGCCTGGAGAAAGATTGGCATTTTATTTTATTTTTATTATTATATTTACATCAAATGGCAGGAAGAAGTTTACAATGAAAGTTCTCTCCAATATTGTATCACTTAGCAAAATCTCTACCATTCTGTGATATAAAAAAAAATCTAACCTGTACAGTATATTTTCTACGGGTGTTTCAAAGAGATTTTGCAGATGGCCAAGAAATGTATTTGAACGTTTGAATAAATGGCATGTTGTGCATTGTTCTTGCAGCTGAATTGTAATGGCCGAGACACATCTTCTGTTGTGCTATTGCATGATCAAAGCCACACTGAGAACCACCAGAAGGTGTTGGAACAGCAGCTACCCCTAGTGAGAAAGATTGAAGCTATGAAAATACTGGAAACTAAAAAGATCAGCTGGATTCAGGATCACGAGAAGGATCACATGCGCCCTGTTGCTGTTGTTTCAGATCAGAAAAGAAAAGTTGTTTCTTCAAACATTGATGTGCCCCATGCAAGGTAGGAGAGTCACCCCATTAAAATAAGCAGTACATTAGATAATATTTTTCTCAGCCCAGTAACCTTTATTTTTATAATAAAAACAGAAAATGCTGGAAAATACTCAGCTGGTCAGGCAGCATCTGAGAGAGAGTTAACGTTTCTGGTCGATGACCTTTCATGATCGTTAAGGTTAGACAAGGTGTCAGAGGTGGGTAGTGTACAAGAATTATTTACAATATCTAGTTCAAAGATAGATATTTAAAACCAAAAAGGTGAGCACACAGATAACAAAATACTCCAAGGACCACCTGTTTTATTATGTGAAATTGCCATTGAATATCCATCTATGTAGGAGTCTTCGCTATCCATTATGAACAATACTTGGATGATACGGTGTGTCCTTTCAGTAATCCACAGCCTAGTTTGATTAATAATCCAAAGCCTAACTCATAACAATAATCCAGCTGCTTTTAAAAAAAGAATTGGGTAAATAAAGGAACTATGAAATGGACAAAGGAGCAAAATAGGAAAAAGATGCAGAAGAAAAGAAAGCAAAGACAATAAACCAAGCAAAGAATTGTCAATCATCTTATACAAGGGAATGGAGGGTGCCTACCGCATACCAATCTAACTGATTGCTCAATATACCAACCAAGAAAACTAGCAAATGCTGAACAATGGATTTTAAAAAGTTGGCTCGGCCCCAAAAAGACTTGCGGCTCCGAAATTGCCCTGAATATGAACATCCAACATATGGGCTCAATTTTCCCCAAAACACACTTTTGACGTACTTGAAGAGTTACGCCCGATTTTTGGGGGCCTAAGTACGCCAAAAAAAATTCTAAGTTTCCCCCGTTGCATTTCTTCATTTTGGCGTGGCGTAACCCGACCTTTAGTTTTGGAGGTGGAGCCTTGAACTGCGCCAAAAAGATTGGGCTGCCATAGTAACCAGGGACACAATGTGAGCTGAGGCTGAAAAGTGAAGCATACAGCCAGCTCCCAACACATTAAAGGAATTGAAAAACACATAGCAGCAACTTAACTCCAACTCCGCCTGAAGGGCTTCCTGATCAGGTCCCATTTTCAGTCCCCCATTCTCCCGGTCCGGTCCCATTCTAGGTCCCCGGACACTCTCTCACTCTCTCTCTCTCTCTCTCTCTCTCTCTCTCTCTCTCTCTCTCTCTCTCTCTCTCTCTCTCTCTCTCTCTCTCTCTCACATGGGGACCGGACCAGCAAGCCCTTCGAGCGGGGTTGGAGGTAAGTTGCTGCTATGTATTTTTCAATTCTTTTAGTGTGTCCGGCCATCTGCTGCACCAATTTCCTTAACTCTCTGGAAGGTTTTTCTGGAGAGGCCATATACGCTGGCCTAAGCACAACTGGAGTAACTCTCAGCTGGCCAAACTTCCCGAATTGGCCAGAATTGGTGTAGGTGGCTGGTTACGCCCCCTTTGGCTGAAAAAAAAGCTGACCTAAAAAAATCGTAACTAACTGAGTTACACTGGTGCAAATTGATTGGGGAAACTGTGGTTTTTCAACTTAGGCCAAAAAGAGCAGCCTGCTCCAAAATTACTGGGGAAAAATGAGCCCATACAAAGTAATTAAACTGAACGAGCAGTGGACACAGCTGTGTAATTTAAGTTTGTTTGTGTGTGTGTGTGTGTGTGTGTGTGTGTATATATACACTTTTTCTCACTCGTATTGGAGGAAAAAAAATCAAGTACATGAAAGCCTGAAAAGGGATATATGTGGTGAAGGCAAATATTTATTTTCTAGGATGTTCTAAGGACATCCCTCAAGAAAATTTACATTTTTTTTTGACAGTTCGTTTGATGCATTTTCCAGTATTTTGATTCTACAATGAACATGCATTCTGCATTTTTTAATCTAAAGTGAAAAGACTTACTCAATTGTACTGTAAACTACTCTCTCCGTCATTTGGGAATTTATTCTTTTTCGTCATATATTTTAAAACATAGCAAAAACAGACAATCTCTTATCGGGAGAAAACAAGTTTTAGCTTATTAGACCGTGGGCCGAGTCTCGGAAAAATGCTTTTCCATTGTCCCCTCTGTGGAACTACTTCATATTCACACCAATATTAGTTTAGGGACCACTTATCACAAAAATCAATGTTTCCATCTTCAAAAAGTAAGCATTTTGCAGAAATTTTAATTAGAAAATAGGCAGAGATCTTGTCAAAACCCAGAGTGATGACATAATTGCGAGCTACTTAAATGACCAATCACAACTAATGTATTTGTCAGTACTGCAAAATCAGCTAATCATGATCTCTGTACTAGAGTATAGCAGTTGTACAGGGCCTTGGTGAGGCCTCACCTGGAATATTGTGTTCAACTTTGGTCTGCTAATCTGAGGAAAGACGTTCTTGCTATTGAGGGAGTGCAGCGAAGGTTCACCAGACTGATTCCCGGGATGACAGGACTGACATATGAAGAAAGACTGGATCGACTGGGCCTGTATTCACTGGAATTTAGAAGGCTGAGAGGGGATCGCATAGAAACGTATAAGATTCTGATGGGACTGGACAGGTTAGATGCAGGAAGAATGTTCCCGATGTTGGGGAAGTCCAGAACCAGAGGTCACAGTCTAAGGATAAGGGGTAAGCCATTTAGGACCGAGATGAGGAGAAACTTCTTCACTCAGAGTTGTTAACCTGTGGAATTCTCTACCACAGAGAGTTGTTGATGCCAGTTTGTTGAATATATTCAAGAGGGAATTAGATATGGCCCTTACGGCTAAAGGGATCAAGGGGTATGGAGAGAAAGCAGGAAAGGGGTACTGAGGTGAATGATCAGCCATGATCTTATTTATTGGTGGTGCAGGCTCGAAGGGCAGAATGGCCGACATCTGCACCTATTTTTTATGTTTCTATGTTTCTACTCTGTTTTAGAGTCTGTGGGGCCGAAATTGCTCCTTTCTGCAAGGCCTCTGGCCGCTTGAAAGTGGCGGCCATGGTTCAGTGTGGAATGGCTGCCGAGTCTCCGCGGAGAGGCTGCCATTTTGAAAATTGCCCTTCCTCCGTTTTGGAGCGGTGTCGTGACCGCTCCGCCCATTTTCCCGCTGCGGCGTGCACACGTCAACCGACTGGCGGGGACCCCTTCCTGAAATTGCCCATCGGGAAATGACCCCTTTCCTGGAATTGCCCTGCGGGAGTGGCTCCGCCACTGATCGGTGCTGTCGGTATACTCTCTGTGGCTTGGTGGCATGCCCGCCCTTAAAGGGGAGGGTGCACTGCCATGGCCGCCATGTTATTTTTTTTTGTTGGCCGACTGCCAGGTCGGGCCGACAATTATGGCCATTGGTCAGCTGGGCTGTTAACAGGCACAAACCCTCCCTGGTGGTCCAGTGTTTACCACTGAAGTGGCTGCAGAATTTGCAATGGTCCTCCCCTTTAACTGATGGGGAGAAATGTAACTCGCAAGCGCAATGACATCATCAGCGTGGCGCCGATGTCTTGCACCGTCGCTCCGCTAGTGACGACCACTCTGTCTGCTCCCATCATGAGGCCATTTCTGCCCCGCTCGGGGGAAAAAAACCTGAACTGCTGAATTTCAACGGTTTGGCCTCCCCATGAATTGGGGCGGTCAGAACATATCGAAAATGGTAGGTGCGCCTCGTTTCGGGCGGTGGGCAATTTTGGATCCTGTGACTTAGTTGTGGGAGCCAAAGGCAACATAATTTCTATTTCGGACTCTAGCTCGATAATTTTTTTCAAAAGTGTTCATCAGTGGAAATTTACTTGAACCAGGGAAGCTAAAATTGCAGAGAATGCCATCGTACTTCCTCAGCAAGTTGCCAGAGATGAACGATGATGACTTGTCAGGATGGACTGGTTTCAATGCCCTGCTACAGAAAACTTAAATCCCACCCATGTCAAACATTGGCCACCTTCCAGTCATCGATGCCAGCCCTAGTAATCTTAATACAGTGTACACAACCTTGCAACGAAGTGTTGATATTGCAGACAAGCTCGGATTGGATAAGATTGTCGTGGCAATGGACCAGGAGATTCGTTGGATGAATACCCTCTTCATGCACCAGTTCCAACTGTCACAGGACGGGAGAGTGGAGAGCACCAGTTCCAACTGTCACAGGAGCATCCAGTCGTGCCCCGGTAACTGCCCCCAAAGGAAGTGGAGTTTGGGAAATTGCACTCTGCTTCCATTGAGGGGTGGTAAGGCCAATTCTGCGGCAGGAGCAGGACTTCCACGCTGCGGGCTAAAATTCCCTGCCCCAGAAGGTTACCGCCCCCAAGGTGGGAGCCTGTGCGGGGAGGCAGAGGGAAGTTGAGGGAAGACAGGGGTGGGGGATGAAGGGGAGAGTGGTGGAGGTGGGGGGGCGGAGAAACTCAGGGCAGGGGACAGGAAGGGCCACATTGCAGCGGAGGTCTGGGGGGGGCGAAGTGTGTTGGAGGGGCGGGCCTGTGGGTTCAGTGCCTCGGTGCGGGGGGTGTTCAGAGTGGGGTGGACGGGTTGACTGCGCAGATGGCAGTTGGTGGATGTGGTGTGGTTGGCGTCACGGGGGCGTGGCTCTGGGGTGATCGGGGCTGGGGGCTTGACATCCGGGGGTGCAAGATGGTGCAAGTCTGCAAAGGAGATTATTGATGATTCAAGACTCTTTGTTGGACACGGAAGTGAGCGTCATGCTATACGTCAGAATGACAGCAAACGAAATGGTACAAACCCAGCACTGTTCTCCAACCAGGAAGAAGCTGATACACGACTACTGCTTCACAGCGCATTTGCTGCCAGTTCCAGTGAACATGTCATTATAAACAGTCCTGACACTGATGTCTTTGTACTGTGTTTGGTGTTCTGCAAGGACATTGATGCCAAACTCTACTTTCGCACAGGAAGAGGAAACCACACATGTACAATAAATGTTCATCACATCTTTGATCACTTTGGGAAAGATGCATGTCCTACTCTCACAGGATTTCACTGTTTATCAGGATGTGATTCAGTGGCTCTGTATGGAATGGGGAAGATGAAATCAGCAGAGGTCCTGATCGCCAGCAAAGAGCACTGTTCGACATTTGAGAAGTTAGGGACCTCGTTTGCTGTTTCACAATCCCTTTCTGAAGAACTAGAGGCATACACTTGCGAACTTGCAGAGTGGATGCAGAGATGGCCAGATGTCAAATGTTCAAGACTGGAAGTTATGCAGAGAAGTGCTTGCCACCAAATAAAGATTCACTGTACAAGCATATACAGTGTGCCAGTTACCAATCTGCAATTCAGAAGCGATATCTTGAGAACACGCTGGAAATCCCATCTCCAAAGGATCATGGGTGGAAACTTGAAGATGATGTACTTGTCACAGACTGGATGACACTTCCACCAGCATCACAAGTGTAATGGAGCTTGGACATTGTTCATGCAAAAAGACCCAGTGTGCACAAGGAAGGCGCTCTTATCTTCTCAAGCTACCTTGCACCGACATCTGCTCGTGTGTAGGTTGTGAGAATGTTGCCTCTTTGACCGAGACTTCTAGGGCTGAGGAAACAGACACCCTTGATTCTGATGATTCTTAGATATGTATTCCTTTTCAGCCTCTACATTTTTTTCAGATCTATTTTTTGTTTTTTTTCAGTACTTCTATCTTTTTTTAAAAAAAACAAAAATCAATACTATTACTTTTATATGGTTGACAAATGAGAGTGTCCATCTGAAATGTCAATTAGTGTGTGTGAAATAAATGATTACTATAGTAGATTTCTTTCTTCGCAACGGATATGAAAACAAAACTTAGATTTATGTATAACTGCACCATATGATGTGTCCAGACCTCGGATGTCCTCAATGATGCTACTTTTTACCAATTTTTATACTATCCATGCTTAAAATTTAGCAGTAGCACTGATATGTCACTGTTGCTATGGAAAAGAAAGTCCATAGCAACCATTTTTATGTATTTCTTTGTTTTTGGCCATTTCTCAGTAACACTCAACTTTCAGACTTGGGAACATTTGGTTTTTCCTTCAGGTCCATATGTTTAACATATTTAGCATGGTTCTAGGTACTTCCCACACGGAGACTACGGAACTAAAAATCTAGGCAAGAAAACAGGCCATATTTTCTTATTTAAAACATTGAAATAATGTAATAGGGAATTTGAACCTGTTGTTATTGAACATAGCTTTAAATTTAGTATTATACTCAACTTTCCAAATACTGCCCACCCCCATGCAGTCTGGGGCATGTTCACGCAAAACTTTTACATTGCAATAAAATTTTAACATTTGCGGTTAATATTTAACACTGTTCCCTCCAATACCACCCCTACTTCAAATATACTTTTTAACCCCTCTAAGACTACTCCCCGTTCACAGACACTGTCTGCCCCTCTAATAGTGCTCTTCTTTCACTTCCCCCTCACTTCATGCTGTCACACTCCTATCCCCTGGCCAGTTTCAAGCTGGCACACTCCTCATCGCACAGGTTCCCATCCTCGCTCTTCTGCTGCCTCCCTCCTGAACACTGCTCTTGTCCATTCTTTTCCCCTTTAAATGTAGCCGTCGAACTCTTTTCTCTTCCCCTCCCCACACTTTGGGGTTTTTGTTTCTCCACCCACTGTTGCTCTTGGGCTTTCCTCTCTCTCTCTATCCCCTTTCTATGCTCCTTTCTGGTTTTCTTCTCTTGCTCCCCTTCCCCACAATTGCCACTTTTGGGCCCACCCATTCCCCCCCCCCCCCCCCTGCATTGCCCTGGTACTTTCCTTCCCCTGTCCACCCACACCCCGGTGTCGTTCTTGGGCTTTCTCCTGTAGTCCTCCCCTCGAGTCCCACGCTCGCACTTCCTGTCCCCAAGGCTGCTACTTTTGCACTTTCCTCTCTCTCTCTCTCTCTCTCTCTCTCTCTCTCTCTCTCTCTCTCTCTCTCTCTCTCTCTCTCTCTCTCTCTCTCTTCCCCACTTGCACCAGTGATACACTCTGGATTCCCACTCTCCCCACCCCACTATCAGCGATGCGCTGGAGCTTTCTTCACTCTTCGCCCTCGTGCTGGTCTTGGACTCCTTTCTCAATGCTACTCTGGTGCTCCTCCCTCTGATTGCCATTGCACACTATGGTGGGAACTTATCTCGTGAGCGTTCTTGCTATGTTGTTTAGCAGCTTTAAAATCAGAGAAGCAGAATGAGGTAGGAGACCCAGAAAAGCTCAGAGATTATGGGGGCGAAATTTGGGGAGGTAACTGCTGCGAGGCGGAGCTTCCTGCGCCAGGCGCAGAAATCCCACCCCGGCAGCTAAATTGGGGTTACCATCGCGCGCGCTCCACTTCTTTTCAGGGTGGGGCTGGGACGCTAACCGCGGGAATTTTCCAACGCTACACGGAAAGGCGCATAGCGCTTGCGGGAGCACAGGGCCCTCGCCTTCTAGTAAAGGGGAGGGCATGCTGCGGACGTTGCAAAGGGGGAAAGGGGCCATCACCACACCACTAGGGAGCGGGGTGCCATGGCAGCAGCCTGGCACAGAAGCAGAGTGCCGGGCTGCAACATCGAGGTACGGACCCCGCGATTTCAAGAGTGCAAGGCCACGACCGGTAGATCGGCCATTTAAAAAAAAAATGTTGGAGCCGAACCTCCCCTTTAATTTTCGCCCCTCAAGCGGACTGTAGCCCAGTTCATGACCCATGAGGCGCTCCAACACTAATTTCTCCCTGCTATGTCCGGAAAGGACAGTGACCTAGAAATATTGACTGTCTGCCTCAAACTCCTATTTCTTTAATTTGTTTTAAGAAGCATTATTCTCATGTTTTAACCAGAACTGTGAGGGGTTAGCTGAGAAGGCTGGAAAAAAAATCATTTTGATAAGATATCTGTTTTGAACAAAAAGATAAAATTAGCTAAACCCATACAGCTATCAATGGATCTCTATAACACCCAATTGGTCGATTGTTGGGCCCTTCCTCAACCCCGTAGTCCAATATCAATTGAATAAATGGGTGTTACACCAGAAAACCTTAGGAAAGACCAAAACATATGAAAGATTGTGCTTATTCTTTATATTTCCTGCAAGTAACCTTTTGTATTGTGGTGAGAGTATTGAAGGGGAATTTAGTGTTGGGGTAATTACAACAACAATTTGTATTTATCAAGCACCGATAATGTAGAACATGCGACAGGATGCTTTGCAGAGGTATAATTTAAAAAGTGGACTCGAACTAAGGAGACATTAGGAGGAGTGACCAAAAGCTTGGTTAAAGGGGTGGGTTTTAAGGAGGATCTTTAAAGGAGGAGGTAGAGGTGGCAAGCTGGAAGTGGCTGAAAACACAGCCGCCAATGGTGGGCCGAAAAGTGGAGGAGATGCACAAGATGTCAGTCAGTGGAACTGAGAGTTCTGGGAGAGTGGCTTCTAAGGCTGGAGAAGGTTACAGAGACATGGAGGGGGCATGGCCATGAAGTGATTTAAACATGAGGATGAGAAATTTAAATTTGAGACATTGGGGGACCAAAAGCCAATGTAGGTCAGTGAAGACATGGGTGAGTGGACTTGATGCAGGATAGGACATGGGCAGCAGAGCTTTGGATGAGGTGAAGTTTTCAGAGGGTGAAGGATTAGAAGCTGGCCAGGAGAGCATTGGAATAGTCAAGTCTGGAGATGATGAAGTTTTGGATGAGGATTTCGGCTGCAGATGGGCTGAGGTGGCCGATTTTAGAGGTGAAAGTAGGTGGTTTTTGTGATGAAAAGGATATGTGGCCAGAAACCCAGCTTGGGGTTGATTAGGATGCTGAGGGAGCAGAGTCTGGTTCAACCTGAGACAGTGACCAGGGAGGGGAATGAGATCAGCGGTGAGGGTATGGAGTTTATTGCTGGAGAGGAAGACGATGGTTTCAGTTTTCTTAATGTTTAGCTGAAGGAAATCAGGCTTATCTAAGACCAGATGTTGGACAAATAGTCTGGCAGCACAGAGGCAGTGGAAGGGTTGAAAAGTTGCCTAGGTAAGAGTGGCACCAAGCAAGGGCAGTTCCACCAAGCCAAACAGTGGCGGAGAGGTGTTAGATCAGGATGGTGTGGTCGATCATATCAAAGGCTGCAGGAAGGTTGAGGATTAATGCTCACAGTTACAGTCACTGAGGGTGTCATTTGCGATTTTGGTTAAGGTCATTAAGGTGCTGTGAGGGGTGGAAACCTGATTGGACAGATTTATACGGAGTTTCAGGAAAGAAGGGCACGGTTTTGGGAAGTGACAAGACATTCAAGAACTTTGGAGAAGAGAGGGCGATTGGAGATGGAGGTGTTGTTTGCAAGGGCAGAAAGATCAACTACAAGTAGTTTGCCTGATGTTTGTCCAGTGCTGAGTATTTTTTAGTGTATTTTGTATCCTATTTATAGGGTTAGCCGTGGTGCTCTGTGTGGATCCATTTCATGAGATAGAGTGAATGCTCTGAGATGGTGGGTAGCAAGTAGATTTTCATACAGCCTGTCCACCACGCAATGCCGACTGGGATATTTTCTTTATGCAGCAAAGTTGTCAGACTAGGACGTTTCCAGCTTGTAGCCTTACAGTGAACAAAGAAATTGCTCTAATTATTGGTATGTTTCTCTATCATAGTGCACAGCATTAGAAAATCACGAATCTTTGTGTGATCGGACCTTATCTATTTTGCATGTTTGTTTGTTCGATCGGATTGAATGGATTAATTGGTTATCCAATTGTCAATGTTCTGATACTTTTTTTCCTTCCATGGTTTAATAAAATGCTATATACTTAACAGTATAAACATTTGACCCTTAAAGTGCAAATTACAGTTTTTCCACTGTATAGAGTTCCTATTACTTAACAAGGCTGGTTTGACAAAATGTGTTGCTTATCTATAGCCCCAATTTTACCCAGCACTAGGTAGGCGCCGTTTTTTCAGTGCCCAGCGATTTTTTTTTTCAGGTGCTGAAGCTTAGTTTAAAGATTCCACAATCTTTAAACTACCAGCGCCAGAATGTTTGGTGCCATACATTCTGGCGCTGGTGTACGTTGAAAAGTAGCATACGCGCCATTTCGGGCCAGAAGGCCAACTTTCCTCATTAACGATATTTTTAAAATCGCTGCACAGACATTAAAAACACCGTAGGAAAAAGGTTTACCTGCAGTTAAAGAAATCCACGCTGGCCCGCTCCTATCCCCAGCCGAAGGGACTCCCTGGCTATTTTACATAAACTTTATGGAACTTTAAAAATAAAACAGATAAAAGAAAAGTTACCATTAATGCTACTCCTTCGATGATAGAACTGTAAGCATTCAAATAAAATCTAAATCTTCACCACCTTTTCCATCGATGGTTCCGGTCCACTTGGGACAATGTCCGAGGAGGAGTATTTGCTAGTGCTGTTGGGGAGGGTTTAACCAAATTCGGCAGGGAGATGGGAATCTATGCAGGGAGACAGAGGGAAGTAAAATGGGGGCAGAAGCAAAAGGTAGAAAGGGGATAAGGAAAAGTGGAGGGCAGAGAAATTAAAGACAAAATCAAAAAGGGCCATATTACAACATAATTCTAAAAGCACAAAGTGTGTTTTTTTTTAAAAAACAAGCCTGAAGGCTCTGTGTCTCAATGCGAGGAGCATTTGTAATAAGGTGGATGAATTAACTGCGCAGATAGCTGTTAACGGATATGATGTAATTGGGATTACGGAGACATGGCTCCAGGGTGATCAAGGCTGGGAACTCTACATCCAGGGGTATTCAATATTCAGGAAGGATAGACGGAAAGGAAAAGGAGGTGGGGTAGCATTGCTGGTTAAAGAGGAGATTAATGCAATAGTAAGAAAGGACATTAGCTTGGATGATGTGGAATCTATATGGGTAGAGCTGCGGAACACCAAAGGGCAGAAAACGCTGGTGGGGGTTGTGCACAGACCACCAAACAGTATTAGTGAGGTTGGGGATGGCATCAAACAAGAAATTAGGAATGCGAGCAATAAAGGTACAGCAGTTATCATGGGTGACTTTAATCTACATATAGATTGGACTAACAAAACTGGTAGCAATACGGTGGAAGAGGATTTCCTGGAGTGCATAAGGGATGGTTTTCTAGTCCAATACGTCGAGGAATCAACTAGAGAGCAGACCATCCTAGACTGGGTCTTGTGTAATGAGAGAGGATTAATTGGCAATCTTGTTGTGCGAGGTCCCTTGGGGAAGAGTGACCATAATATGGTAGAATTCTTCATTAAGATGGAGAGTGACACAGTTAATTCAGAGTCTTGGGTCCTGAACTTAAAGAAAGGTAACTTCGATGGTATGAGACGTGAATTGGCTCGGATAGACTGGCGAATGATACTTAAAGGGTTGACGGTGGATCGGCAATGACAAACATTTAAAGATCACATGGATAAACTTCAACAATTGTACATCCCTGTCTGGCGTAAAAATAAAACTGGGAAGGTGGCTCAACCGTGGCTAACAAGGGAAATTAGGGATGGTGTTAAATCCAAGGAAGAGGCATATAAATTGGCCAGAAAAGGCAGCAAACCTGAGGACTGGGAGAAATTTAGAATTCAGCAGAGGACAACAAAGGGTTTAATTAGGAGGGGGAAAAGAGTGTATGAGAGTAAGCTAGCAGGGAACATAAAAACTGACTGCAAAAGCTTCTATAGCTATGTGAAGAAAAAAGAATAATGAAGACAAATGTAGGTCCCTTGCAGTCAGAATCGGGTGAAGAATTTATAATGGGAAACAAAGAAATGGCAGACCAATTGAACAAATACTTTGGTTCTGTCTTTACTAAGGATGACATAAATAACCTTCCGGAAATACTAGGGGACCGAGGGTCTAACGAGAAGGAGGAACTGAAGGAAATCCTTATTAGTCAGGAAATTGTGTTAGGGAAATTGATGGGACTGAAGGCCGATACATCCCCAGGGCTTGATAGTCTGCATCCCAGAGTACTTAAGGAAGTGGCCCTAGAAATAGTGGATACATTGGTAGTCATTTTCCAACATTCTATAGACTCTGGATCAGTTCCTATGGATTGGAGGGTAGCTAATGTAACCCCACTTTTTAAAAAAGGAGGGAGAGAGAAAACAGGGAAGTATAGACTGATTAGCCTGACCTCGGTAGTGGGGAATATGTTGGAATCAATTATTAAAGATGTAATAGCAGCACATTTGGAAAGCAGTGACAGGATCGGTCCAAGTCAGCGTGGATTTATGAAAGGGAAATCACGCTTGACAAATCTTCTAGAATTCTTTGAGGATGTAACTAGTAGAGTGGACAAGGGAGAACCGGTGGATTTGGTGTATTGGGATTTTCTAAAGGCTTTTGACAAGGACCCACACAAGAGATTAGTGTGCAAAATTAAAGCACATGGTATTGGGGGTAATGTATTGCCGTGGATCGAGAACTGGTTGGCAGACAGGAAGCAAAGAGTAGGAATAAATGGGTCCTTTTCAGAATGGCAGGCAGTGACTAATGGGGTACCGCAAGGTTCTGTGCAGGGGCCCCAGCTATTTACAATATACATTAATGATTTAGACGAAGGAATTGAATGTAATATCTCCAAGTTTGCAGGTGACACTAAGCTGGGTGGAAGTGTGAGCTGTGAGGAGGACAGGTTAGGTGAGTGGGCAAATGCATTGCAGATGCAGTATAATGTAGATAAATGTGAGGTTATCCACTTTGGTGGCAAAAACAAGAAGGCAGAATATTATCTGAATGGTGACAGATTAGTAAAAGGGGAGGTGCAATGAGAACTGGGTGTCATGGTACATCAGTCATTGAAAGTTGGCATGCATGTACAGCAGACGGTGAAGGTGGCAAATGGCATGTTGGCCTTCATAGCGAGAGGATTTGAGTATAGGAGCAGGAAGGTCTTATAGCAGTTGTACAGGGCCTTGGTGAGGCCACATCTTGAATATTGTGTACAGTTTTGGTTACAGTTTGTATCGTGACACCTTGGTTCAGTGACTTACATTCGTTATGTTTTGCAGTCGTTCGCCAGGATTGGGTAGATTGCATTCATGGTAAGTACTGAGGTAGCAGTACAGATATGCGAGGTCACAGATTCCAGAGCAACCGGACGGGGTCCTAGTCGTCTGATAGCGGCACTGCATCCCCTGCTTGCGGGGTGGGCTTGGTTCACTCACCTAGCCAGGACTCCGGGCCTTTGGCATTGCCTAGTCGTGGACAGAGCCACAGATGTGTGTAGCCTCCTTTGAGGACTGCAGTATCTTCTGCCTGCTCTCAACGGTGTTGGGAACCTGGCTGTTCCAGGTCTCGTTTGGGGAACTCGTTGATTCTGACCTTTCGCTGCCGGACATGGCCGAGGTAGCGACCTGGGTCTGGGGCTGTGACGTCTCCACCCAGGTGGTGGACAACAGCGGCCGACTGTGTGTATTGGCGCCATATTCGTTTCCAGGTACGTGGCGAATAGCGCCATCGGGTGTCGGCAGCATGGGATAGACCTGGGGCAGGGTATTAGGATCGGTGCCTTCACCCTCCTGAGGTCGCTGGCCTATAACTTGTGGGGACACCTGGGGCAGGGCATCAGGATCAGCGCCTTTACCCTCGTGAATTCACTCGCTTGCTACCTTTGGGGACACTCTATTCCCGACATCTCGCAACAACATTTTGTTTATGTTGGGAATGGTACCGACATCTCGCAACAACATTTTGTTTACAATCTTAATTGGTTCGTTACATTGATTGCTAATGTAACAAACTGATTTGTTGGTCCCTCAGCGTTGCACCTCGTGATATGCCTGCGGCCATCTTTTTTTTCAGCCACGCTGCACTTCGCTGCAGCAGGGATGCCATCTTGCCTCTGTCCTCGGTCGACTGCCTTGATCTTTCTCTCCCGCGATTCTGCCACAAAAGCTGGAAGAGTGCCTGTGAATTCGATCTTCCTCCCCTGGAGTCCTGCCACTGGAGCCGGGAAGGTACTTTTAGGTCGTTGCCACGCAGTCGTGATGGACAGTCTGTGCCTCAGGTGCTGCGCTGGTCTGTTCTCTGATGCCTGGCCCAAGCGAAGGTGAGGTTTTGCTCTGCCTCTGAGCACTGGGGACATCGATTGCTGGAGTGAAGAGATCTTCCCATTTCCACTGGATGTTCCCCATCCACCTTCTTCCGAGTAGCGTTGGACCATCACCTGCAACAATCCACAGAGGTATCTTGTGCACCACGCCATTATGGATTACACTTACATCCGCACTCCGGATCAGCTCCTTGGTGTAGATGCGCAACTTTTCCTGTACTGGAACCAGCTTGGGTCGTTTTTCGTTCCATAGCCTGTCGAAGGCACCCTGGCTCATCACTGACTGGCTCGCTCCCGTGTCCACTTCCATGAAGACTGGAACTGCGTTTATCTCGACTTCCATCTTCACTGGAGGACAATCGGTGGTGCAGGTATACACTCCATACACTTCTTCTTGGGGCTGAGCTGCCTCTCTGGCCAAATCATCATACTCCCCGCTTAATTCAAAGTCATCTACTGACTCCTCTGCCGACAGTGAGTCGTATTTCTTTTACACATATGCTGGAGGTGGCCCTTCATGTTACAGGCTTTGCATACGTTCTCAGCAAACCAACACTGGTGAGCCCTATGGTTTCCTCTGCAACACCAGCATGGTGCTACTCGATTAGCTCCCCTCGGCGGACTCTGAGTTCTGGAACCCTGAGGTTTGTGCTCTCTGCCCTGGGCAGAGCCACGTTCTACAGTCTTGCCTGTGAAAGGCACCATTTTGTGTCCAATACTTTCCGGGTTTGAGTCCATAGGATGAATAATTTGCTTAGTGCTGCAGGTTGAGATCATGACGCCTGTCTGATGCAGATGACCTTCTGCAGGTTGACTGTGGTGTCGGCAGATAATAGCTTGTGAAGGAGGCCAACGTGGCCAATTTCCATAACGAAGATGTCTCGCAATGCTTCGTTGAGGTGCGTGCCGAAATCACACGGTGCCGCAAGTCTCCTGAGATCGGCAGCATATTTTGCAATCTCCTGGCCCTCAGGTCTGTGGTGAGTGTAGAATCTGTGCCTGGCCGTGAGGATGCTCTGTTTTGGTTACAGTTGGTCGCAAATTAGTTCAGTCAGCTCATCGTATGTCTTATCCTTGGTCTTCGTGGGTTCCAGCAAGTCCCTGATGAGCCGGTAGACGTCGGGCCGACAAATGGTCAGCCTTGCGTTTCTCCGCCAATGTGTCCGTCTCCCCTGCCATGTCGTTTGCCACGAAATATTGCTCGAGCCTTTCCGTAAAGGCATCCCAATCGTCACCCTTTGCGAAGTCTTAGTGTGCCAAAGGTAGCCATAATCGCGTGAAAGTCCATATTCTCGTCGCCAGTTGTTATGGCTGTAATGTACTTATGAATGACTCCACGAGGCAATGTGTTGTACTCAAACTGTAGTGACCTTGGTCCTTTATTCGTAACTCCAGAGTGAGGTACAAGCATGGTGGGCAGCCTTTTATACTGGGCCCTGCACACCTATTCAGGTGAACCTCAGGTCTCCCACCTCAGTGCCCTCTGGTGGACAGCCACTGCCACAGAGGCACGAAACCGTGGTCTCCACCAGTTGCACCCTCTAGTGGTGCCAGCATAGTATATACACAGTGTAAACCTTATTGATAGTACATCAGGTAACAAGTCTCCATCTTATGCAACTATACAGTGACTGCACAGAGAGTATATCTATAGTCTGCATATATAACAGGCCCAAAATTTTCAAAGATGTTCCTGAAGTCCAGGGAAGTCTTCGAAATCCACACAGCAGGCAAAATCACCAAATGAATAGGAGTCCAACACAAAAACATCAAGGGCAGCTTTCTCCCAATCCTCCAAGCGGCCAACTGGATACGCTGCTATTCCCAGCCGAAGGTCCTCCATGCACACGGCCCGCTGCTATCCCAGACCGAAGGTCCTCCACACAAGACAGTGCAAGACACTCCAGGCACATAGTAAACCATCAGTGATATTTAATGAAGACTGGACATTAAATTTTATTTATTAAATAATCCCCCTAAAATTTTTAATGTTTTAATACAGTTTTTGAATGCTTAGGTGGACAATAATAAACAATAATATATTTGAAGGGATATTAAATTAGCGTAAAATGTCTTTATACAATGGAATAGGGTCTGATCAACCTCATAAGTATGTTTTGTACCTTGTTTTGAAGCCTACCTCCACTCTTGCCTTAGCCCATCAGCTGAAACCCTAATGTGTACCTTGTTCACATCCAGACCCAACTATTGCCATGTTCTTTGAGACGGGCTTGCATCCTCCACCTTCCTTAAACTTTAGCTCATCCAATACTCAGCTGCATATAGTCCCGCTGATCCATCACCTCTGTACTCACTGCCTGACATTGGCTCCTGGTCCAAAGACGCCTCCAATTTATAATTCTCAGCTCTATTTTTAAATTCCTTCATGACCTCAGCCGCCCTAACACTCTAACATCCTCCAGCCCTAAAATTATTACCAGAACTCTGCATTCCTTTCTCCCATGACCCACCATTGGCAGCCGGGCCTTCAGCCGTCTAGGCCCAACATTCAGGAATTTACTCACTGAACCTCTCCACCTCCCTCTCCTTCTTTAAGATCCTCGCAAACCCATCGCTTTGACCCTGATTTTCGTCACCCCTCCTAATAGCTTCTTTCTCGGCTGGATGTCCGTTAAGGTCCGAGTACACTTGTGTGAAGTACCTTGAGACATTTTTAAATGTTAAAGGCATAATTTAAAGGATGGTTGCTGCATTTTAAGCTCCTTACCAATAGGAGGTGCCTAACGAAGACTTAATTTCCAATCAGATGTTCTTAACGACCTCAACATGTCAGTGGATTCAACATGTCAAATGGCCTCATTCCTTGTGATCTATATGTTGAAATGAAACAAGGGCATGTCCTGTACTAAGGTGTTCATGAATCTAGACTGGGTCAGCGTCACTGATACATGTACCATGGTCCTGTGTTGCATATATCAGTGACCCTGACCCAGTCCGGATCCATGAACACCGTTGCACTGGAACCTGCCCCTGTATCATTAAAACTTACAGGTTACAAAGAATGAGGCCATTTGACATGTTCAGTTCGTTCCTTTATCCAACAATATTTAGTAGTGCTGCATTACAAAATGAAGTGTGGGAGTCAGGTTGAAAGTCCAAAATAAATATATTTATTAAACATTTGTATAAAACAGTTGTACTTAGCTTGACATGATTTATCTTTAAACTTTCATACCGTTAAACACTTTAATGAATTACGTGGCAAACTTTCAAAAGAACAATCAACCAAACAAACCAATAAACAAACATGCCATCTATCCTCCTCCTTAGTGCTGTGCGCCACTCCTGCCCCAGTAGATGCTACTACCCTTGCGCGTGCATGTTGTTGCAGAATTCTGCCTCTTTGCCCCCCTTAACCCGAGGTTTAATCTGTATTTTTTCCGACACGGCGTTTCTTGCTGTTGGGTTACGACAGGGACAGCCCCAAAATGTGTCATTGTGGAAGGCCCGGGTTCCTCTTCGTAATCATCCTCAGCCTCTGGGTCAACCCCTGATTTTAGTGCGAGTATAAAAAGTTCCTCATATCAATGACAGCCTGGGTGAGCCCCCCTATTGCTACTAGAGCTGCAGCACCCAAAATCCGCAATGTTCCGGAATCCAGACTCCGGACCAATTGGTGGCAAGGTCATCCGGAATCCGTAAGATTTTCCCAAATCAGGACCCTGCCGACCTCGAGGTGACGCCGCTACCTGACCTCTGGCCTCGCAGCATCACCCCTCGCTGCTGCCCGACCTCGGGGTCTCCTCGCCGGCCCACCCGAACACCACCTCTGCAACGGGGCCGCCCGACCAGCTCCTCTTTGGCGGGGTCCCGCCCGAACACTTCCACGGCGGCAGGGCCCTGCCCGACGACCTCATCGCCCGGCGACCCGAACAGCTCTTCAGCGAGCAACGCCCCCCCACCCCCCGCTTTCTGACGACATTCTGGAAATACCCGAACCTGGGCTCGGGTGTTTCCGGATTCGTAACATACAAACATAGAAAATAAGAGCAGTAGTAGAGCATTCGGCCCTTCGAGTCTGCACCACCATTCAATGTGATCATGGCTGATCCTCTATCTCAACACCATATTCCCGCTTTTTCCCCATACCCCTTGATGTCTTTTGTTTCTAGAAATCTATCTATCTCCCTCTTAAATATATTCAGTGACTTGGCCTCCACAGCCTTCTGTGTTAGAGAATTCCACAGGTTCACCACCCTCTGAGTGAAGAAATTTCTCCTCATCTCGGTCCTAAATTTCCTACCCCGTATCCTGAGACTGTGACCCCTTGTTCTAGACTTCCCAGCCAGGGGAAACATCCTCCCCGCATCTAGTCTATCCAACCCAGTCAGAATTTATATGTTTCAATGAGATCCCTTCTCATTCTTCTAAACTCTAGTGAATACAGGCCTAGTTGACTCACTCTCTCCTCATATGACAGCCCTGCCATCCCAGAAATCAGTTTGGTGAACCTTTGCTGCACTGCCTCTATGGCAAGTATATCCTTTCTTAGGTAAGGAGACCAAAACTGCACACAATACTCCAGGTGCGGTCTCATCAAGGCCCTGTATAACTGTAGTAAGACATCCTTGCTCCTGTATCAAATACTCTTGCAATGAAGGCCAAAATACCATTTGCCTTCCTAACTGCTTGCTGCACCTGCATGTTTGCTTTCAATGACTGGTGTACAAGGACATCCAGGTCCCGCTGTACATCGACACTTCCCAAGCCATCACCATTTAAATACTACTTTGTCCTTATGTTTTTCCTATCAAAGTGGATAACTTCACATTTATCCACGTTATATTGTACCTGCCATGTGTTTGCCCACTCACTCAACCTATCTAAATCGCCTTGCAGCATCTTTGCATCCTCCTCACAACTCACAATCCCACCTAGTTTTGTGTCGTCAGCAAACTTGGAAATATTACATTTGGTTTCCTCATCCACATCATTTATATATATTGTGAATAGCTGGGGCCCAAGCACTGATCCCTATGGTACCCACTACATCCACTGGTTCTCCCTTATATATTCTAATCAGTTACATCCTCAAAAAAACTCCAGTAGGTTTGTCAAACATGATTTTCCTTTCATAAACCCATGTTGACTTTGTTTAATCCCATTGATATTATCTAAGTGTGCCGTTATCACATCCTTTATAATAGACTCCAGCATTTTCCCTACCACTGATGTCAGGCTAACCGGTCTGTCGTTCCCCATTTTCTCTCTCCTTTTTTAAATAGTGGGGTTACATTTGCCACCCTCCAATCTGCAGGAACTGTTCCATAATCTACAGAATTTTGGAAGATGACAACCAATGCATCTACTATTTCCATGGCTACCTCTTTTAGTATTCTGGCATGCAGATCATCAGGCCCTGGGGATTTATCGGCCTTGAGTCCCATTAGTTTCTCCAGCACTATTTTCTTACTAATAATCATTTCCTTTAATTCCTCTTGCTCACTAGATTCTTGGTTCCCTCGCATTTCTGGGAAGTTATTTGTGTCCTCTTCCGTGAAGACAGAACCGAAGTATTTATTTAATTGTTCTGCCATTTCCTTGTTCCCCATTACAAATTCTCTCGTTTGTCTGTAAAGGACCTACATTTGTCTTCACTAATCTTTTTCTTTTTACGTATTGTAGAAACTTTTGCAGTCGGTTTTTAAGTTCCTTGCAAATTTACTCTCATTATTTTTCCCCTCTTAATCAATATCTTGGTCCTTTTTTGCTGAATTCTAAACTGCTCCCAATCTTCAAGCTTGCTACTTTTTCTGGCAACTTTGTATAACTCCTCTTTGGATCTAATACTATCCTTAATTTCTTTTGTTAGCCATAGTTAGGCCTCTTTTCCTTTTGTGTTTTTATGCCAGAAAGAAATGTATAACTGTTGCAATTCATGCATTCGTCCCTTAAATATTGGCCATTGCCTATCCACCGTCATGCTGTTTAATGAATCTTCCCAATCTATCGTAGCCAATTTATTCCTCATACCTTCGAAGTTTCCTTTGTTTAGATTTAGGACCCTAGTTTCGGATTGGACTACTTCACTTTCCATCTTAATAAAGAATTCAATCATGTTATGGTCACTCTTCCCTAAATTACCCCGCACAACAAGACTGTTAATTAACCCCTTCTCATTACAATACCCAGTCTAGGATAGCCTGTTCCCCAGTAGGCTCCTCAACGTACTGGTCTAAAAACCATCTCGTACACACTCCAGGAATTCATCTTCCACAGTATTATTACTAATTTGGTTTGGCCATTCTACATGTAGATTAAAATCACCTTAGTTAACTGTAGTACCCTTGCTACATGCATCTCTGATTTCCTGTTTGATGCCATCCCCTACATTACCACTACTGTTTGGAGGCATATAGACAACTCCCACCAATGTTTTCTGCCCCTTGGTGCTCCTTATCTCCACTCAGAGTGATTCTACATCTTGATTTTCTGAACCAATATCGTTTCTTACTATTGCCTTGATTTCATCCTTCACTAACAACGCCACACCTCCCCCACTTGCTTTTTGCCTGTCCTTCCTAAATATCAAATATCCTTGGATATTCAGTTCCCAACCCTAGTCACCCTGCAACCATGTCTCTGTAATTGCAACTATATCGTATCCGTTTACATTTGCGCTGTTAATTCGTCTCCTTATTACAGATCCTTCGTGCATTCAGATACAATGCTTTTAAATTTGTCTTTTTAACATTATTAGACATCTTAACATTATTTTGTACTATAGCCCAATTTGTCATCGCAATTTTTTCTTACCTGGACCCGTTTTGTTAGTGTACTCTTGTTTGTATGCTCTGTCCCTTCCTGACATAAGAACATTAAAAAAATAGGAACAGGAGTAGGCCATATGGCCCCTCGAGCCTGCTCCGCCATTCAATAATATCATGGCTGATCTGATCATGGATTCAGCTCCACTTCCCCGCCCGCTCCCCATAACCTCTTATCCCCTTTTCGTTTAAGAAACTGTCTATCTCTATCTTAAATTTATTCAATGTCCCAGCTTCCACAACTCTCTGAGACAGTGAGTTCAACAGA
Organism: Pristiophorus japonicus; assembly: GCF_044704955.1. Lineage (NCBI taxonomy): Eukaryota > Metazoa > Chordata > Chondrichthyes > Pristiophoridae > Pristiophorus > Pristiophorus japonicus. Next base: position 374,853,349 of record NC_091977.1, read on the forward strand.
TTTACAACCCTCAGAGAAGAAATTTCTCCTCCTCTCTATATTTTAAATGGGCGGCCCCTTATTCTAAGATCATGCCCTCTAGTTCCAGGCTCCCCCACCAGTGGAAACATCCTCTCTGCATTCACTTTGTCAAGCCCCCTCATAATCTTATACGTTTCAATAAGATCACCTCTCATTCTTCTGAATTCCAAGGAGATAGAGGCCCAACCTACTCAATCTTTCCTCATAAGTCAAACCCCTCATCTCCAGAATCAACCTAGTGAACCTTCTCTGAACTGCCTCCAAAGCAAGTATTTCATTTTGTAAATATGGAAACCAAATCTGCACGCAGTATTCCAGGTGTGGCCTCACCAATACTCTCTATAGCTGTAGCAAGTCTTCCCTGATTTTATGCTCCATCCCTTCTGCAATAAAGGCCAAGATACCAATGGCCTTCCTGACCACTTGCTGTACCTGCATACTATCTATTGTGTTCCTAACACAGATGAGACTGCACACAGGGAGGTTAAAGTAACAGTGACCTCAGTCTTTATTAAGACACTCCAGAGTGAGGAACAGGCCTTAGGGGCCGACTTATATACAGTGCTCCCAAGGGATTCTGGCATCCCTTGGGACTTCAGGGGATGCGCCCCCTGGTGGCGGAACATGTGAGTGCATGCTTTACAGATACACATCACTCCCCCGCATAAAGTCAAAGCGAAAACTATTTACATGGTGAGGCGGTTGGGAGCCTTTGTTTCCCTGGTGGACCGCCTCGGTACAAATGTCTGTTCTGGTGTGTTGGCTGTGCCCTCGCTGGGCTGGCGTGTTGTTGGCCCTGCAGGGCTGCTGGATGAGCCTGGCCTTGCTGGGCTGTTGGGCGCGATGGGTTCGATTTCCTGGTCCGGCGTGGTGTCGTTGATCCTTTGGGTGTGTGTTGTGGGCTCAAAAAAGGTGGTGTCTGCTGTGGGTTGTTCAGGGCAGTCTGTGAACCGTAGCCTTGTTTGGTCCAGGTGCTTTCTGCAAATTTGTCCATTGTCTAGTTTGACGACAAACACCCTACTCCCTTCTTTAGCTATCACCGTGCCCGCGATCCACTTGGGACCATGTCCATAGTTTAGCACATACTCAGGGTCATTCAGATCAATTTCCTGTGACACAGTGGCGCGACCATCATTTACATTTTGTTGCTGCCGCCTGCACGCTACCTGATCATGCAAGTTGGGGTGAACCAGCGAGAGTCTGGTTTTAAGTATCCTTTTCATGAGTAGCTCAGCCAGGGGCACCCCTGTGAGCGAGTGGGGTCTCGTGCGGTAGCTGAGCAGTACTCGGGACAGGCGGGTTTGGAGTGAGCCTTCTGTGACTTGTTTAAGGCTCTGTTTGATTGTTTGTACTGCACGCCCTGCCTGCCCATAAAGGCTGGTTTAAACGGGGGCCGAGGTGACCTGTTTGATCCCATTTGCGGGTCATGAATTCTTTAAATTCGGCACTGATGAAACATGGCCCGTTGTCACTGACCAGTATGTCAGGCAGGCCGTGGGTGGCAAACATGGCCCTCAGGCTTTCAATGGTGGCGGTGGCGGTGCTTTCTGACATTATTTCATATTCAATCCATTTTGAAAAGGCATCCACCACCACCAGGAACATTTTACAGAGAAACGGGCCCGCATAGTCGACAAGGATCCTTGGCCATGGTCTGGAGGGCCAGGATCACAAACTTAGTGGTGCCTCTCTGGGCGCGTTGCTCAACTGAGCACACACGCTGCATTGCCGTACACAGGACTCTAAGTCAGAATCGATACCGGGCCACCACACGTGGGATCTGCCTATCGCTTTCATCATTACTATACCTGGGTGTGTGCTGTGGAGATCCGAGATGAACGTCTCCCTGCCCTTTTTGGGTAGCACTACGCGGTTACCCCACAACATGCAGTCTGCCTGAATGGACAGCTCGTCCTTTCGCCGCTGGAACGGCTTGATTAGCTCTTGCATTTCAACGGGGATGCTGGCCCAGCTCCCATGCAGTACACAGTTTTTTTGCTCGGGACAGCAAAGGATCTTGGCTGGTCCAAGTCCTAATCTGGCGGGCCGTGACAGGTGATTTATCATTTTCAAACGCTTCCATGACCATCAACAAGTCTGCGGGCTGCGCCACTATCAACAGGTTTGCAGGCTGCGTCATTTCCACCCCCGTGGTGGGCAATGGTCGCCGACTGAGAGTATCCGCACAATTCTCAGTGCCTGGCCTGTGGCGGATAGTATAGTTATACGCTGATAGCACGAGTGCCCACCTTTGTATGCGGGCTGAGGCATTAGTATTTATCCCCTTGTTTTCTGTGAACAGGGATATGAGGGGCTTGTGATCGGTTTCCAGCTCAAATTTGAGGCCAAACAGATACTAATGCATTTTCTTTACCCTGAACAAACACGCTAATGCCTCTTTCTCAATCATGCTGTAGGCCCTCTCGGCCTTAGACAAGCTCCTGGAGGCATAGGCGACAGGTTGCAACTTCCCCGCAACGTTAGCTTGTTGTAATACACACCCGGCTCCGTACGACGAAGCATCTAATGCTAGCACAATCTCTTACACGGGTTATACAATACAAGCAGCTTGTTGCAGCATAAAATGTTTCTGGCTTTCTCAAAAGCAATTACTTGCTTTTTTTTCCCCATAACTAGTTCTCAACTTTACGCAATAACGCATGTTGGGGCTCTAAGGGGGTGCTTAACCCCGGTAGGAAGTTAGCAAAATAGTTGAGGAGTCCCGGGAACGACTGTAGCTCCGTGACGTTCTGTGGCCTGGGCGCGTTCCTGATGGTCTCTGTCTTGGCGTCTGTAGGCCGAATGCCATCCGCCGCGATCTTTCTCCTCAAAAATTTCACTTCTGTTGCTCTGTACGACCTCTTCAGCCGCAGCCCTACGCGATCCAGTCGCTGGACAACCTCCTCCAGGTTTTGTAGGTGCTCGACGGTGTCCCGACCTTGACCAATATGTCGTCCTGAAAAACCACCGTGCATGGTACCGACTTGAGTCGGCTCTCCATGTTTCTCTGGAAGATCGCTGCAGCCGACCGAATTCCAAACAGGCATCTGTTGAAGATGAACAGTCCCTTGTGCGTATTGATGACTCCTCCAGCTTCTGCGTCATGTAGGCCAAAGTCAGGTCAAGCTTGGTTGAACGTCTTGCCTCCTGCCAGCGTCGCAAATAGGTCGTCTGCCTTAGGTAGCGGGTATTGGTCCTGTAACGAGAAATTATTAATTGTTACTTTATAATCGCTGCAAATCCTGACCGTGCCATCACTCTTGAGTCCTGGAACAATCGGGCTAGCCCACTCGCTAAATTCCACTGGGGAGATGATGCACTCGCGTTGCAGCCTGTCCAGCTCGATTTCCACATTCTCCCTCATCATGTGAGGTACCGCTTGCGCCTTGTGGTGAATGGGTCATGCCTCTGGGACCAAGTGGATCTGCACCTTTGCCCCGGAAAAGTTTCCAATGCCTGGCTCAAAAAGGGAAGGAAATTTGTTAAGAACCTGGGTACATGAGGCCTCATCGACATGTGATAGCGCTCGAATATCATCCCAGTTCCAGCGGATTTTGCCCAGCCAGCTCCTTCCAAGCAGTGTGGGGCCATCGCCCGGGACAATCCAGAGTGGCAGTTCGTGCACCGTGCCCTCGTAGGTGACCTTGACTATGGCGCTACCTTGACAGTGATAAGCTCTTTGGTGTACGTTCTCAGTTTCGTATGAATGGGGCTCAAGGCTGGTCTGAGTGCCTTGTTGCACTACAGTCTCTCAAACATCTTTTTACTCCCGATGGATTGGCTAGCGCCACTGTCCAGTTCCATGGCTACGGGTAAGCCATTCAATTCTACATTTAGCTTTGTAGGTGGACATTTCGTCAAATGTGTGCACCCTGTGTACTTCAACATCTGCCTCCTCTCTCTGAGGCTCAAAATTGCTTTGATCCACCATGGACCGATCTTCCTCTACCACGTGGTGGTTAGCAGGTTTTGCAGAGCTTGCAGCTCATCTACAAGCTCGTTGGAGGTGCCCCATTGTTCCACAGCTCTTGCAAACATACCCTTTGAAGTGGCATGAATAGGCTGAATGGAAGCCTCCACAACGCCAACAAGGTGTGAATTGCCTTGCATTCATCCTTTGTTGCGGACTCTGAGTCATCTGGGTCACCTGAGGCCTGCTGGCAGTTGCAGACTCGTGGTTTTTGCCCTGTACATTTCTGCTCGCAAACACAGTTCCAGTTAATTTAGGAACATTGCTAGCACTTGTGTGCTGAGAGATTTGTTTGGTGTTATCACTGGTGGACATAAACGCGTGTGCTATCGCAATGGCCTCACTGAGGGTCGGTGTCTCTACAGTCAAAAGTTTTCGTAGGATGGTCTCGTGGCCAATGACCAGTACAAAAAAGTCCCTGAGCATTTGCTCCAGGTAGCCATCAAACCCACATTGTCCTGCAAGTCGCCTTAGCTCGGTGACGTAGCTCGCCACTTCCTGACCTTCAGATCGCTGCAACGTGTAGAACCGATACCTCGCCATCAGCACGCTCTCCCTCGGGTTAAGATGCTCCCGAACCAGTGTACACAGCTCCTCATACGACTTAGCTGTGGGTTTCACCGGAACCAGAAGATTCTTCATGAGGCTGTAGGTCGGTGCCCCGCAGACCGTGAGGAGGACCGCTCTCCTTTTTGCAGCGCTTCCTTCTCCGTCCAGCTCGTTGGCTACAAAGTACTGGTCCAGCCATTTGACATAGGCTTCCCAGTCCTCACCCTCAGAGAACTTCTCCAGGATGCCCACAGTTTGCTGCATCTTTGTGTTGGATTCGTATTCTCGTCGCCAGTTATTGTATTCCTAACACAGATGAGACTGCACACAGGGAGGTTAAAGTAACAGTGACCTCAGTCTTTATTAAGACCCTCCAGAGTGAGGAACAGGCCTTAGGGGCCGGCTTATATACAGTGCTCCCAAGGGATGCTGGGATGCTTTGGGACTTCAGGGGATGCGCTCCCTGGTGGCGGTACATGGGACTGCATGCTTTACAGATACAAAACACTATCCTTTTGTATTTCATGCACTAGTACCCCCAGGTTCCGCTGTACTACGACACTTTGCAATCTTTCTCCATTTAAATGATAACTTGCTCATTCGCCCCGCAGTCTGCACACTTGTCCTCAAGGGTTGCTAACATAATCTGGTATCCTTCCCGCAATCACTTTCCTGCATTCCTTCCTTTTCTTTTCTCTTTAGCATTCTAGATTTCTCTGTCTACTGCGACAGTCCTCTTTCCCCCCCCCCCCCCCTTGCCCCCCCCCCCCCACGCCTTATTTAGTTCAAAGCCCTATCTACCTCCCTAGTTAGTCGGTTCACTAGAACTCTGGTCCCAGCATAGTTCAAGCGTCGTCCGTCTTCACACAACAGCTCTCTCTTTCTCGAGTATTGGTGCCAGTGCCCCACGAATCAAAACCCACTTCTCCCACACCAACCTCTGAGCCACGCATTCATCTCCCTGATTCTATTGACCTTATGCCAATTTGCTTGTGGCTCAGGTAATAATGCAGAGATGATTACATTTCTGGTTCTGCTTTTCAATTTAGTCCCTAGCTGTTCAAACTCTCTCAACAGAATCTCTTTCTTAGCCCTACCTATGTCATTGGTACCTACGTGTACCACGAGAACTGGATCCTCCCAACTCCAAGTTCTTCTCCAGCCCGGAGGAGATGTCCTTTACCCTGGCACTGGATATGCAAAACAGCCTTCGGGACGCATGCTCTTAACTGCAGAGAACCCTATCTATTCCCCCTAACTCATCATCATCATAGGCAGTCCCTCGGATTCGAGGAACACTTGCTTCCACTCCTGAAGTGAGTTGTTTGGTGGCTGAACGGTCCAATACGAGAGCTACAGACCCTGTCACAAGTGGGACAGACATTCGTCAAAGGAAGGGGTGGATGGGACTGGTTTGCCGCATGCTCCTTCCGCTGCCTGTGCTTGACCTCTTCACGCTCTCGGCGTTGAGATTCGAAGAGCTCAACGCCCTCTCGGATGCACTTTCTCCAACTAGGGCGGTCTTCAGCCAGGGACTCCCAGGTGTTAGTGGTGATGTCGCACTTTATCAGGGAGGCTTTGAGGGTGTCCTTGTAATGTTTCCGCTGCCCACCTTTGGCTCATTTGCCGTGGAGGAGCTCCGTATAGAGCATTTGCTTAGGGAGTCTTGTGTCTGGCATGCGAACTATGTGGCCTACCCAGCGAAGCTGATCGAATGTAGTCCGTGCTTCAGTGCTGGGGATGTTAGCCTGGATGAGGACACTGATGTTGGTGTGCCTATCCTCCCAGGGGATTTGAAAGATCTTGCGGAGACATCTTTGGTGATATATCTCCAGTGACTTGAGGTGTCTTCTGTACATCGTCCATGCTTCTGATCCATACAGGAGGGCGGGTATTACTACAGCCCTGTAGACCATGAGCTTGGTGGTAGATTTGAGGGCCTGGTCTTCAAACACTCTTTTTCTCAGGCGGCCGAAGGCTGTACTGGCGCACTGGAGGCGGCATTGAATCTCTGCATCAATGTCTGCTTTAGTTGACGAGGCTCCCAAGGTATGGGAAATGGTCCACGTTGTCGAGGGCCGCGCCGTGAATCTTGATGACTGGGGGGCAGTGCTGTGCGGCGAGGACAGGCCCATGCTTTCATATGCCTCGGTGAATAAATCGTCTATGTCCTGGAGTTCAGCCTCAGAATGTGCGCAGATGCAGGCATCGTCCGTGTACTGTAGCTCAACGACAGAGGTTGGGGTGATCTTGGATGTGGCCTGGAGACAGCGTAGGTTAAAATGCTTCCCACTGGTTCTGTAGTTCAGTTCCGCTCCAGCGGGGAGCTTGTTGACTGTGAGGTGGAGCATGGCAGTGAGGAAGATTGAGAAGAGGGTAGGAGCGATGATGCAGCCCTGTTTGACACCGGTCCGGACGTGGATTGGGTCTGTAATGGATCCGTTGGTAAGGATCCACGGCCTGCATGTCGTCTTGGAGCAGGTGAAAGGTGCTGACAAACTTTTGGGAGCATCCGAAACTGAGGAGGACGCTCCATAGATACTCACGGTTGACAGTGTCAAAGGCCTTTGTAAGATTGAAAAAGGACATATATAGGAGCTGGCACTGCTCCCTGCATTTTTCCTGCAGCTGTCACACTGCAAAGATCATGTCCGTTGTGCCCCGTAGGGGACAAAATCTGCACTGTGATTCTGGGAGGAGCTCCTCGGCTACAGGGAGAAGACGGTTGAGGAGAACTCTAGCGACAACTTTTCCAGTGTCTGATAGCAGGGAGATTCCCCTGTAGTTTCCGCAGTCAGACTTGTGCCCTTTTTTAAAGATGGTCAAGATCACTGCATCTCTGAGATCTCCTCCCTCCAGATGAGAGAGATCAGGTCATGTATCCGCGCCAACAGTACCTCTCCGCCGTACTTTAGAGCCTCAACAGGGATTCCATCCGCACCCGTAGCCTTGTTATTCTTGAGCTGTTTTATGGCTTTGCCAACCTCGTGCAACGTTGGGGTTTCACTGAGGTGGTGGCGGGTCGCATGCTGCGGGATGGAGTTGAGAACACTCGCGTCAAATGCAGAGTTTTGATTGAGGAGATCTTCAAAGTGCTCCTTCCAGCGGGCCCTGACAGCCTCCGTGTCCTTGATGAGTGTTTCCCCGTTCTTGGCCAGGAGTGGGGTCGAGCCTTGGGAGTTTACATAGAAACATAGACACATAGAAAATAGGTGCAGGAGTAGGCCATTCGGTCTTTCGAGCCTGCACCACCATTCAATAAGATCATGGCTGATCATTCATCTCAGTACCCCTTTCCTGCTTTCTCTCCATACCCCTTGATCCCTTTAGTCATAAGGGCCACATCTAACTCCCTTTTGAATATATCTAACGAACTGGCCTCAACTACTTTCTGTGATAGAGAATTCCACAGGTTCACAATTCTCTTGAGTGAAGAGGTTTCTCCTCATCTTGGTCCTAAATGGCTTAGCCCTTATTCTTAGACTGTGACCCCTGGTTCTGGACTTCCCCAATATTGGGAACATTCTTCCTGCATCTAACTTGTTCAATCCGGTCAGAATTTTACATGTTTCGATGAGATCCCCTCTCATTCTTCCAAATTCCAGTGAATATAAGCCTAGTTGATCCAGTCTTTCTTCATATGTCAGTCCTGCCATCCCGGGAATCAGTCTGGTAAACCTTCACTGCACATTGTCAATAGCAAGAATGTCCTTCCTCAGATTAGGAGACCAAAACTGCACACAATACTCAAGGTATGGTCTCACCCAAGGCCTTGTACAACTGCAGTAAGACCTCCCTGCTCCTATACTCAAATTGTCTCGCTATGAAAGCCAACATGCCATTTGCCGCCTTCACCGCCTACTGTACTTGCATGCCAACTTTCAATGACTGATGTACCATGACACCCAGGTCTCATTGCACCACCCCTTTTACTAATCTGTCACCATTCAGATAATATTCCGCCTCCCTGTTTTTGCCACCAAAGTGGATAACCTCACATTTATCTACATTATACTGCATCTGCCATGCATTGTTCACTCACCTAACCTGTCCAAGTCATCCTGCAGCCTCTTGGCATTCTCCTCACAGCTCACACTGCCACCCAGCTTAGTGTCATCTGAAAACTTGGAGATACTAGATTCAATTCCTTCGTCCAAATCATTAATGTATATTGTAAATAGCTGGGGGCCCAGCACTGAACCTTGTGGTATCCCACTAGTCACTGCCTGCCATTCTGAAAAGGACCCGTTTATTCCTACTCTTTGCTTCCTGCCTGCCAACCAGTTCTCTATCCATGTCGATACATTACCCCCAATACCATGTGCTTTAATTTTGCATACTAATCTCTTGTGTGGGACCTTGTCAAAAGCCTTTTGAAAGTCCAAATACACCATATTCACTGGTTCTCCCTTGTCCACTCTACTAGTTACATCCTCAAACAAATTCTAGAAGATTTGTCAATCATGATTTCTCTTTCATAAATCCATTCTGACTTGGACCGATCCTGTCACTGCTTTCCAAATGCGCTGCTATTACGTCTTTAATAATTGATTCCAGCAGTATCCCCACTACCGATGTCAGGCTAACCGGTCTGTAATTCCCTGTTTTCTCTCCCTCCTTTTTTTTAAAAAAGTGGGGTTACGTTAGCTACCCTCCAATCCATAGGAACTGATCCACAGTCGATAGAATGTTGGAAAATGACCACCAATGCATCCACTTATTCTAGGGCCACTTCCTTAAGCACTCTGAGATGCAGACTATATGGCCCTGGGGATTTATCGGCCATCAATTCCATCAATTTCCCTAACACAATTTCCTGACTAATAAGGATTTCCTTCAGTTCCTCCTTCTCACTCGACCCTCGGTCCCCTAGAATTTCTGGAAGGTTATTTGTGTCTTCCTTAGTGAAGACAGAACCAAAGTATTTGTTCAATTGGTCTGCCATTTCTTTGTTCCCCATTATAAATTCACCTGATTCTGACTGCAAGGGCCCTGCGTTTGTCTTCGCTAATCTTTTCATCTTCATAGAAGCTTTTGCAGTCAGTTGTTATGTTTCCCTACAAGCTTACTCTCATACTCTATTTCCCGCCCCCCGCCCTCCTAATTAAACTCTTTGTCGTCCTCTGCTGAATTCTAAATTTCTCCCAGTCCTCAGGTTTGCTGCCTTTTCAGGCCAATTTATATTCCTCTTCCTTGGATTTAACACTATCCCTAATTTCCCTTGTTAGCCACGGTTGAGCCACCTTCCCCGTTTTATTTTTACGCCAGACAGGGATGTACAATTGTTGAAGTTCATCCATGTGATCTTTAAATATCTGCCATTGCCTATCCACCGTCAACCCTTTAAGTAGCATTCGCCAGTCAATTCTAGCCAATTCACGTCTCATACCGTCGAAGTTACCTTTCTTTAAGTTCAGGACCCAAGACTCTGAATTAACTGTGTCACTCTCCATCTTAATGAAGAATTCTACCATATTATGGTCACTCTTCCCCAAGGGGCCTCGCACAACAAGATTGCCAATTAATCCTCTCCCATTACACAAGATCCAGTCGAGGATGGCCTGCTCTTTAATTGGTTCCTTGACATATTGGTCCAGAAAACTATCCCTTATACACTCCAGGAAATCCTCCTCCACCGTATTGCTACCAGTTTGGTTAGCCCAATCTATATGTAGATTAAAGTCATCCATGATAACTGCTGTATCTTTATTGTTTGATGCCAGCCCCAACCTCACTACTAGTATTTGGTGGTCTGTACACAACCCCCACTAGCGTTTTCTGCCCCTTGGTGTTCCGCAGCTCTACCCATACAGATTCCACATCATCAAAGCTAATGTCCTTCCTTAATATTGCGTTAATCTCCTCTTTAACCAGCAATGCTACCCCACCTCCTTTTCCTTTTCTGCCTATCCTTCCTGAATATTGAATACCCTGGATGTAGAGTTCACAGCCTTGGTCACCCTGGAGCCATGTCTCCATAATCCCAATTACATCATATCCGTTAACAGCTATCTGCGTAGTTAATTCATCCACCTTATTACGAATGCTCCTCGCTTTGAGACACAGAGCGTTTAGGCTTGTTTTTTTTAAACACTTTTTTTTCCTTTTAGAATTATATTGTAATGTGGCCCTTTTTGATTTTTGCCTATGATTTCTCTGCCCTTCACCTTTCCTTATCTCCTTTCTACCTTTTGCTTCTGCCCCAATTTTACTTCCATCTGTCTCCCTGCATCGATTCCCATCCCCCTGCCATATTAGTTTAAATCCTCCCCAACAGCACTAGCAAACACTTCCCCCTAGGACATTGGTTCCGGTCCTGCCCAGGTGCAGACTGTCCGGTTTGGACCGTAGGTGGCCTTGACTGCGATGAAGAATCCTCGCATATCGTGGCTATCCCCCAGTTGTTGTATCTCCTGTGCTTTCTCCAACCACCATCTGTTCTTTAGGTCCCGGGTTTTTTGTTGGAGTTCAGTCTTGAGCCGTCTGTAACGTTGCTTTGCTGCTCCCGAGTTGGGTTGTTGCTTGAGGCTCAGAAATGCTCTACGCTTGCAATCTATTAGTTCTTGGATCTCCTGATCATTTTCATCAAACCAGTCCTGGTGTTTTCTGGTTGAGTGACCAAGTGTCTCTTCAAAGACACTGGTTATAGAGGCCTGGAGGGTAGACCAAACGCTGTGGGCATTCAGCATCTCAGGTCATCAAGGCATGCCAGATTAGCTGTGAGGCGCTGGCTGTATAGAGCTCTCTTAGCTGGGTCTTTAAGTGCCCCGGCATTAACTTTTTTGCGGCACTGCTTCTGCTGTCCCCTCTGCTTTGGGGCTATGTTAATGTTGATGATGGATTGGATTAGGCGGTGGTCCGTCCAGCAGTCAGCTCCTGTCATGGCGCGGATGATGCGCACATCCTTGCGATCCCTGGCTCGGACGATGACCTAGTCGAGCAGGGTCCAGTGCATGGAGCGAGGGTGTTGCCACGATGCCTTGTATTTGTCCTACTGGCGAAACAGGGTGTTGGTGATGAGGAGTTCATGTTCTAGAATTTTGTCATGAGTAGGGTACCCTTGGAGTTGGCTTTCCCTATCTCCTCTCTGCCAATCATGCCTCCCCAGAGGGCTGTGTCTTTGCCGACCCTGGCATTAAAGTCACCTAGGAGGTTCAATTTGTCGCCTGTGGGGATGCGGGATAGGGATGTCTCTAGGTTGGAATAAAAATCCTCTTTAGCCTCATCCGTTGCATCGAGTGTCGGGGCGTACGCACCGATGACTGTGACACATTGGTTCCGGGATAGGGTAAGGTGAAGAGTCATGAGGCGTTCGTTAACCCCGCAGGGGGAGTCTTTGAGGTGGTCGACCAGCTTATTTTTGACAGTGAAGCCGACTCCTTGAAAGCGGCGTCGTTCTTCTGGTTTTCATTGCAGAAAAAGGTATAACCTCCACCATGTTCCTTGAGCTGACCTTCCCCTGCCCGCCGGGTCTCGCTGAGGGCGGCAATGTCAGTGTCAAAACGTCTTAAGTTCCCAGGCAACTATGGCGGTGCGGCGTTCCGGCCTGTTGCTGTTGGAATTGTCCATGAGGGTCCTGATGTTCCAGGTCCCGAACTTCATATTAACGAAGTGGAAGATGCCTGTGCCTGAGTTTTTTTAACGTGGAGTGGCCGCTGTGCATCGGCAGCCACACAGGCTTAGCTGAGCAAGGTCTTGGTCCAGTGGCAAGGGGGGTCCAAGACGACTGGAGAGCAGGCACTGCTGTATGGGCCGAATTGCTTACGGCGAGGTGTTGGCCACAAACTCGGCGCTGAGGAGCGCCATTAATGGTATGTGACCTGAGGCTTGGTTGGGGGGCAGCATTAGGAAGGTCAGCTGTCTGTTGGAGTTCTGAGGGATATTTAAAAAAATTTCTTTCAAGGTTTCCAAAATTATTTAAAAGTTTCTCCAAAGGTTTCCAAGTTGTTTAAAAGTTTATCCAAATTGCTTAAAAAGTTACTCAGGTTAATTAAAAGTTTAAAAAATAGATTAAGAGTTGATAAGTCTAAAATGTAAATCAGTTGTAGGTTATAAAAGTTTTCCCAAATTGTTTAAAAGTTTAAAAGTTTAAGATATAAGTCAGTAGTAGGAATTCCGGCCCCTCGAAGAAATTACGGCAGCTTAGTCCCTTCGGACGGTTGAACGCCGGTCCCGGAGTCCCTTCGGCCAGTTCGACGCTGGCTCCGGAGTCCCTTCGGCAGGTTTTAAAAAGTCTTGGATGATGTCCCGGTATAGGCCGCAAGCCCCAAACAGGAGCCACAGGCCGGTGCAGGGGTCCCTTCGGCCCGGGATAGAAGCGGGCCGGTGGGGGGTCCCTTTGGCCCGGGATAGAAGCGGGCTGTTGCGGGGTCCTTTTCGGCCTGGGATGTACTATTCACAAGAAGTAGGATATATCCAACTTGGCTAATCACCAGCCAACTGGCCGCCTGCCTATCATCAGCAACAATACTGTCCCCAACTACAACCACCTGCCTCTTTACTCCCCGCACTTGAATGGCTTTCTGCACCACAGTGCCTTGGTCAGTCTGCTCATCCACCCCGCAGTCTGCACACTCGTCTTCAAGGGTTGCAAGAACCTCAAATCTATTGGGACAAGTGCAGGGACTGAGGCTCCTGCAATACTACTTCCCTGGATCTCCTTACCTGCTTCACTCGCAGTTGCACCCTCCTGTCCCTGACCACTTGTCAATTCTAAAGTATTTAATCTAGAGGGTGTGGCTGCCTCCTGGAGCAAAAGGTCCAGGTAACTTTCTCCATCCCTAATATCTGTAGCTCGGACTCCAGCTCCTCAACTCGGAGCCGAAGTTCGTCGAGCCGCAGACACTTTCCGTAGATGTAGTCGCCCTGGACCAAAACGTCCAGAAGCTCCCACATATTGCAGCAGTAACACATCTCCTGTTTTCCCATTATTTTATTTAATTAATTAGTTTAGTGTTAATGAAATATTTACCCTATATAGTTTATTAAATTAGTTAAACAAATAAAGGTTAGTTTTTAGTATTTAGTTATATGCTATATGTTAATTTTAAAAGAAAAACTTGGCTCACAATCACTACCAATCAGTTACCTGCCTTACCTGTGATGTCACACAGCAGTCGTCAGAGCGACGTTCCAAAGTCCGACAAAACCCAAAACCTGGAACGGCCTCGGTCCCGAAGGTTCCAGATTCGGGACGCTGCACCTGTACTATCTTTGTCATCTGTCCCGAAAGTCTTTCCACCTGTAATGACAGTCCCGCAATTTCTCCCCTCACCTCACCCATTCCTCCAGCCAGTGTTGCTACTTCATCTCTTAGTCCCCCTCACTCTACCCTCGCCCCACCGAAGGCTTCCAGGAACAATCACAATTGTTGGAAGTTCTCCCCGCTCATCTCCACAAGATGTCCTATGTTCTTTGAATCCTATGTTTCTGCACCAGCTCTCCCTTCCACCCTCCTTTGGTGTCTCGCAGGTGTGGCTTGCTGCAACACACTGGGACCTGCAGCCTCAGACGGCACAACTAGAAATGTCCCATCAGTTGATTCACTCAGGAAAGGGCTTGGAGTCCTCGAGGGGTACAGCATCTCCAAATCCAGGGTAACCATCTCATCGTCGCGTCTTCTTGATGCCCATCATTCTCCTGATTTGGAATATCTGGAGTGGCGGTTCCAGAACGTGCTCTTCTTCAACTTCAGGTGCACCTTCTGTCTCCTCCTGATGCGCAACATCTGCAAAACTTAAGATAGATGCTTGGTTAGCAGCATTGAGGAAGGAGAAGCACAGGCAGCACACGCAGTATGTATCATTTAGCCAACCCAGACTGTGCCATTTGCAGGGCTTACCCTCTATTGGAAAACTGAGACCAGCTTCCGTGTTGATGGTTGGTCTTCTCCTGTAACATTTAATCATTGACGCGATCCTTTGCTCCACGGCTGTTAGTTGCAGCCTACTTGGCGGACCTCCTCCAGTTTGTGACCGTTCTCAGTTGATCTGTGACACCATCTTCTGCAAAGGTGAAAATGGAACATTTTAAGAGAGGGTCCTTCTGAACACACGCACACCCGCAAAGAAATCACATTTCTAGATGTTATTGCAGTGCATAAATAGAAATATATTTAAAAACCTAATTAATTTAAATATAAATTATTACTCAGTCACTGTTTGTCCGAGGTCCTGCCACTTTTTTCAGCTGCGCACCGGTTCTCGGTTAATGGACATTACATTTAACTCGACTGCGACCTGGTCCCAAACTGGTACAGAGGGTTTAAGTTTCTTTTTACCGAAGCTCCCCTTGGTTTCAAGAACTTCCCATCTACTCTCAATGAAGTCTACCAGGGGCTCAATTTCTTCCACGAGAAATCTCTTGGCCCTGACAGCTTCCCCTTCTCCGTCTCCATCTCCGCCCCTTTCGCCTTCTCTGCGCCCTTCCCTTGCAGCCATCTTGTGATTGAAGCTGTATTTCCTACCTGAAAATCCACCTCTGCCACCAATGGATTCTGAATTGTAATCCACACAGTCCCCACATGTACTGATTTTTTTTTATTGTGCATGCGCAGTGCTTTTTCATTTTTTTTACTTCTGCACATGCGCGTTGCCCATGTGCAATGAGTTGGTCGTTTTTTGGGGGGGTTTTTTGAGTGCTTGCGCTGTGCGTTTTAGGCACACACTCTAAGCACTGCCCCCTGAGATCGACTCGGGTAGTGCCAGCACGACAGGATGATTATGTTTTCCGGAAACTTGGTTTTATTTTTCCAGCGCAGACGGTTCACAATAAAACATGCATACAGGTCAGTCAGTGTATGCCTTTATTTCTGCTTGGGCAAAATTGAGGCCTAAATACTGTGTTTTTTTTTCAAATACACACACAATTTCTCTTCACCTGCAGCGTAAAGAAACTTTAATATTGACAGATATGCCTCCTATCCTATTTTTAACTTCTTAACCCTTTAGTTCCCTCACCTTGGTAAAACCCTTTCTTTGCTGCAGTCACTCTTGTGTTACTGCACATTATGGGCTGGATTTTACCAACCTCGGCGGGTCTGGGGTGGGCAACGTCCTTGGCGAGTCCCGACCCCGCAGCTGTGTTGATCTGTGCGTCTGACATGATTTTACCTTGATGGGGCTCCCGGCCAATTAAAAGGAAGCAGGTCTGATTGTGTCATCTGATGACGCGTCATCCGTTGGTTTCCTGAAAGGGACCATGTCCACATTCATTTTGACAGTTATGCTGTCAGTAATTGACAGCATTGAGCTACTGCAAACACTGACGATGACTGCACAAAGGTGCGTGGCTGCACCCAGGCTCTCCCATCACTCCCTCCAGATGCTTATTGAGGGAGTCACAGCATGCAGAGAGGTTCTCACGCTTCTAATGGGTGGAAGAGACCTCCCCAGGAGATCAACGCTGCCTGGTTGCACATTGCACAGGAGGGCACAAGTAGGGATGTCGTCAGGAGGACCAGGCTGCAGTGGCGCAAACCTTTCAATGATCTCAGTGAATCACGAAACGTTACTGCAAAAACACTCAACCTCATCCTGCTGTGCCATTCATCATATCCCCATCACTCTGCCTTCCCGACCTTACTTTGCACATCCTTACACCAACTTACCTTGCACCTCCACCCATCCCTCTCTGTCTACATTATCACTTCACCATCTCACAAGTCACCCCTCACACACACCATCATCCTTGTCCAATCATACTAACTAACAACACACAAGGGTAGGCACATAGGTGTTATCGCCAATGTTGATGCAAAGTTTCTGTTAATGTGTTGTCAAACATTGAAATCTATATTTTCTACCGTTTGCCTTCTTGGATACATCAGTGTGCACCTTTGGAAGTGGCTCAGTGAGTTATAGTGAATGGTGAGACATAAAGGTACCCACCACAATGCTGATGAGTGTGAAAGGAATGGCTTGGATATTGTAGGGATGCTGCTGGTGTGGGGTGGTGCCAACCCGGCGCATCACGTGGCAGCCAGGGTGTACAGCATCAAGTGAAGTAAATCTGGCCATGGTGAGGCCAGTCCTGGCGTTCCCGAGCAGCAATGTGGTCGAGTGCTGATGTCCTGTGCAGCATCAGGTGATTGCGGAGAAGGTTGGTGCTATTGGTGGCGTTGCTGGTGTGCCGACTGATGTTGGGGCTGATCGTGGTCGGACTCTGAGGACCATGGTGAGAGTTTTTTCAAGGGCACCGATGCTGATGGAATAGATGGCAGATGAGGTTGAGATGACCGCGATCTGTTAATGGTGAGAGAGATTGCGCCGAGGTGACACTGGATAGAGAGTTAACTCAAACCTCCATAAAGCTGTAACATATAGTCCAAATCCTGAAGGCTCCAGCTGCTTTGATTGGAAATTGAACAGCTGTGAATGGTACCTTTTAATATCACTTCTGCAGCTGTCAACTAGTCAAACCAATCAAGAATTGTTCAGAACCCAACACACAGGGAAGAGTTCCAAGAAACACATACCTTGGTATATTAAATTATGATGAGTTGGATGGTAATTGGTTTTAAGACTTTCAGTAGTTAACTTGAGGCACAGAGTTAGGACACTTGTTTTCCTTCGATTTTGTGCGAGCAGCACACAGAAAAAAAGGAAAGGAAAGACTTGCATTTATATAGCACCTTTCATGACCATAGAATATCCTAATGTGCTTTGCAACCAATGAAGTACTTTTCTGAAGTGTAGTCACTGTTCTAATGTAGAAAACGTGGCAACCAATTTGCGCACAGCAGGCTCCCATAAACAGCAATGTGATAATGACCAGATAATCTGTTTTTTTAGCAAAGTTGCTTTGAGGGATAAATAGTGGCTCGGACACCAGGGATAACTCCCCTGCTCTTCTTCAAAATAGTGCCAAAGGATCTTTTATGTCCACCTGGGAGAGCAGACTTGGTTTTAACGTCCAATCTGAAAGACGACAGTCCCGACAGTGCAGACTAGATTTTGTGCTCAAGTCCCTGGAGTGGACTCCAGCCAGATTCAGGAAGTCTATTTGTGGAAAAAACTTTCCATTTCACACATGAATTTTATGTTTGGCCACAGTTTATTCAAGAATCTTGAATAAACAACACAACACGCCAAAAATATTTTAGCTACCTCCTCTATTTGAGCATTATATATATATGGCAACATGATGATTTCCTGTCCATTATAATTTTCTCCAAATTCATTGATCTTGATTTTTTTTGAAATAAAGAGAACAGCATCCACCTCGGAGAATGTGCTGCACGTCTCAAACCACTGTCATAATATACATCTCAATGATTTGCCTTGCACCAAATCTCAGAGACATGCCACTCAGCACATAAAAGCTTATTGCAACTAAAATATCCTGTATTCAGCACCCCAGACTGTACACAGACACAGTTTCTGCTACATTTCCCCAAGCCGATTTGAATAATCAACTGCTGTAATTATTAAGCATCCTTCCGTCATTGAACTTCATGTACAACTGTGCTGCTTTTATATTCCATGAGCTCTGCATTGGTGGTGTCTGGCTGCCGGCTGTGGCAAATCCTGGAAGGTTTACAATCAGATTGTCACGTTCTGTGTGATATCCTTACACTGGGAAATAATGCCACCAGCACAGCTCTCTCCCAGCAGGTATCATAGCTCTCTAATACAGTGTGATAAGTTAAAGGGGAAATGATAGACCAGATCAGACTATTCAGATCATTTCTTTTTGTTTTTTCCTGACCTAAATGTAGAAGAAACACTAATCTTCCAGGTACCTTTGGATGCTGCATGATATTTACTTGCAGCCACGCACACCGCAGGAGATAATTACATAGCATCGTTTTATAAAGTACAGAGCTTTTGAAAAAATTTGTTTTCAAAATTTTTAACAAGCAAGTTCTGGATATACACCATTTAATGTGATTTACTCCAGCATAAACAATGACAGCAATATTGTTTAAAAACATAAAGAAGCCAAAATAGGCTTGCTTTCCCATAATTTGGTGATGGACTACACTATCGGCATGCTATTGGTATATCAGGATTAGCCAAAACGAAACATAACTAAATGGAAAACAAGCTGGATAATGTTGCACACTCTAAACTTGAGCTAATCCAAACTCTGCTACCTGTGTCTTAACTTGCACCAGGTCCCGTTCACCCATCACCCCTGTGCTCGCTGACCTCCATTGGCTCCGGCAACACCTTGATTTTAAAATTCTTATCCCTGTGTTCAGGACCCCGCTGTCAGCGCGCGTTTCCCAATGGCGTGTGAAATCTCCGATCCGACCAGACCCGCAGAGGCGGGCGACCCAATTAAATCAATTTTTGGGTGGTTGACAGACCCTTAGTAATGCTTTTAACCTTACCTTTTAACTTTAACTGCTCGCCCACAGCATCCACGTTGTTCGTGGACCATGTCTGTTAACCTGAGGCGGGAGTTGAATGCTAGTGAATCAGCTGATTAGTTGACAGCTTGAAATGTACTATAAAAGCTCCCACCTCACAGCTGCACACTTTCCAAGCACAGAAGCTGTTACTCTATTCGGAACACAGGTTGAGCTTTATGCAGGCTGCAACTGTTTGGAGCAAACTCTCCATCCAGTGTCACCTCATTGGAATAACCTCTCTCACCATTGACAGATTGCTTCTGTCATCTCGACTTCACCTGCCATCTAGTCCATCAACATGGGTAGTGTTTCTACTGTTTCACCTTGATCCTCAGAATTTGACCACGATCAGTCCCCAACACCAGGCACAGCAGCAGTACCAACAACACCAATCTTCTCCCCAATCACCTGATGCTGCACAGGACAAAGGGTATCAGCACCCGAGCACATTACTGCTCGGGAGGCCAGGGATGGCCTCATCTTGACCAGCTTTACTTTACTTGATGTGCACCCATATGGCTGCCACTGTTAATACGGATTCTTTTTCCCTCAATCTGTTTCAGCGAATACACTGACACACGAACACCAAAGCAGCTTATAACAAAGCAGTCTTTATTAATTGTTTCACCGGCCGGGACTTATCAGAACAAAGGAACGCTCTCCCTCAGAGTGCGCCCACTTCCCTCGGACAAGCCCCGTTACAATGTAGGGGCGCAACGGTTATACACTTTCAGTATGTAATACAATTGAGGGACATTCAGTTCACCCTATCCTTTGTGATCCCTCCTTCCCTTTGTCCACTCATGAGCCGATACCTGGCCTTCCTTGCCCAATTAGATACGGGCAAGTGGTTATAGCAACTGTTTTGCACAAAGAGCTTTCTCACCCATTGCTTGTAAATGTTACAATTTTACTGGCGTGACTAGTAACTAAGACCTTGAGCAAGTCTGTTATTTGTGCTGATGTTGTAATATTTGCAGTCTGACATTCTTTTAGTTATTTTTCCATGATTCCTTTGTTCACTTTACTGTCTCTATTGCTTATACATTTTCACACATTCACATTCCCTCCTTTTATCATTCCATGATAACCCTGGTGACTATTCCAGGAGTATCGCATTCATCTGTTTGCACTCTCTTTCCTGATCCTCCTTGTCAAGTAGGTCTTTAGTTTGCTGGATCATAACCCGGGAGCCCATGGCCACAAGAGGGTTTTCTAACCTTGCCATCATGACTTTACAACAAAGGTTTAAGCAACCAATAATCAAGCAACAGGTAATTATTACTACGATGAGAATAATTGCTCCATGCATTAGATACGATCCCCAGGATCCACCTAACAGCCAATCAAACCAGCCTACTCCTCCTGCAGGGGTGGATAACTTCTTTACATAGAAACATAGAAAATAGGTGCAGGAGTAGGCCATTCGGCCCTTCTAGCCTGCACCGCCATTCAATGAGTTCATGGCTGAACATTCAACTTCAGTACCCCATTCCTGCTTTCTCGCCATACCCCTTGATCTCCCTAGTAGTAAGGACCTCATCTAACTCCTTTTTGAATATATTTAGTGAATTGGCCTCAACAACTTTCTGTGGTAGAGAATTCCACAGGTTCACCACTCTCTGGGTGAAGAAGTTCCTCCGCATCTCGGTCCTAAATGGCTTACCCCTTATCCTTAGACTGTGACCTCTGGTTCTGGACTTCCCCAACATTGGGAACATTCTTCCTGCATCTAACCTGTCTAACCCCGTCAGAATTTTAAATGTTTCTATGAGGTCCCCTCTCATTCTTCTGAACTCCAGTTGAATACAAGCCCAGTTGATCCAGTCTTTCTTGATAGGTCAGTCCCGCCATCCCGGGAATCAGTCTGGTGAACCTTCGCTGCACTCCCTCAATAGCAAGAATGTCCTTCCTCAGGTTAGGAGACCAAAACTGTACACAATACTCCAGGTGTGGCCTCACCAATGCCCTGTACAACTGTAGCAATACCTCCCTGCCCCTGTACTCAAATCCCCTCGCTATGAAGGCCAACATGCCATTTGCTTTCTTAACCGCCTGCTGCACCTGCATGCCAACCTTCAATGACTGATGTACCATGACACCCAGGTCTCTTTGCACCTCCCCTTTTCCTAATCTGTCACCATTCAGATAATAGTCTGTCTCTCTTTTTACCACCAAAGTGGATAACCTCACATTTATCCACATTATACTTCATCTGCCATGCATTTGCCCACTCACCTAACCTATCCAAGTCGCTCTGCAGCCTCACAGCATCCTCCTCGCAGCTCACACTACCACCCAACTTAGTGTCATCCGCAAATTTGGAGATACTACATTTAATCCCCTCATCTAAATCATTAATGTACAGTGTAAACAGCTGGGGCCCCAGCACAGAACCTTGCGGTACCCCACTAGTCACTGCCTGCCATTCTGAAAAGTACCCATTTACTCCTACTCTTTGCTTCCTGTCTGACAACCAGTTCTCAATCCATGTCAGTACACTACCCCCAATCCCATGTGCTCTAACTTTGCACATCAATCTCTTGTGTGGGACCTTGTCGAACGCCTTCTGAAAGTCCAAATATACCACATCAACTGGTTCTCCCTTATCCACTCTACTGGAAACATCCTCAAAAAATTCCAGAAGATTTGTCAAGCATGATTTCCCTTTCACAAATCCATTCTGACTTGGACCTATCATGTCACCTCTTTCCAAATGCACTGCTATGACATCCTTAATAATTGATTCCATCATTTTACCCACTACCGATGTCAGGCTGACCGGTCTATAATTCCCTGTTTTCTCTCTCCCTCCTTTTTTAAAAAGTGGGGTTACATTGGCTACCCTCCACTCCATAGGAACTGATCCAGAGTCAATGGAATGTTGGAAAATGACTGTCAACGCATCCACTATTTCCAAGGCCACCTCCTTAAGTACTCTGGGATGCAGTCCATCAGGCCCTGGGGATTTATCGGCCTTCAATCCCATCAATTTCCCCAACACAATTTCCCGGCTAATAAGGATTTCCCTCAGTTCCTCCCTTCTTATGTGATCAGTGAGATTGGTTATGTTTTCTGAATTATCGGGGATGTAAGTGCAACATTCAGATCCTATCAGGGCACATGTTCCCCCTTTCTCAGCTAACAGATAATCGAGGGCCATTCGGTTTTGTAATGCCACGGTCCGTATTGCTATCATTTTGGCCGTGATGCCCTCCAGAGCTTCAGCAATATAGTTAGCTATCTCTTCCAATATCCTCTCTAGGTTCTGTACTTCATCCATGGTGTGTCCTATCCCGAATGGGAACATCATGACCCCAAAGAACCTCTCGACGGGGGTGAGGGCTCGCCTGTGTCGGCTGGAGGCATGTGCTTCCACTAGGGTACGTGTTTGCCGCACAAATGGCACCGCATATCCCAAATAGCAGGACCCTGTCCATCGCCTAGGTAACCAGGGGTATGCCCTATGCCCGCACACAAAATACGTGCCGTTATACGCTGCCTTTATATATATTGTGTTGGGGTCCCAAGACTCGGCCCACAGACCTCCACCTGTTTTATTCGGAAGGTGAGAGAGGATAGTGACTCATGCACCTGTTGTGATGTTGAGGTTGTGTGGGCAATCGCTGTACCCTATGATATGTCCCTTTCTGCTGGTGTCATTTCGGGTTAAACATATGGCCCCGGTTGGCCTCCCGATCCCCGAGGTATTGGTCAGGACTAAGAATGGGGGTTCCTTTTTATAGTCATAGGGTGGTTGGTACCATCCCTGGAACGTTTGACTAATGGGCTAGCCAGCACTCTCCCACTCGGTGACGTCCCCGTGGTTGTCCACGCGGTAGCGGTATGATGCTCCTCCTGCCCTCCGTGATCCCTCTCTTGACCCGCCTTTCATCCTTCGTATTTGCATTTGCCCCCCTCCTCTCATGCTAGTCTGGCTCAGAAGCCACTTGACCGTCTCAGTTAGGGTCAGTGGAACGGGGCGCAAAGGAATTCCCCCTTTGGAATGTATAGGGATATGTGAGCACACCCAGCAACCAGAAAAGTTCCCATTTCGCGCATAAACATAAGACATATACAAAAAGGTGTTTACATGGAGCTCTCGCTTCAGTCTTGCTTCCCACGCGCCGCACTTGACGTACACCAACGCTACTATACAGACTGTGGCACACAGACACAGTTTCATCTTATCGCTCTAGGTTAACAATTACTCGGGAACAAAATGTTTCTTGTAGCGTCTCTATGGACAAGGATAAATAGACCGAATATTTTGCTGATTCAAAGAGTTCAGTTTTCTTGCCTCTCTCCTCAGATCACCGTCGGTGTAGCTGGTTGTCTATCATTACGGGCAGGGGTTCAAACTGTTCTCCTCGGGACCCACTCGGTTAGTCGGGACGCTCCTAGGAATGACCTTATTCAGCTATGGAGAAGAGGAAGTCTAGAACAGAAACAGGGGTTAGGACAACCAGTAAAATAGGTTCGTCATGGGGTGACAAGTTTACAGTGGTGCAGGTGAACCCAGGTGCACCTCCCCTTAACCTTGGCGGCGGTGGGGGTAGTAAGTAACACCTGAAAAGGCCCCTCCCATCGTGGCTCTAGTCCCTTTCGAATCCATTTCTTAATCAGGACATACTTCCCTGGTGCCACGAGAGGCGATTCAGGCAAAACTGGGAGGTTGAGGTGAGCATCTCGAACCTGGTTGTGGGCTATTCACAGAGTCTGAGTCAGGGCAAGAACATAGGTGGTCATTTCCTCAGTCATGTGGTGGAACTGGACAGTAGAGGGGACATTCTGATTCCATGGGGTCCTAAGGGGCCTACCATAAATGACCTCCGTGGGGGTCAGTCTAGCCTTGCTGGTGGGAGTAGTTCGGATCTGGAATAGGGCTATGGGAAGGAGTTTGAGCCAATTGAGTCCGGTTGATGCTACCAGTTTTGCAAGCTTGGTTTTAAGAGTTTGATTAGCACGTTCAACTAATCCTGCAGCTTGGGGTCAGTAGGCACAATGCAGCTGCTGGTTAATGCGCATCTGGGAACAGAATTCTTTGTTAACTTGGCCAATAAAGTGAGGGCCATTATCGGAACTCAGTCGAGCTGGGATACCATATCTAGGAACAATTTCCCTCATTAACACCTTAACAACAGTTTGAGCCTTATTGTCCAGGGTAGGGTAAACTTCGATCCATTTGCTAAACACATCCACTATTACTAACACATATTTGTAACACTGAACTCTTTGCAACTCAATGTAGTCCCAACTGCAAGGTCTCAAAGGGACCTTCTGGTAGAGGCGTCTTACCCCAATCACAGGGGACTCCCTTCCCTGGATTATGCTGCTGGCAAACAAGGCAGCGACTACTGATGTTCTGGGCCAGCGCCTGGAGTCTAGGGTGCCACCAAGTGGCCAAAAGCGTGTCACTTGTTGTCCTTGCTCCACAATGAGTAGCAAAGTGCATACATTCAATAACCCATAGGGCCAACTCGTCAGACATGCAAGTCTGTTCCGCGGGAGTGGTCCAGAGTTTAGAGACATTGTCGTAAGTACATCCATAATCTTTCCACAACAGTTTATCTTTTTCAGGAGCATCCTCCTGTGCTTTAATGACATCTTGGATGGTTGGCATTGGTTTTTCCGAGGCTAACTTATCTTTTGCAAGGTATTAGTCTGACTCATCTTTTATCCATGCATGTCGAGGTCACTCCATGAAATCGGAGGTCAGGGTTAGGTTGGGTTTGTGGATTCCCCACCGTGGGGTACATTGGCTCTTTTGCCACAGGTGATGGTGCTATGGCTGTGCACTGTACTATCTGTCTCTGTCTAGTCCCGTTTTAAAAAAAATCTCTTTCAGCTTATTTATCTTAGCCTTTTAACTCTTGAATTTGTTTTGTTTGAATATCTATTTCTTTATTGTATCAGGCAAGTATTATTACATAAGCTAGTTCTATTTTATTCTGACTATCCCACGATTTCCTTTATCTGTCAGGTGAGTCTTTATTCTATTAAGAAATCCAAATTAATAATGTTCAGTATAAAACGGCTGTTAATGGAAAGGTTAACTCCTTTACAGGTTTGTAAGAAGAGCTGATGTCATTACGTGACTTCGCGTAGTCATCTGAAAAAAAAGTCTTTGTGCCTTCAAAACTTGCTTAGAAATTAGGAATCCGTTAAACAGCAGAAATCATTAGTAAAGCCGTCATAATAAAAGTCTTCTCATCAGGAAAGGCAGCATTTTAGATTAAACTTCAAAATTTTTTTTTTAACTTCTAATTCAAGTACTTGCCAAAGAATTAAAAAAAAAAATTGATTTAAAACGAGACCACACATTTTTAATAGCTATTTGTTTACTGAAATTTAATTTCGTCATCAGCCTCGGTCAATGCAAGGCCAACCATTTGACTACGTAGTCTATCAATACCTTTCTCAGAGGTCCCAGTGGAACTCTTAGTACGTTTCTCGTGCGCGCACTCTTTTTTTAAGACATCTATGGGTTTAACATGTCCTCCTTCTGTCAATGAGAGTCCTAATTTAGTGGCGTTTTCCTGCCAACTTGACAGAAGTGATGCATCGTTTCAAACTGCAGTGGAACTTTCTCATAATTTAAAATCATTATAAATGGAAAGTGTTTTTTACCTCTTCCAAAATTTTTTCAATTAAGCCAATATCTTTTTGCGGCAAATATCAGCTAGTATTTAGTAAGTTATGTCCTTTTCCATCTCAGAACACTTTTTTTTCCTTTCAGCACCTATTTAGTACGTTACGTTTTTTTTTAAAGATCTCCTTTCTTCAAATTAGGTTTTGTATTTGTTTTCTTTCAAGGTTGCATCTTTTTTTCCCGTCTTTTCCATAACTAGAGGGGAGTCTGGCACGTAGGCTGAGAGGGCTGCTTTTCGTTATCTCAATTGTTCCAGTTTCAACGTCGTTACCATGTCTCTTCGAAACTGCTAAAGCTTGCTGTTTTTAACATTTTTCAAAAGTCCCTTTTACACCTTCGCAGATAGCTCGCCATTCGCCCAGGAGTTTGACCTGATCCCTGAAGGTATTTCGAGATTGTTTCCAAACCTTTTAGTTTTATATCTCCTATTTTCTTTTAGAGATCAGATTTAATATCATTTTTTTTTTTGAATCCACCTCAGTATTTTGCTGTGCCTTCTCTGAATATCTCAAAATCCCAATTGAAACTTTGTAATTTCAATCTTTATTTAAAACTTTTTTTTGAGCTTAGAAGCTTTTTTTAAAAGGCATTCTTTATCTCATTCCGAGACTAAATTTATGTCTTTCAACCCAATGTAATCAATCATTGCATGTTTTCTTTCGACAAGTAAGTGAGCGTGTCAAAGACATTTTTTTTAAACCACCGGGACCATGTATTTTTTATCTTTTACTCAACAAACCTATCCTTTGTGCATTTCCTAGCTCCGTAACTTATCATCCGAATATATCCACACCTGCGTTCCTAACTTAAAATGTAATTCAATAAGGTTCACACTCTTAAACTTCCCACATACAGGACAACACTATGAAGGATTAAAAAAATCTTTCACTCTGTTTAAAAAAGTGGGTGGAGCTAAAACAAACCACAACTCCCCGGTTTCCCAAACAGGCTTTCATTCTGCAGCCAAAATCACACAAGCACTTCTCTTTTAAAACAGACGTTCACAAAAGTCTCTCTTCTTTCCTATTAATTGTTTTGGCTGGCTCTATTTTTGGATCCATGATCTTTCAGGGAATTCGTAGTTTTATCTAAATTACCCATCCTCGCGTCGCCCCGCGTAGGATCAGGGTCCTAATTAGTCCCGATTGTCCCCGCTTCACCCCGCGGTGGAATAAGTTATCTTATCCCGAGCCTAGGCGGACCAAGTGATATACAAGATCGACGCCGTACCTGGAATAAATACAATTTTAAATTTACACAGTCCCGCGTCGCCCCGCGGCTTAATTTTACGTAATTCCCTAACCTCCGCGTCGCTGCGTGATTGTCTATCCCTCTGCGTCGCCGCGCGGTTTTCCTGTTCGCGTCGCCGCGCGATAAGCCTTACTTAATTTGTTCTAGGTTCCAGATTTCCCTATTTAAATCCAATCAGTGCTTAGACGGGCCAAGTGATATACAAGGTCGACGTCACACCTGACTTGGACACTTATTTCCTAAGTTTAGAAGGTATTCGCCAGATTGACCTGGATCTCGTTCAGACACTACCTCAGAACCAGCGAGTGGCCAAACTTTCCTCAGACTTTTGGAACTGAAGGAAACTGAAGTGGTATTTTAAAGTATACTCACTCCAGTGACCACTTTCCTCCCGTCTCGTCCAAGGCTAGTCTGGCTCTTAATTCGCAAGTTTTCGGCAGTCGTCTGTTGAGATCCCACTTCTGACACCAAATGTTAATACGGATTCTTTTTCCCTCAATCTGTTTCAGCGAATACACTGACACACGAACACCAAAGCAGCTTATAACAAAGCAGTCTTTATTAATTGTTTCACCGGCCGGGACTTATCAGAACAAAGGAACGCTCTCCCTCAGAGTGCGCCCACTTCCCTCGGACAAGCCCCGTTACAATGTAGGGGCGCAACGGTTATACATTTTCAGTACGTAATACAATTGAGGGACATTCAGTTCACCCTATCCTTTGTGATCCCTCCTTCCCTTTGTCCACTCATGAGCCGATACCTGGCCTTCCTTGCCCAGTTAGATACGGGCAAGTGGTTATAGCAACTGTTTTGCACAAAGAGCTTTCTCACCCATTGCTTGTAAATGTTACAATTTTACTGGCGTGACTAGTAACTGAGACCTTGAGCAAGTCTGTTATTTGTGCTGATGTTGTAATATTTGCAGTCTTGACATTCTTTTAGTTATTTTTCCATGATTACTTTGTTCACTTCACTGTCTCTATTGCTTATACATTTTCACACATTCACACCACATGATGCGCCAGGTTGGCACCACCCTAAACCAACACCATAGAGCATCCCTACAATGTTTAAGCTATTCCTTTCACACTCACCACTATTGTGGGAGGTACCGTTATGCCTCACCATTCACTGTAATTCACTAAGCCACTTTCAAAGGTGCACATAAATCTATCCGAGAACGGAAAGTGTTGAAAATAAAGGTTTCAATGTTTGACAGCACATTAACAGAAACTTTACATGAACGTTGGATAAAACACCCAAGTGGTTACCCTTGTGCATTGGTAGTTGGTATGATTGCACTAGGATGAGGATGAGTGTGAAGGGTGGCTAGTGAGATGGGGATGTTATAATGTAGATAAAGAGGGTTGGGTGGAGGTGAAAGGTAAATTGGTGTGAGTAAGGATGAGCAGGGTAGGGAAGGCACAGTGATGGGGATGTGAAGAGAGGCACAGGAGGATGAAGGTCAGTGTGGTTTTGTACTAATGTTTCGTGACTTAATGAGATCATTGAAAGGTCTGTGCCACTGCACCCAGGTCCTCCTGACTACATGCCTGCTTGAGACCTCCTCTGCAATTTGCAACCAGGTTGTGTTGGTCTCCAGGGGAGGTCTCTTCCACCTATGGGAAGGGAAGAGGACCTCCCTACATGCTGTGACTACCTCCATAAGCATATGGAGGTAGTCATGGGAGAGCCTGGGTGCAGCCGTGCACCTCTGTGCCGTGATTGTTTGTGTTTGCAGCACTTCAGTGCTGTCGAACATTGACAGCACAAACATCAAAAGAAAGTTAGCTATGGTCCCTTTAAGGACCAGCTGAGGATGCGTCACGAATAATGTCACCAGTCCCGCTTCCTCTAATTGGCCCGGGGAACGTGCTGGGCATGACTTAACCAGCTCCATCAACGTAAATTCATTTCAGGCAGCAGGATGGAGCCAGCAGCAGGGCCGCGACCTGCCACCGACATCACCCACACCCGACCTGCCGAGGTGATTAACATCCCGACCCCTGTGTTCGGGCCATAATTCCTCTTTCAATTAATACCACTCAACATAAAACAGTAACTGGCCATTTGTTGCTGTTTAGGGGATCTTGCTGTGCACAAAATGCTGCTGTACTTTTCCATATTAAAACAGTCGCTGGATTTCAAATTAGTTGCATGTTATGCGTTTTGAGACCTTTTCTGAGAAATGTGATAAGGTGCTATAAAAATACAAATCTTTCTTTCCCCTAAGATGAAAGGCACTGTATTTGCCAGTGGTTGTGTTTCTGTAGAATGACACTGCAACCCAAGCATTGCATTTTTTTCTCACACAATTTCTGCTAAACAGACTGCATCGACTATTTCTTCACCAGCTGGCTCTAACTAATCACAGCTGTGGTGAGATCAGGACATAAGAAAGCATGAAACTTGAAAAGAACATAAGAAATAGGAGCAGAAGTAGGCCATCTGGCCCTTCCAGCCTGCTCTGCCATTTAATAAGATCATGGCTGATCTGATCATGGACTCAGTTCCACTTCCCTGCCCGCTCCCCATAACTCTTTATTCCCTTATCGCTCAAAAATCTGTTTCCACCTTAAATATATTCAATGACCCAGCCTCCACAGCTCTCTGGAGCAGAGAGTTCCAGAGATTTATAACCATCTGAGAGAAGAAATTCCTCCTCATCTCCATTTTTAAATGGGCGGCGCCTTATTCTGAGACTATGTCCCCTAGTTTTAGTTTCCCCTATGAGTGGAAATATCCTCTTTGCATCCACCTTGTCGAGCCCCCTCATTATCTTATGTGTTTCGATAAGATCACCTCTTATTCTTCTGAACTCCAATGAGTATAGGCCCAACCTACTCAACCTATCTTCAGAAGTCAACACCCTCATCTCTGGAATCAACCTAGTGAACCTTCTCTGAACAGCCTCCAATGCAATATATCCTTCCTTAAATACGGAGACCAAAACTGTACGCAGTACTTTTTACAGTCTCTGCAAATGAAACAGCTACGTTCTTTAGGCTTACCAATCCCAAAACTTCAGTATCAAACTTGCACAACTTAGCTCATTTAGTTTCCTGTGGAAAGCTTTTACCTGCCTGAAAGTGAATCAAATGTAACTCCAATACATATCTATCTAACCTAACCTTTCATCCAACATTACACATTCAAACCAGTTCCCTTCCATGGTACGCCATTTTCATTTGTCCCAGCAGTTCAGGAGAAAGAAAGAACTTGCATTTATATAGCATCTGGCATGTAGGATCTTAGGAGTAACAAGGGTGGAAAGTTCAGAGAACAACTTAACACAATAGTATTGATAAAATAGAGAAAAACAAGAAAAGTTGTGATAAAATGATAGAGAGAGAGGGAGAAAAATGTTGTGGACTCGAGGTGAGACAAGGATCACTTTTGACAAGAAAATTTTAACATGAATTGCCCAATTATATTTCATGCGTACTCTTTAAAATCAATCATAAAAGGAACCTGACCACTGAAATTTCTTGGGAAGAACCAATAGGGTCGAAATCGGCACTGTCCTTGTCCATAAAACACTAGTCCGAAATTCCTTTCTGCACTATTTTAGTACAGGCAGTATCCCGAGTTAGTCCCTGTGCTAAAATAGAGTCGAGAAGGATTTCATTTGAGCATATTAAGTATTCATGTCAGTTTCCTTCCTGTGCAATTTTAACACCGGCAGTAATCCGGATTTGGTATCACTCTTAGAAAATTAATTCAAAATATCTATTTCCTGATTCAACAAGGATTTATTTTGAAAGTATTATCAGACACTCAAAGGTATTTATTATTCAAATTGCCTCAGGTCAGTTGCATTTCATATTTATGTCCCCAGAGATTTTTTACATAGCATCTGTACAAAAGTCTCTGCAGTTGTAAAGTTTTATGATCACATTTGTGAAAAATATCTAAGATTTTTCTTATCTACGATTATAGTTCATCCCAACGATGTTTATTGTTTTGGTTGGGGTAGGATCCTTCGGTACAATTTCAACTAATTATCGCTGCCAGGAAAGGCGGCTGTTTGTTGCAGAAATCTAAAATCCAGGTACTTTTAAAATAAGTAGGTGAAGTGAAGAATTAAATCAATAACTGAGCACTCAAAACAGAAACAGTGCAAGTGCTCCTGTTTGGCAGTGTTATATGGGGAATCTGCAACTGATTGTCAGATCAAGTGTTACAAAGAGCAGAAGGAAAAAAATGATATAGCCAAAGTACACTAATACCTGGTTAAACTAATTTTTCAAAACTTCTTAAAATCAATTTGGCCCTCTTAATGTACAGATTTAATATACATGCAAGTTTCCTTCTGGTAATAGGGAAACATCGTGCATTTATCTATATTTTAACAATTGGTTTGCAATTTATGTCAGGAGTTCTTGATGTGATTTAATGACTTCCTAAGGTAACAGCTATCAAATGATTTTTGAAATATTGCATAAAATCTAAAAGGAGGTTCTTTAGCTCTTGTGTAACACTTAATAATTCAACTAGTTATCAAATGAGAGCTGTGAGAGGCCAGAAGAGTGGAGTTTAGTCCCAACAGGAATTAAGTCTTGGAGGGAATTCAGCTTTGTGTGAAATGAATAAATGGAGTTTGATTCTACTTAGTATTTGCTGCTAGCAGACGTTCTGGCGAACACTACCTACATTTTTTTTTAAAAAGTTAAACAGAAAGAGATGGCAGTGAAGAGATATATGGGCCAATATGGATCCTCAATGTATCTAGGGTGAACAGCATAGATTCGCTAGGACGATGCCAGGAATAGAAGCTATAGTTATGAGGAGAGATGAGATTTTGGACTACTTCTGCTGGAGCAGAGAAGGTTAAGTGATTTAATAAGAGCTTTTTAAAATTATGAAGAGTTTAGATTGAGTGAATAGGGAAAGGCTCTTTCCTGTGGTTGGGGAGGTATGAATTTAAAATTGTCACTAAGATAGTGAGTTGACAGGTTAGGAGGAATTTCTTTACACAAAGCATTATTGGAGCATGGAAGGGTTTGCTACAGGAAATAGTTGAGGCGGAGATCATTGAGTCTTTCATTGAATATTGAATAAATATTTGAAGCAAAGAAAGATACACTGATACAGGGCGGGATGGGGAATTGTTCTAGAAAAGAGCCATTACAGATACGATTGGCCGAATTACCTCACTGCACCGCTGTGGCTCAATGAGTAGCGCTCTCACCTCTTGAGTCAGAAGGTTGTGGGTTCAAGTACCACTCCAGGGACTTTGAGTACAAAAATCTCGGCTGACACTCCAGTGCAGTGCTGAGGGAGCGCTGCACTGTCACAGGTGTCTTCTTTCAGATAAGATGTTAAACCAAGGCCCTGTCTGCCCTCTCAGGTGACGTAAAAGATCCTATGGCACTATTTCGAAGAAGAGCAGGGGAGTTATCCCCAGTGTCCTGGCCAATATGTATCCCTCAATCAGCATAACAAAAACAGATTTTCTGGTCATTATCACATTGCTGTTTGTGGAAGCTTGCTGTGTGCAAATTAACTGCCCCGTTTCCCACATTACAAGAGGTGACTACACTTCAAAAGTAAGTACTTAATTGGCTGTAAAGTGCTCTGAGCCATCCATTGGTCATGAAAGACGCTATATAAATCCGTCTTTCTTTTAAACCTCTGGTTCTACGAAAAGCTGGGAGAGTCACAATTTTTAAAGAAATTAACTCTTGGACAAGGAATTTGAACATAAAGTTCTTAGTGCTGGATGTCTTCATACAAGTTGTATTTATTCCTACAATGCATATATTGGGAAATCTACGGTATTTCTGTATCCGAGGACTAGCTGCTCCCAGCTCATGTATTTAAAATTTTGTGGTGCTGTCCCATCAAAGTTGAAAGCAACTCAATGGAGAAGACTTAATTGTGACGTTCCCCTCCCACCTCTGTACTTTAAGAGCAGTGGGTCCTATCCAAGTGGAAAGCGCCAGTTTCTGCATTGCTAATTATACCGAAGCTTGTGTTAACCATAGTGAATGAGAAGCTGTTACAGCATGTCACTCACAACAACCTGTTACTTGTGACATTTTGAATCTCATGATACAGAAATGGTAGGGCTGATTTTAATGACAGGCGATTAATGGACGCGTGGTGGGTGGTGTGTGCCTGTTGCCGGTTTGAGGCCTGAGTCACATTAACATGCTGCTGGAGGAGCTGTGGGCTGGTTGTGGGAAATCAGCTGGCTCCCATGCTGAGCAGGCCCACAGTCGCAGCCTCGGGTAGGAAGTATGTGATCCTGGGGGGCTCGGATGGGCCAGCAGTGGGTCGGAGTTTATTGTGGGCTCATGAGGAACACTCCTGCACCTCATGGCTCCACCAAAAAATAAATTAAAAGCTTCTGTTTTCTGAGCTGCTTCTGATGCTCTCTTTAAGGATAGCTGTTAAGCTGGTCACCGTCTTGAAATTTCAATTGGGGGTTTGTGTACGTCATGGGATCCTGATTTGCATATTACTTGTAGCTTCCTGCCTGAAACAGGCAGGCGCTCTGATGCTCCATCTCAGAACCCTACCCAAGATGGCTTCCCTGGAGCACAAGTGTAAACGGGGCAGGAAGTGACCCAATGCCATATTTGGACTGCAAATGCCAATTTACACCAGACGGAGGGAGTTCAGATCAGCTCTTGTGATTCCCGATGCCCAGCACAAAGTTGGAGTAGATGCTTTTGACATTTCCAGAGCTTTCAATAAAATATGGAATCCTATTCTTGTTGAGAAGTTGGTCACTTGTGGTAGATCTAGTGAGCTGCAGAACTGCATATGTAGTTTACTCCGAGGGCACACATATTGGATCACTTAAATAAGCTTTGCAACAGCAACAAATCTTGGACCTACTCTGTTCCGGGACACTTTCATTGACCTGATGTCTACTATACATCATCATCAGAGGCAGTCCCTCGGAGTCGAGGAAGACTTGCTTCCATTCTAAAAGTGAGTTCTAAGGTGACTGAGGAGCCCAATGCAGGACCTACAGCCTCTGTCACAGGTGGGGCAGACAGTGATTGAAGGAAAGGGTGGGTGAGAACCCTGGATTGACTCTCGCTCCTTCCTCTGTCTACGTTTGTTTTCTGCATGCTCTTGACGACGAGACTCTAGGTGCTCAGCGCCCTCCCGGATGCTTTTCCTCCATTTTGGGCGGTCGTGGGCCAGGGATTCCCAGGGGTCGGTGGGGATGCTGCACTTTAACAAGGAGGCTTTGAGGGTGTCCTTGAAGCGTTTCCTCTGCCCACCTGGGGCTCGCTTGCCATATCAAAGCTCCGCGTAGAGTGCTTGCTTTGGGAGTCTCGTGTCGGGCATGCGGACGATGTGGCTCCCCAACAGAGCTGACCGAGCATGTTCGATGCTGGGGATGTTGGCCTGAACGAGAACACTGACGTTGGTGCGTCTATCCTGCCAATAGATTTGCAGGATCTTGCGGATGCAGCGCTGGTAGTACTTCTCCAGCGTTTTGAGGTGTCTGCTGTATATGGTCCACATCTCTGAGCCATATACCTTCTCTTCTTAGGCAGTCCCTCGTATCAAGGATGACTTGCTTCCACCAAAAAGGGATGAGTTCACAGATGTTTCAATGAAGGACTGCATATTGAAGGGTGGAAGATGCCTGTGCGTGGATTACACACCAGCCACCACACGGGCTTGACAGAGCTAGGTCTTGGTCCAGTGGCAAGGATTAACTGAGACGACTGGAGACCAGCTCTACTGCACGGACTTAGTGTGCAAACATATCGCAGTGTGGGTTGGCCCGTGCTACCCCTGGGTCCTCGCCTCTCCTGGGCCCCGAACTCACTCCTCTCCTGGGCCCCGATCTCGCCGCTCCATCGCCCCGACCTCGCAGTTCCTGCTGTACCTGGCCACGCTCCAATCAGCGACCTGGATTATGATGAATCCCAATCCAGTCGCCCTCTTCACTGTCGTCGCCCTCCCCGACCGGCTCGTGCTGTATCTTGCAGTAGTACTCCAGGCTGCTCCTTTTATGGCCCGACCTGCCGCAGATGGTTTCTCGCAGGTCGGGGCCTTGCTGAGCCATATAGGAGGGCAGGTATCACTACTGCCCTGTGGACCATAAGCTTGGTGCCGGATTTGAGATCTTCAAACTCTCTCTTCCTCAGGCTGCGCTGGCACACTGAAGGCGATGTTGGATCTCGTCGTCAATGTCAGCTCTTGCTGACATTGTGACGGTAGGCTGCCGAGGTATGGAAAATGGTCCACGTTGTTCAAGGCCTCATCGTGGATTTTGATAATCGGCAGGCAGTGCTGTGTGGTGGGGTCAGGTTGGTAGAGGACCTTTGTCTTACCGATGTTTAGCATAAGGCCCATGCTCTCGTACGCCTCAGTGAAGGTGTTTGACGATGGCTTGGATTCGGCCTCCAAGTGTGCGCAGACACAAGCGTCGTCTGCATACTGTAGTTCAATGATCGAGGATGGGACGACCTTGGATCTGGCCTGGAGGCAGCGGAGGTTGAACAGATTCCCATTTGTTCTATAATTTAGCTCCACTCCAGCGGGTAACTTGCTAAGGGTGAGATGAAGGATTGCAGCAAGGAAGATTGAAAAAGAGCGTTGGTGTGATGACGCAGCCCTGCTTGACCCCGGTCCAGCCATCTGTCAGCTGAAGTATAACCAGGCAACAGGAGCTGATGGAATTCTTGCTGAAGCTCTAAAGTATGGTAGAGAAGCACTATTGGCATGAATACATTATCTAATTTCTCTGGAAGGAGGAGAGCATGCCAGAAGATCTCAGACGCCGTAATAGTGACCATCTTCAAAAAAGGAGACGTCTGACTGCAGTAACTACAGAGGAATCTCCCTTCTGTCGGCCACTGGGAAAGTCATCGCAAGAATCCTCATCAATCGTCTTCTCCCTGTGGCTGAAGAGCTCCTCCCAGAATCGCAACGTGGATTCCATCCACTAAGGGGTACAATGGACATGATCTTCACCGCGCGATAACTGCAAGAGAAATGCAGGGAACAGCACCAACCCTTGTACATGGACTTCTTTGACCTCACAAAGGCCTTTAATACTCTCAACCGTGAGGGATTATGGAGCGTCCTCCTCCGTTTTGACTGCCCTCAAAAGTTTGTCACCATCCTCCGTCTGCTCCACGATGACCTGCAAACCGTGATCCTGACCAATGGATCCACCACAGACCCAGTCCACTATCCAAACTTGTGATGTTGTCGCATTGTCCAGATTGGTTAACTCAGCATCTCAAAGACATGTAGCCACTGAATCGCCATAGGCAGATGTAGGGCGTAGCTGTACTCTGCTGATCGGGAGCTGTACTCTACTGATTTCAGACAGCAGTACCTTGTTTATACTGCCTGCAAGTCATTTGGATATGCCCAAGGGAACTGTTGGAATTGCTGAACACTTTGTAGGCATGGTTTGACACTGCTGTAATTATACATCATGTGGTGCGACACTGCCTCCTTCAGAGGATTACACACCATTCTGTTCTGGAGTCCGCTCAGGACCCTGCAACATTACACTTGCACCGTGTATGCATCCAAAGTTAAAATCAGACAGTGGATGGAGAAATTACCTGTTTTCCTTATCACTAATAAGATTCAGTCAACAAATCTATCAAGAAATAAATAACTGATATAACATTCCTCCCTTTATTCAATAAGGGTAGAAAGTTCCTTTCAGTTACAGACATTTAACTGTTTGGTTGTGTACTCAGGGCTTCATTTCCATTCTTCACTCCAGCCCGTGTTCCTTGAGTAAGATTGCCAACTTGTGCTGAATTGTCATATCCACTAGAAATTACACGGAGATTGCCCAGATTTATTCACGTAGGACCCGCAATCATAGAAACGTAGAAAATAGGTGCAGGAGTAGGCCATTCGGCCCTTCGAGCCTGCACCACCATTCAATAAGATCATGGCTGATCATTCCCTCAGTACCCCTTTCCTGCTTTCTCTCCATACCCCTTGATCCCTTTAGCCGTAAGGGCCATATCTAACTCCCTCTTGAATATATCCAATGAACTGGCATCAACAACTCTCTGAGGCAGGGAATTCCACAGGTTAACAACTCTCTGAGTGAAGAAGTTTCTCCTCATCTCAGTCCTAAACGGCCTACCCCTTATCCTAAGACTGTGTCCCCTGGTTCTGGACTTCCCCAACCTCGGGAACAATCTACCCGCATCTAACCTGTCCAGTCCCGTCAGAATCTTATATGTTTCTATGTCTCATCCTTCTAAACTCCAGTGTAAAAAGACCCAGTTGATCCAGTCTCTCCTTGTCAGTGATCCTAAAAAACTGAACATGTGGAGTGACAGCAGAGGTAGGAACAAAGTTCACTTAATTGAACTTTAGTGATGTCAGCCAAGGGGAATGTGACATATTGGAGGGAATTTTAACCTAAAAAAAACAGGTGGGTTTGGAGCATGGGGGTAGTTAAATTGTTAAAAAATCAGATTCACGATCTGAACGCGCTTCCAACCCGCCCACTTCCGGTTTTAACGGAGGCGGAACAAGAAGCAGGACAGGGGCAGACAGCCAACCCGCTGCCAGGAGATGGGACGTCAATTTAAATAATATTATTATCATTATGTTCAGAATAACTCTAAGACTGTGTTGTAAGCTCAAACCATTGTGACCTTGGTCTCTTTAATGTAACTTCAAAGTGAGGAAGCAGCATGGTGGATTGCCTTTTATACCTGCGTGCACAGTTGACCCTTGGGTGGCAAGTCTTACACATTGGTGAAGTTTGCATACATAACAACACTCCACACAACCTCCCACCCCCGGCCCCAAAGTCTTATGTACAAGTTATTTACAGATTGAGGCGATCTGGCGCTCTGTGTTTCTGAGTTGAAGTCCTGGCCTGGGTGAATTGGTCGGATCATTGCTGCGTGGCTGGTCTGATCGGACTGTCTGGCATGGTGGGTTCATCCTCGTGATTGACAGCGAGGTCAATTGCTGGTTGGGTGTATGTTGGTGGATCATAGATGGTAATGTCCTCTTCAAACTGTTCTTGGTTGTCAGTGAATCGCAGTTTGGTCTGATCCAAGTGCTTTCTACACGTTTGCCCATTCAACAGTTTAACAACAAACACTCTATTCCCCTCCTTGGCTAAAACAGTGCCAGAAATCCATTTGGGACCATGACTGTAACTGAGAACAAACATGGGATCATTAACCTCAATGTCACGCGATACAGCCGCGCGATCGTGGTACACGTTATGCCTGTGCCGTCGGGTTTCTATGTGATCATTGAGATCCGGGTGGACTAAGGAGAGCCTAGTTTTGAGTGCTCTCTTCATTAACAATTCTGCAGGGGGACCCCCGGTGAGCGAGTGGGTGCGCGTTCAGTAGCTGAGCAGGACCCGAGATAACCAGGTCTGCAAGGAGCCATCCGTTATGCGTTTCAAGCTCTGCTTGATGGTTTGGACTGCCCATTTCGCTTGACCATTGGATGCGGGCTTAAATGAGGCAGACCTGACATGCTTAATGCCATTGCGAGTCATGAACCCGTTGAATTCCGAGCTGGTGAAATGCGGTCCATTGTCACTAACCAGGACGTCAGGCAAACCATGGGTGGCGAACATGGCCCTGAGGCTTTCAATGGTGGCAGTGGATGTACATGATGACATTATCATACATTCAATCCATTTAGAGTAAGCGTTCACTGCTACTAGAAACATCTTTCCTAGAAAGGGGCCAGCGAAATCTACGTGGACCCTGGACCACGGTTTGGAGGGCCATGACCACAAGCCCAGGGGGGGCCTCCCTGGGTGCCTTGCTCAATTCGGAGTCAATGCCGGACCACCAAACGTGCGACCTGGCGATAGCCTTCATCATGACTATGCCTGGGTGGGTGCTGTGTAGGTCGTGTATAAACGTTTCCTTGCCTTTTTTTGGCAAAACCATGCAATTACCCCATAGGAGACAATCCGATTAGATGGACAATTCATCCTTGCATTTCCCCGGGAACCGCCGACCCGCTCCCATTAAGGATACAGCTTTTTACTAGCGATAGCACAGGGTCTTGGCTAGTCCAGGTCCTGATCTGACGAGCCATGACGGGTGATCCCTCGCTCTCGAAAGCATCCATTACCAGGAGCAAGTTTGCGGGTTGCGCCATTTCCACACCGGTGGTGGGCAATGGTAGCGCAGTTGTCAGTGCCTGGTCTGTGGCAGATTACATAGTCATACGCAGACAATGGTGGTGCCCATCTTTGGATGCGGGACGAAGCGTTGGTGTTGGTTGATACCTTTTGCTTTCTGAGAGCAGTGAAGTAAGTGGTTTGTGGTCGGTTTCGAGCTCAAACCGGAGACCAAATAGGTATAGGTGCATTTTCTTAACCCCGCATACCATGCTAACGCTTCTTTCTCAACCATATTGTAGGCTCTTTCAGCCTTGGATAAACTTCTGGATGCCTATGCAACTGGTTGCAGTTTGCCTGACACATTTGCTTGCTGTAACACACAACCGACCCCGTACGACGACGCATCACAAGCTAGTACTAAATGTTTACATGGATCATACAATACAAGTAACTTGTTAGAGCATAGCAGGTTTTTGGCCTTATTAAAGGCTGTCTCTTGAGATTTACCCCAAACCCAGTCGTCACCCTTGCGTAGCAATAAATGTAAGGGTTCCAGCAAAGTGCTCAACCCTGGTAAAAAGTCAGCAAAATAGTTGATGAGTCCCAGGAACGAACGCAGCTCCATCACATTCTGTGGTCTGGGTGCATTCTTGATGGCCTTCGTCGTGGAGTCCATGGGTCTGATGCCATCCGCCACAATCTTTCTCCCCAGAAATTCGACCTCTGGCGCCAGGAAAACACACTTGGAGCGTTTCAGCCTGAGTCCCACTCTGTCCAGTTGCTTTAGAACCTCTTCCAGGTTGTGCAAGTGTTCGGTGGTGTTGCGGCCAGTGATCAAGATGTTGTCTTGGAACACCACAGTGCTTGGAACTGATTTCAGCAGACTCTCCCATGTTCCTCTGGAAGATGGCCTCAGCTGAGCGAATCCCAAAGGGGCATCTGTGGTACATGAACAGTCCTTTGTGTGTGTTGATGTACGTCATTTTCTTTGACGGTTCAGCCAGCTCCTGTGTCATGGTTAGATCTAGCTTGGTGAACGACTTTTCCCCTGCTAGCATTGCGAATAGGTCCTCCGCTTTAGGTAGTGGATACTGGTCCTGTAATGAGACTCGATTGTTATTTTGTAGTCCCCGCAGATTCTGACCGTTCCATCGCTCTTTAGCAATGGCACGATTGGACTGGCCCACTCGTTGACCTCGTCTGGCGATATGATTCCCTCTCGTTGAAGTCTGTCCAGCTCGATCTCGACTTTCTCTCGCATCATATATGGGACTGCTTGGGCCTTGTGATGAATGGGCAGTGCCCTAGAAACAAGATGGATCTGCACTTTGGCGCCTGTAACGTTGCCTGGCTCAAATAGCACCGGGAATTTGTTTAGCATCTGGGCGCACGAGGCGTCATCCACCGAAGACAGTGCTTTGATGTCGTCCCAGTTCCATCGGATCTTTCCTAGCCAGCTTCTGCCGAACAGCGTTGGGCCATCGCCTGGTACAATCCATAGTGATAAATCATGCACCATTCCATCGTACAATACTTTCACTGCCGCACTGCCGATAACCGGTACGAGTTCTTTGGTGTAAGTGCACAGCATTGTGTGAATCGGGCTCAGTTTTGACCTCTCTGCCTTGTTGCCCCACAGTTTCTCAAAAGCCTTCTGGTTCATGATTGATTGACTCGCCCCCGTGTCCAATTCCATGGAGACTGGAATGCCGTTAAGTTTAACTTTTAACATTATCGGAGGGCTTTTGGTGGTGAAGGTGTGTACCCCATACACTTCCTCATCATCCTCCGGTTGAGTTGCCTCTCCTGCTCGTTCAGCGTGATCCACGTTGGATCGGTCGTCTTCTGCTGACTGGCACGTGGAGGTGCCTCATTGTTCCACAGCCCTTGCACACATAGTGCTTGAATCGACATTGATGGGCTCTATGACTTCCCCCGCTGCGCCAACATGATAATGGATACGCATTCACACCCCACAGCAGCCTCTGAGTCACCCTAGGCCTGGCTTCTGTGGTCGTGTAGGCCTTGCCATGTACAGTTCTGCCTGCTGAAGGCATTATTTTATGCACAGTACTTGTTGGTGAGCTTCGATGCTGTGAAGATATCTGTTTCGTGTTGTCGCACGTGGATATGAAAGCCTGGGCTATTGTGATGGGCTTGCTCAGATCTAGGGATTTAGCAGACAGCAGTTTGCAAAGAATGACCTCGTGGCTAATTCCAAGCACGAAAAAGTCCTGCAACATTTCCCCCAAAGATCCAGCAAATTCGCTCTGTCCCGCAAGGCGTCTTGGGTCGGCGACAAAGCTCGCCACGTTCTGGCCCTCGGAGCGATAGTGCGTGTAAAAGCGATACCTGGCCATTAGGATGCTCTCCTTCGGTTTGAGGTGTTCCCGAACCAGCGTGCACAGCTCTGTGTAAGTCCTGTCCGTTGGTTTGACCGGTGCCAGCACATTTTTGATGAGGCCATATATCGAAGAGTTCATGGCTGAACATGCAACTTCAGTACCCCATTCCTGCTTTCTCGCCAGACCCCTTGATGCCCCTAGTAGTATGGACTACATCTAACTCCTTTTTGAATATATTGAGTGAATTGGCCTCAACAACTTTCTGTGGTAGAGAATTCCACAGGTTCACCACTCTCTGGGTGAAGATGTTTCTCCTCATCTCGGTCCTAAATGGCTTACCCCTTATCCTTAGACTGTGACCCCTGGTTCTGGACTTCCCCAACATTGGGAACATTCTTCCTGCATCTAACCTGTCTAAACCCATCAGAATTTTAAACGTTTCTATGAGATCCCCTCTCATTCTTCTGAACTCCAGTGAATACAAGCCCAGTTGATCCAGTCTTTCTTGATATGTCAGTCCCGCCATCCCGCAAATCAGTCTGGTGAACCTTCGCTGCGCTCCCTCAATAGCAAGAATGTCCTTCCTCAAGTTAGGAGACCAAAACTGTACACAATACTCCAGGTGTGGCCTCACCAAGGCCCTGTACAACTGTAGTAACACCTCCCTGCCCCTGTACTCAAATCCCCTCGCTATGAAGGCCAACATGCCATTTGCTTTCTTAACCACCTGCTGTACCTGCATGCCAACCTTCAACGACTGATGTACCATGACACCCAGGTCTCGTTGCACCCCCCCTTTTCCTAGTCTGTCTCTCTGTTTTTACCACCAAAGTGGATAACCTCACATTTATCCACATTATACTTCACCTGCCATGCATTTGCCCATTCACCTAACCTATCCAAGTCACTCTGCAGCCTCATAGCATCCTCCTTGCAGCTCACACTGCCACCCAACTTAGTGTCATCTGTAAATCTGGAGATACTACATTTAATCCCCTCGTCTAAATCATTAATGTACAATGTAAACAGCTGGGGCCCCAGCACAGAACCTTGCGGTACCCCAGTAGTCACTGCCTGCCATTCTGAAAAGTACCCATTTACTCCTACTTTTTGCTTCCTGTCTGCCAACCAGTTCTCAATCCACGTCAGCACACTGCCCCCAATCCCATGTGCTTTAATTTTGCACATTAATCTCTCGTGTGGGACCTTGTCGAAAGCCTTCTGAAAGTCCAAATATACCACATCAACTGGTTCTCCCTTGTCCACTCTACTGGAAACATCCTCAAAAAATTCCAGAAGATTTGTCAAGCAAGATTTCCCTTTCACAAATCCATGCTGACTTGGACCTATCATGTCACCTCTTTCCAAATGCACTGCTATGACATCCTTAATAATTGATTCCATCATTTTACCCACTACCGATGTCAGGCTGACCGGTCTATAATTCCCTGTTTTCTCTCTCCCTCCTTTTTTAAAAAGTGGGGTTACATTGGCTACCCTCCACTCCATAGGAACTGATCCAGAGTCAATGGAATGTTGGAAAATGACTGTCAATGCATCCGCTATTTCCAAGGCCACCTCCTTAAGTACTCTGGGATGCAGACCATCAGTTCCTGGGGATTTATTGGCCTTCAGTCCCATCAATTTCCCCAACACAATTTCCCGACTTATAAGGATTTCCCTCAGTTCCTCCTTCTTACTAGACCCTCTGACCCCTTTTATATCCGGAAGGTTGTTTGTGTCCTCCTTAATGAATACCGAACCAAAGTACTTGTTCAATTGGTCTGCCATTTCTTTGTTCCCCGTTATGACTTCCCCTGATTCTGACTGCATGAGACCTATGTTTGTCTTTTCTAACCTTTTTCTCTTTTCATATCTTTGGAGTGCGGTCAATGTATTTGAAGATGTTGAGCTAAGCACGATGAGGAGCCAAGTAGCTGCTCGTCTAGAAACACTTCCAACAACAATAAGTAGCTTTGGTATGTGACTACATAGACTAATTCCCCACAGGGAACATCTGAATAGTGGCTCCAGACTTCAAACCACCCAAAAGCACTACAATAGGAGACCAGCTAAGATTAGTTAGTATAGAATCCTAGAACTCTTTGCATCTTATTTCCTGTTCTATCGGGCTGAATTGTACTGCTTATCAATACATCAAATGACTGATTTACCTATTATATTCAACCACCCAAAGCATCCTTTTGCTTCACCAAATAAGCATTGCAGAAATTATTTTAACCTGCTTCACCAAATAAGCATTGCAGAAATTATTTTAACCTGCTTTTGACACACTCTTACCTCAGCATACCAGAAATATTTTGAGGTGGAAATAACTACGCCACATTGAAACATTCCATTCCTTAGATTTTTTATTGAATAAAATGAGACATTAAGTCCATTTGGATCAGGTCTATGTAATGTTTGTTATTTTTTAAACACAAAAATTTGTGGCCGGGCCTAGTACATATTCACACAAATTTCCGTTTCTGGTGGCTACAACAGATGTATTACTTGAAATTAAATTATAAATTCACTCGAGCTGTAATCTTGTTGTTTTTTTTTATGGACGTATTTTATTTGAAGTGCCAAAATGGCTGCCTTGTCTCTGATTGGCTCTCCATTATCACATGACCTATTGCTGATTGGTTCCCTTGGAGGATAAGTCACACCCTGAAGTTTCTCTGGAATGTGTAACTGGAACCGCCCAGCCCAAGTTCTGATTGACCTTGCAAATTGTAATTCGATCCATTTTGACTTCAGTAGCCAGAGGACAGATCTGGAACAACCCAGCAAAAGCCACCAAGTTCCAGCCGAAGTCCCTTACCCCAGCACAAGTGCATGCCTCCCCGAGTCGCAGTCCATTACACCAGCGCAAGTGCTGCCTCCCCCAGCCAATGTCCCTTACCGTAGCACAAGTGCATGACCTTACCCCACCTCCCCCCCCGCACCCCGCCC
Organism: Pristiophorus japonicus; assembly: GCF_044704955.1. Taxonomy (NCBI): domain Eukaryota; kingdom Metazoa; phylum Chordata; class Chondrichthyes; family Pristiophoridae; genus Pristiophorus; species Pristiophorus japonicus. The sequence goes on from NC_091977.1 coordinate 374,897,519, forward strand.
GCCATAGATGGATCATTGTGTGTGGGTCATGGATTGTTAACAGGTTTATTGGGTATGGAGTGAATAGTGACAGTGTCGTGACTTCTGGATTTCATCCACTCCAACGATGTCCTTTGTAACACACACACCGAGCTTTCCGAGAAATTGGGTCTGGCTGTAAAGGGGATGGGAAGAACGTGACCCATCTTCCCTGAATGTCCTCTTTCCCCTCTCCCGCTTCCCCCACTTCCCCTCTCCCCCACTTCCCCTCTGTCTACCCTCCCCCATCTCTCTCTTTCCCCCCATCTCTCTCTCTCTTCTCCCCCCATCTCTCTCTTTCCCCCCCCCCCCCCATCTCTCTTTTCCCCTCTCGCTCTCTCTCTCACTCTCTTCCCCACTGCCCGCAGGCTCTGAGGAACAACGTGGTCTGTCCATTGCAGGACCCCCATTTCCGGTTCCAGTTTCGGGCAGGAGGCCTTGGGGGCGGAGTCCAGAGGAAACTGGCGCAGAAAGACAGAAAAAGGACAGTACAAATAGTTACTCTTTTTTTACACTGATGCTAAAATACTGCTGCATGCCTCGAACGAATACCGTGTAACGCCCATTGAAAAATCTCAGAAGCTTTGAAAAATGTTGGTAGATCTCAAATCCATGTAACCCAGCTAATATTCCTGGATGTAGACTTGTTTTTTTGGAGGAGGTCCATCTATCCCGTAAATTCATTGAATTTGAAGAGGACAGATTCCCCTTTGGAGCGTATTGGAGTGTAGAAGGGAGTGGCTAATGAATCTGCCTCCGATTATTCCAGAAGTAACTCAGAACAGTTCTGACGACTGAAGACAGAAGAATGAGATGGTCAGCCGTTTGTTTCTGCACCCAACCTTCCCCTCGGTTCAGCTGAGCACTTCAATGGGAGTAATGTAATACTCTATCCAACACCTCATGTGATAGTACCATCATAAACTGTTGGAAAAATGGTTATGATAACTGTAATAGAAACATAGAAAATAGGAGCAGTAGTAGGCCATTAGGCCCTTCAAGCCTGCACCGCCATTCAATATGATCATGGCTGATCCTATATCTCAACACCATATTCCCGCTTTTCCCCGTACCCTTTGATGCCTTTTGTGTCTAGAAATCTATCTATCTCCTTCTTAAATATATTCAGTGATTTGGCCTCCACAGTCTTCTGTGTTAGAGAATTCCACAGGTTCACCACCCTATGAGTGAAAGATTTTTCCTCATCTCGGTCCTAAATTTCCTACCCCATATCCTGAGACTGTGACCCCTTGTTCTAGACTTCCCAGCTAGGGGAAACATCATCCTCGCATCCAGTCTATCCAACCCAGTCAGAATTTTATACGTTTCAATGAGCTCCCCTCTCATTCTTCTAAACTCTAGTGAATACAGGCCTAGTCGACCCAATCTCTCCTCATAAGACAGTCCTGCCATCCCAGGAATCAGTCTGGTGAACCTTTGCTGCACTGCCTCAATGGCAAGTATATCCTTTCTTAGGCAAGGAGACCAAAACTGCACACAATACTCCAGGTGTGGTCTCACCAAGGCCCTGTGTAACTGTAGTAAGACACCCTTGCTCCTGTACTCAAATCCTCTTGCAATAAAGGCCAACATACCATTTTCCTTCCTAACTGCTTGCTGCACCTGCATGTTTGCTTTCAATGACTGGTGAACAAGGACACCCAGGTCCCTTTGTACATCGACATTTCCCAAGCTATCACCATTTAAATAATACTTTGTCTTTGTTTTTCCTACCAAAGTGGATAACTTCACATTTATCCACTTTGTACTGCATCTGCCATGTGTTTGCCCACTCACTCAACCTATCTAAATCGCCTTGCAGTGTCTTTGCATCCTCCTCACAACTCACAATCCCACCTAGTTTCGTGTCGTCGGCAAACTTGGAAATATTACATTTGATTCCCTCATTTAAATCATTTTTATATATATATATATATATGTATGACTAGCTGGGATACCAAGGACTGATCCATGTGGTACCCCACTAGTCACTGCCCACCACCCCGAAAAAGACCTGTTTACTCCTACTCTCTTTCCTCTGTCAGTTAACCAATTTTCAATCCATGCCACTACATTACCCCCAATCCTATGTACTTTAATTTTGCACACAAACTCTTATGTGGTACTTTATCAAAGGCCTTCTGAAAATCCAAATACACTACATCCACATGTTTCTCCCTTATCTATTCTATCCTCAAAAAAAACTCCAGTAGGTTTGTCAAACATGATTTTCCTTCCATAAATCCATGTTGACTTTGTTTAATCCCATTGATACTATCTAAGTGTCCCATTATCACATCCTTTATAATAGACTCCAGCATTTTCCCTACTACTGATGTTGGGCTAACCGATTTGTAATTCCTCCTTTTCTCTCTCCCTCCTTTTTTAAATAGTGCGGTTACATTTGCCACCCTCCAAACTGCAGGAACTGTTCCATAATCTATAGAATGTTGGAAGGTAACAATCAATGTATCCACTATTTCCATGGCTACCTCTTAGTACTCTGGAATGAAAATGATCAGGTTTTGGGGATTCATCGGCCTATCACATGGCTCCGGTTGGAGTGGAGTATAGAATGTTTCAGTGCAAGGGGTGTTGCAGTTGTGTGGGGCGGACTGGTTGGGCTGGGTGCTCTTTACCTTTCCGCCATTGTTCTTAGGTTTATATGTAACCTTCAGGGTTGCTGACCGAGGGCGGTGCGGCTCTTTGTTGGCCAACACGGACGTGATGGGCCGAAATGCCCTCCTTCTGCGCTGTAAATTTTTATGTTTCAGTCCCATTAGTTTCTCCAGCACTATTTCTTTACTAATAACGAGACCCCATTACATGAGAAAAACAGCATTTCTTGCAACATTTTAAGATTACTAGTTGATCTTCTCCGATATAGTTCATGGAGAGTCTGGGGTCTGGACTATGGTTGCAGTGCTTAGCTGCTACCTTATTCTGTCTTTTTTCAATAGCCCACTGCTCAGTTGCCCTTTGCATGGGAGTGTTCTAAATAGATCCTGACGTGAATTAGAAGCTAATTATTGTCCTTGCAACTTTCTCTAGACTGGCAGCTGTTGGCTCCTCTGCTTGTTATTTGAATACTCTCCACAGATGTTTCTTTTAGAATACTTCTAAGATGATTCAGTTGTCATTTGTAAGTATTTTATGGAAAGAATGGTAGCTAGAGTATTACTTCTGCACTGGGATGAATGCGCCTTAAAGCCTTTTATACAAACAGGTTGATGGATTTCAGAGTATTGGGATGACTGAAGAAGAGCACAGAGGGAGGAGACCTTCTTAAGGGAGAAAAGAATGAGACCCTGTGTAGGAAGGGTGCAAGAGGCACCTTTTTGGGGCAGGAGTCTCTTCTTCTTAGGCAGTCCCTCGTATCGAGGATGACTTGCTTCCACACCAAAAAGGGATGAGTTGACAGGTGTTTCAATGAAGGACCTGACATTCCAGGCCCCGAACTACATGTTGAAGGGTGGAAGATGCCTGTGCATGGATTTTTTTAACGTGTGGTGGCCGTTGCACACCAGCCACCACATGGGCTTGACCGAGCTCGGTCTTGGTCCAGTGGCAAGGATTACCCAAGACGACTGGAGACCAAGATAAGAACCTGTGAGGGGCAGGAGAGAGATGGGCCTCGGTTTTTACGTGGTGGGGAAGGATGGAAAAGGGGCGGTACACCAGTACTGGTTGTGGACGTGGAGGCCAATCAGAACGGCAGGATCTCATTTAAATAAGTTTTCCTGTACTCTCTCCCGATACCCGATCAGATTCACTACCTGGACGGTGGGCAGGAAGGGAAATTCGACCTCTGGAGCCGGCAGCTGGGGACTGATGGGAACACCCCTCGACAGTTAGTTGGTGCAAGGAATGCAGTGCAATTGCCTTGGGATTGGGGAAAGGCCTTTTTGTGTGGGGAGGGCTGGGGATTCCCTTATTGCGTTGCGATCGAGGGGATGCCGAGATTGGGGAGGTCCAAGGACTTCTTGCAGGGCCTGGGGGAGCCTGGCCGAGAAGGAGTTCAAAGAGGGAAAGTTTTAAAACTTAACGTGATCTCTTCTGGCCAGTCACTGCCGATTACATAATTTTGAATCTGGAATAGGCCCCTGCTGGCTTTTAGCAGGGCCTGAATCGCCTCCATCAATATTATGACGGCAGAATTAAGGCTGGATTTTGGGTTTCAGGATTATAACCCCTCGTCCGACCCTTTCCTGCCTGATTTGGGGTAGGTTGCTGTTTAAAACCGAGGCTATGCTCCTTTTGGGGGAGGGTCAGAGAGACCCAAGTGTACTGAGGTGGGGAGGAACCTCTGGCTCCGCTGGGAGTGAAAAAGATGTTTATTGGTTGCACTTAATGGCCTCAATTTTCGGGCCGCGCCTAGAATGGCGCAGCCCCGACATCCATGCCCGTTTTCCACGCCCAAAAGCACATCAAAAACTCACGAAGGAATTCTCAGCCTCCCAGCAGTTTCCTTGCAGCTTGGCGCGGCACGCAGAGATCAGAAGGGGGCGGGGCCACAGCGTCGCGCCAATTTTGAAAGTGCAGGGGGCGGGGCTAACTCTCAAGCCGAAGACCATGTGCCGGCAGCCCTGCGTTGGAGAGCGCGCGCGCACGCGCAGTACGTTACGAACATTAGCACTCGGCCATTTTTAAAGGTACAGGAAGAAAAGTGCTGATTTGTTTTGTGGAGCTGTGGAAAGGCTTGGGATTGAATCTTGGTGATTTTTTGTGCCTGAAGCAGTGCTTTTAGCAGCACTGTTGAAGAAATCACCTGCTGAAATCAGTGAGTGCTGCTAAACTTCCAGAACAAGTGCTGCATAGGTGCATGCAAAATAAGGACTGTGTGTTTTGAAAAATCAGAGTGTCAATTCAATACGGTAATGGAACAAAGTCCACCAAGAACAAAGAATTTCTTGCATGAGGAAGTGGAGACATTAGTTAACGTCATTGAGCAGAGATGGCAGGAGCTAGATACCAGCAACAGAGGTCGCATAAAAGTGCCACCCAAAGAAAAGAAACAACGCTGGAACCAAGTTGCAGAAGATTACTGCGCAGTGGTGCATACCATGAGATCTGGAAGCCAGTGTAAAAAGAAATGGCACGACCTTGGTCAAGTAGTTAGTGTAAGTAATATTTTTATTTTTCAATGTAATCGTAATTGTAATGTGACTATCTGTATGTCCCACCCTGCAGAAAGACGCACTCTGCAAAAAGTTGTATTTTAATCTTTGCAGAAGAAATTGGCCCACAACAAAAGGGAAGCAATTCGAACAGGAGGAGGCCCGCCAAATCTGTAACCACTGACACCCTTGGAACAGAGGGTAGCTGCTGTAATGTGTCGTATATGGGGAAAAGCAATCAGTACAGCACAAGCTGGGCCCGCACGCGAGGGAGAGGGTAAGTCCTGAAAATGCATCGTGGCCCTTCAAATCAATCTGCTGCCTGGCCTGCTATGTGTGAGCCTACTCATGCCACCCATCCGGCCCCCTCCTCTGCTGCTAAACATTTGACTGTTCTGATATATTTTGCAGAAGATGCTGATGATGACGCCAATCCTGAAAATCCAGAACAAGAACCAGTAGAACCAGATGCGGATGATTCAGACTGGCCGCAGGCGGCGATGACTGAAATGTATTCAGGGGAGACTTTCCAAATTAATATTTTTGAGCCCACATTAAGGGGCATCAGAGTTTCAACTCCTTGCATAGGTTCTGATTCCACCTTCCATGGTTTTGATTCCGACGTTGCGAGTCCCAGTGGTGCTGCTGGTGTAATCCAGCAGTTTACAGCCAGTGCCCCACCGTCCCGCCTGTGTCTCCCACTTGCATAGGTTCTGGTTCCACCTTCCATGGTTTTGATTCCGATGTTGCGGGTCCCAGTGATGCTGGTGATATAATGGAGCAGTTTACACCCATTGACCCACCATCCCAGCCCAGGGCTCTCACTCGAGTGGTGCCGGATGCAAGACCCAAGGCCGCACCATCTCAGCCCACGCCTCCCACTCTAGTGCTGCCATTTGGAACACCGAACGTCCCAGCCTGCGGCTCCCAGTGTAGTGGTGCCACGAGGCAGCCCCAGGCAGAGGAGAAGGAGATTGGAGACACGCTCTCCTGAGATGCAGCGTGCAACAGATGCGGCTCAGGTTGTGGCATTGGGTATGGAGACCAATGAGCTACCCGATCACTCATCGGCAGCGTCAGTGCAGTGGGTGAAGAGGTGACGGTCCTGACGGGAGAAATAGCAGTAATGACATGGGAAATGAGGGAGGGAATGTCCGAGGGAGTGCAATCGACAGCACAGGCCGTTAGTGGGGGGAATGCAAGTGACGGCACAGGTCATCAGGGAGGACCTGGTTGAGGTAGCTGCTGCAATAATAAGGGCACACAGTCGGCCAATCAAATGACACCCCCATGAGGAAGTGAACATTCACTGAGATGTGGATGAGAGATGGTTGCAGCCTTTCTTTGCTGCTTTTGTTCTTGTTCTTGATGTAACTGTAGTAACTTTTTTCAAATTGAAATTGTTTTGTAATTTTACAACTTATAAGTGATCTTAGGGTTTTTAAGTGATCTTATAGTGTAAATGCGCTCTCATTTTGTATCTTATTTAATTTTGCACCTAAAAAGTGCTCTTGCAGTTTAAGTGATCTTAATTGTGTAAGATTTTTCACATTGAAATTGTTTTGTAACTTTACAAGTTTATAAATAATCTTAAAGTTTTTAAGTGATATTAACAAGTAAAGTTTGATACAACAAATATTTTATTATATTAACGTTAACTTTTCAATAAAATATTTTTTCAATAAAACTGAATTATGTTCCATTAACACAACACAACATAGGAACAACTTCAAAAAATAAACATGTCCATGCGTAACAATAGTCGCAGAGCCCTCAGGCATCAGTAATTGAAGTGTTCACGGATGAGCTGCTGGCGCAAGGCTCGAGCAATCGTTAAAGGAGCACGATGGACAGCCCTCCTCCGACCTCGTGCTCCGGCATCAGGCACTTGCATGCTTTCCTGATTGTCATCATCCTCATCCTGCTCTTCCATAATACTATCATCAGGCACTCTCCCCACATGTGGGTCTTCTGGTTCCACTACCAGCTCCTGCTGCCTCATGATGGCTAAGTTATGCAGCATGCAGCACACAACAGTGAAGTGACTGACAATCTCAGGGGAGTATTGCAAGTGGCCTCCGGAATGGTCCAGGCATCGGAAACGCTGTTTCAAGATGCCAATGGTCCTCTCTATGTTGCTGCGCATCGCAATGTGCACCATGTTGTATTGACGGTCAGCTTCCGTCCGTGTCATGCGTAGGGGCGTCATGAGCCAGGTGGTCAGGCCATACCCTTTGTCTCCCAGTAGCCAGCTGTGCCCTTCTGGCTGCTGCTCAAACATGTCAGATATAACGCTGTCACGTAGGATGAACGCATCGTTGGTGCTGCCAGGGTATCTCGCATCGACTGACATGATGCGCTGTTTGTCGTCACACACGAGCTGCACATTAATGGAGTGGTAACCTTTTCTATTCCTGTATTGCTCAGAATCTTCCACAGGTGCTCGCAAGGTGATGTGGGTACAATCAGTGCAGCCCTGTACCTTTGGGAAGCCAGCAATCTTGGAGAAGCCCACAGCCCTGTCATGCATTGCTTGGCCGGTCATTGGGAACTTGATGAAGTAATTCCTCCGCGCATACAGTGCAGCCGTGACCTGGTAAACGCAGGCATGTATTGCACGTTGAGAGATGGCTCACACATCTCCAGTTGTAGCTTGAAACGATCCCGAGGTATAGAAGGCAAGTGCAACGGTTACCTTCACTTCAACAGACAAGGCAGTCGGCGTTCTGCTTCTGAGCTGCAAATCTGCTCTCAGCATATCGCAGATCTCAACGACAACTTCTCTGTGGAAACGCAGCCTTTTGACACAATCAGCCTCGCTCATGTCCAGGTACGAGCGCCTGGCTCGATATTGCCGATATAGGTAAGGTCTCCTGCCCATCAGCCTACGGGCTATGACGTTCCTGGTGCGGTGAGCTCTAATCAATTCTCTCCTATGCAGTGAATTGATGGCAAACCATTGCATAATCCGTGGTGTTGATAATGCAGCACCCATACTTGAATTACAAATGAAACTTTTAAACTTGCTTGCTGGCTGGCTGTCTGGCTCTCTCTCCCGGTGTTGTACGCCTCTCTTGTCTCCTGGCCGAATGGCCTGCAGCCTATAAAAATAACTTCACAGCTGTGGAGGCTGCTGCGTTGCCTGCGTGTGTGGCCCCAACCGTATCTCTCCCCTTTCTCCTGGCCGAATGGCCTCAAGCTCCGCAGCTCGAAGGCTGCTTGCTGCCTCTTGGGCTGCCACCGTGTGACTGACACCGCCCCTGTCTCCTGGCTGAATGGCCTCAAGCTACGCAGCTCGAATGCTGCTTGCTGCCTCTTTGGCTGCCGTCATTCGACTGACGCCGCCCCTGTCTCCTGAATGAAAGGCCTGCCTGAAGCACCGCAGCTCGAAGGCTGCTGCTGCTTCACACAAGTAGGAATATTCAATATTTTTTATTTGCTTTATTTATAATTTTTTATTCAGGATGGCTCTTTATTTGTATAAGTGAGACTGTTGAATGCTTGTAGAATTTAATTACTTCCCTCGCCCCCCCCCCCCACCCCACCTCATTCCCTACGTCTGATTTGTAACCTACGCCTGATTTGTAAGAGTAGGCAAGGTTTTTCTGAGTGTACAAAAATCTACACTTAGTCCATTCGAAGTTAGTTTGAGTAAGTTTTCACTGCCTAAACTTGCAAAACAGGCGTAAGTCGCCGGACACGCCCCCTTTTGGAAAAAAAATCTGTTCTAAACTGAAACTATTCTAACTGACTAGAACTGGAGCAAACTAAATGCCGAGAATTGCAATTTCTAAGATACTCCATTCTAAACTAGTTGCTCCAAAAAAATAAGAGCGACTCAGGCCGAAACTTGACCCCAAAGGACCTATATTATAAAACGGAGGAGATCCACTGTTATCCTTATGATAAAATTGCTTCAGTCTGTTATCTATGGGGATAGAGTTCCTCTGAGCATGAGGAGTTAAAATCTTCAACCTGCTCTTTTAAAAATTTTTTACAATTCTCCTGTGCCTCATGCACAGAAATCTTCCTGTATGTTGTGGCTGTGATTGTGAATTTACTTCTTTCTCACTGGCTAAATCTATTTTCTCTCTGAGAGGTGTGCTGCATCTTGTAGCTGTGCAGTGATACCGCGTTAGCTGATAAGTTGCCTGGGGACTTGTTCTCCAGTGGGAGGACCCAATAACCACAGGCCTACATGTAGAGTAATTGTCCAGAACAGCTGAATACAGGGACATGCCAAGAACAAATGCAGCAGTATATCCTTCTGACCACAGTCCCTCCTGCAGTCATTCCCCAGGAAGGGCTGCAATTTGTGATGCATCTGTAGAGTAAGGTGCACTCTCTGTTATCTTGAGATGACCCTTAAACATTTCGCTGCAGGTAGTAATCATAAGAATTTGCTTCCGGGCTATCTTCCCCCGTTCATTTTCAGTCCTCCTCCAGGCTTTCTGTATAGCCTTTTTGAATTGGAGGCAAACATGGAGAGAAGGGCAGAAATGTGACACATAGCTCTGCGAAGGAGGGGAGGTACAGCTACAGGGGGTTGGGTTCATCTTGCAACTTTCGCATTGTGGCTTGATCCTGGAGAAGTCAACGCTATTGGTAATTTTTTGGAAGGTGGAACTTGTTCGGCAACTGTTAGAAGGGGATATTCTGGCCCTTGTCAAGGTGTTAGCCCAGCCAGGTGATGTCTTTCTCATGCCAGATTCAGAATCCTCTCATCATAGAATCAGAGAAATTTACGGCACAAAAAGAAGCCATTTGGCCCAACGTGTCTGTGCTGGCCGAAAAAGAGCTATACAGCCTAATCCCAAAGTATTCATTAAGAACTATACCCACGTCATCCGCTGCCACACACAGGTTACCTTTTTAAGTCTCTCATCGGCCCTACTCTTAGTTATCCTCTTGCTCTTTGTATTTATTTGGGTTTTCCTTGATTTTACTTAGCAATAAATTTCCATGCCCTATCTTTGCTTTCCTGATTTCCTTTTTAATTTCACCCCTACACTTTCTATATTCCTCTAGGCTTTCTGCAGTATTGACCTCTTGGTATCTGACATAAGCTTCCCTTCTTTGCCTTATCCTACACTGTATGCCCCTTGACATCCAGGGGGCTCTAGATCTGGAAGTCCCACCCTGTTTCTTTCTGGGAATGTATTTGCACTGAGCCCTCACTATCTCCTCCTTGAATTCCTCCCACTGGTCTGACATTGATTTACCTTCAGGTAGCTGTTTCTAATGCACTGGTGAATGCGTCTCAGAATTCTCCATTGTGCCAGGTTGGTGAAATGGTTAATGGGTCCTGTGCAGTTTTCAAAGAGACATAAGTTGAGAATGTTGTTACTGTGGATTTTTCCAAGCCTCGATGGGGCATTGAACTGGGTAGCATTTTGTTCTTGCTGTATTATGAAGGATGGTGCATTCCGGATTGGAATCCTGTCTTTCAGCCTCGCATCCAGCATGTATACCAACTCCCCTGCATTCCCCATTCAAGACAGATCAGACCAGAATGCCTATTACCCACTCTATTTGCCTTGGCTGTGGAGCCCCTGACAGAGCAGGCTAAAACATCCATATAGTGGAAGTTGGAGGAGCTAAGTACAAAATATCACTGTACGCTGATGACATCCTACTTTACATTACTAACCCCTTAACCTCATTCTCCGATGTCTTCCAGAAAATCAGGGAGTATGGCCAACTCTCAGATACAAGTTTAACAGGGGCCATGTCCCTCCCCCAGGACATGTCTCTTTGTGTGGTCAGGGTATGGCTTCCAGTGTCAAAGTGTGATGATGGTTCCTAGGCACGCTGGTTTTTGGAAAAAATACACCCTCCTTCCTTCCCACTGTGGTGGCATATATGGAACAATTGCTGATATAAAGAAATCACTTACATTTATATATAGAGCTTTTCACATCTTCAGGATATTCAAAAAGCTTCCAGGCTGATGAATTTTGAAATGCAGTCACTTGTTTGGTAGTAAACTTGCCCATCAGTGCGTGCACAGCAAGGTCCCACAAACAGCTATTGAAATAAATGACCAGTTTAACAGGAGGTATGTCCCTCACCCAGGATGTTTGCTTTTGGTAATGTTGATTGTTGGATAAATATTGACAAGGATACTGGACGAAGGCTTTGCTCGTCTTGAATAATACCATGAGATTTTATAGATCTACCTGAATAGGCAAACAGCTTAAAATCTCATCCGAAAGACAGCACCACGGACAATGCAGACAATTGCTGTTTTTTGGGACCTTGCTATGCACAAATTAGCTGCTGCATTTCCTACATTATAACCACGACTACATATCAAAAGTACTTCATTGGCTGTAAAGCGCTTTGAAACATCCTGAGGTCATGAAAGGCATGATATAAATGCAAGTCTTTCTTTCATTCACTCTCTCAAGACTGCACTGAAGTATCTGTCTAGTTTATTTTCTCAAACCATGGAATGTGCTTGAACCCAACCTTCTGATTCATAGTGGAGAGTGCCACCAGTTGAGCCAAATAAATCGTCCTGGGGACAGGCAGCACAATAAAATTAAATGTACTTCCCCACTTCCCCTACCTTTTGCAGATGCTGCCAGCCAGGCTCCAGTTCCAAAAATTCCAAGACCGTGACAGTCATACTCCAGGTTCCTATGGGCAGGTAAGGAATCATGAATTCACCTCAAAAACCTCCAGCTCCTCATACAAAAAGGGAGACTCTATCTTCCCAATCTCTCGCATTAATACTGGGCAGCCCAGGGAAATAATGGCCTAGAATCTCATCTGTACAAGGAGATAATGGCCTCAAAATCACCCCTTTCATACAAAGGTGGGGCAAATGAAATTGGGATGCACAAGAGACCAGAATTGGAGGAGTGCAGAGTTCTCTGAGGGACAACAGGCTGGGGATTATAGCTTGAACCTTTCTAGTCTACAACATATGTCGGAGTTTCTCCTAATCAGCTGCCATAACTTTGACGGGAACCCCAGATAGATACATAAATGGGGTTTATGGCAAAGTTAACAGGTCAGTTGGGAGAATCCCCAACGATCTTTCCGGCAATTTGTTTTGCCGTTTTCTTTGTGGTTATCATGGTGAGTTCTGCAGTTTGGAATGTTTTTTTTACTTTGAGTATATAGTTATCAACATTAAACTCTCCCAAGTCTGATACAGCACAACCAGGTGCAAAGTAAAGCTCCCTAATCCCAACCATAGAGATATATAACTTACTCCTCACCACTGATCAGAGACTATCAGCCCCTTAATTTAAAGATGGTTTTATCTGGGCCATGATGAATGAGTATATTTTTGAGTTCTTGCAGTTTAAAGTTGCAATGTTATGAAATATACTCATCAGAAAAAATTATAAATGCTGTGCAATTAGTGTTGAAATTTTGGGACTTAGTTCAGTTGTGAGTTTATTGATAGACCTCAGGCTCTGTTCTGTTAGTATGGGTTCTGTGGATTATTCATGAAGACAATTATTTAGGCCGTGATTTCGCCTACCGAGGCGGGAGCGAGGTAGGTGACGGTGGAGTCCGATCCCGTTCCTGTCTCCATCCCGGCTTCCCACGTGACTTTCCCCTGATTGGGCTTGTTATGCTCGCCCAACGCGGTTCCCGGCCAAATAAAAGGAAGCGGGCCTGATGATGTCATTTGATGTTGTGTCATCAGCCGGTTTCCTTAAAGGGACCATGGCCAACTTTATTTTGATATTTGTGCTATCTGTGTTCTACAGCATTGAGCTGCTCCAAACACTGACAAGTCGTGCAGGGCTGTACCCAGGCTCTTCCATGATTCCCTCCATATGCTTATGGAGGGAGTCACAGCATGCAGGGGGGTTCTCTTCCCTTCCAATGGGCGGAAGAGACCTCCCCAGGAGCCCAACACAGCCTAGTTAAGCATTGCACATGAGGGCACAAGCATCAGGAGGACCTGGCTGCAGTAGGGCAAATCTTTCAATGATCTCAGTAGATCATGAAATGTTACTGTAAAGCCACACTCCACCTCATCCTGATGTGCCACTCATCACATCCCCATCACTCTGCCTTCCCTACCCTACTCCTGCACATCCTTACTCACAGCAACTTGCCTTGCACCTCTACCCATCCGTCTCTATCTACATTATCACACCCCCATCTCACTAGCCACCACTCACCTTCATCCTAGTGCAAGCAGCATCATCATCATAGGCAGGTCCTCAAAATCGAGGAAGACTTGTTTCCACTCTAAAAGTGAGATCTCAGATGACTGAACAGTCTAATACGGGAATTATAGTCTCTGTCACAGGGTGGGACAGACAGTCGTTGAAAGAAAGGGTGAGTGGAGTGTCTGGTTTGCTGCACGCTCCTTCCACTGTCTGCACTTGGTTTCTGCTTGCTCTCGGCAACAAGACTCTTAAGTGCACAGCGCCCTCCTGGATGCTCTTCCTCCACTTAGGGCGGTCTCTGGGCCAGGGATTCCCAGGTGTCAGTGGGAATGTTGCACTTTATCAAGGAAGCTTTGAGGGTGTCCTTGAAACGTTTCCTTTGCCCACCTCGCTTGCCATGTCGGAGTTCCGAGTAGCGCGTTATCAGCAAAACCCCAGCCCTGCACGAGGTAGAAAAGGCCATCCGTCAGCTCAAGAATAACAAGGATCTCTGCCGAGGCACTAAAGTATGGCAGAGAAGCACTATTGGCACGAATGCATGACCTCATCCCTCTGTAAGCATACCAACGAACAACACACAAGGTTAAGCACTTGGGTGTTTTCCCTAATGTTCATGTGAAGTTTCTGTTAATGTGATGTCAAACATTGAAATCTTTATTTTCCTCACTTTGCCGTCTTGGACAGATTTGTGTGCACCTCTGTGAGTTAGTGCTTAGTAAGTTGCAATGAATGGTTAAAACATAACGGTAACCCCATAAATGCTGATGAGTGTGAAAGGAATGGCTTGGGCATTGTAGGCATGCTTTACGGTGTTGGTGTGGGATGGTGCCAACCTGGCAGCCAGGATGTACAGTGTCAAGTGAAGTAAATCTGGAAATCTGGCCGTGGAGAGGCCGTCCCTGGCATCTGGGGCAGTAGTGTGGTCGGGTGCTGATGTCCTGTGTCCTGTGCAGCATCAGTTGATTGAGGAGAAGGTTGGTGTTGTTGGTGTTGCAGGTGTGCCTGGTGCTGCTGGTGTTGCTGGTGTTGGGGATGATCGTGGTGGGATTCTGAGGACCAAGGTGGGATCGTTTCAAGGGCACTGATGCTAATGTAATAGATGGCAGGTGAACTTGAGATGACAAAAGCGATCTGTCCGTGGTGAGAGAGCAAGAGCTCCTGATCTTGGAACGTGAACAGCTGTGAGCTGAGAGCTTTTATAGCACATTTGCAGCTGTCGGGTAAAGAAATGAATTCATGCTGACACAACTCCTGACGTGATTCACGAGCTGCGGGAACCTCGTGGAAAACCTACAAAAATGGTAAGTTCAGCTCAAAATTGTCTTTAAAAGCCTCTTAACACGGTCATAATGACCTAAATTGCCTCCCCCGCCACTGCGTGTCAGGTTTGTTCAGCGTTGACAGAACCAACATCTGGGAAAGTAGCATGGCGGCGGGTTGACAGAAAATGGGTCAGGACCCCGCTATCATTTTAAATTGAACAGCTGAACCGCCACCGATCCTGTCCACTGAGCACCGGCAAAATTCCAGCCTTTGTGTCAGTACTAATCCACATAAAATAATATTTTATTGTTTACAGAGAAATATGATGGAGCAGAACTTGCAGTCGGTATGCGCCTTTGAAATGGACAGCAAGTTTGGGATTTCTCACATGCGTTAAATCCCGACCTCACGATTTGTCATTTTCCGACTTGACAGATCATCCACTGCGACTGTCAAATCCTTATTGCTGGCGCAGAATTGGACTAATTGCCCACCAACTTCCCAGCAATTACGCAGTAAAATTTTACGGCTGGTGCAAACTGCGCAGGAGCCTGTTTACACTGCATAAGGGGAGGAGGGATGTGCAGCAGCTTGAAATATACACCAGTTATGATAAAAAAATCTTCAAAATAAATATCTGTATCCACCTAACTATTTCCTGATCCCAAAACAACTCTACCAAGAATGAAAGGTTGACTTATTTATTAATTTACTCGGGTAAGTGAGAGACTCATTTATTTATTAATTTACTGGGGTGATTGAGACTAAAAAAATCATGAATGGGCATCGGAGATTTCTGTTTCTTGATTGGAGCATGTGATCCATGTGATCCTGATATGCTTACACACACGGTGCATCCATGGGCCACTACGCTGCACTCAACTCTGCAGCAAAACAATGCAAGTTTTTGAAGGAGGCCTCACACCAGTTAAGTGCGGATTTCTTTTGGAGGTTGGAGGTGTACTCCTTAGTTACGCCACCGACAGCAATTTCTGGGCCAACGTTCTTTCAAATCTTCATCCACCAGTAGAGTATGCTGTATCTTTGTTAGGAGCTGCTGTGGAAGTTATCTTTTCAGGGTTAGGACTGTTTTATAGCTCAACACATGCACTGTTTTTGCTGAGGTTATTTGTTTGACATTGTTGTTTGTTTTCTTCACACGTTTAGTCAACATATTGGCCCTTAAAATCTTCGTGGTATTTGCTGTGTTAGCATTATGGAGCACTTTTTCTTCCATTTATAAGTCCACCTCTGTGACCTTCCTGACTCTGCTCTGTCCATCTTCATTGCTGGGGCAAATCTGTCCAGACCACTGACTTCATGCCTGCCTCAGTACTCCTCCATATCACACACTTTGAGGTTGGTGAGGCTCCACTACCCAACACTACCCCTGTGGCATTCAAGCCAGGATTTCTCTCTCTCTCTATATATATATATATTATATTTATTTCTCTTCTCTCGATATATATTTCTCTCTATATATATATATATATATATATTATATTATATATATATATTTATTTCTCTCTATGTATATTTTTCTCTCTACATATATTTCTCTCTATTATATATATATATTTCTCTCTATATATTTCTCTCTCGATATATATTTCTCTCTCTATATATATTTCTCTCTATCTCTCGCTCTATCTATCTCTATATTTCTCTCTCTACATTTCTATCTATCTATCTATCTATCTATCTATCTATCTATCTATCTATCTATCTATTATGTAATACATATATATATATCTCTCTCTATATATAGGGCCCAAGTTTCAGCTGGAGTTGCTCCTATTTTTTTGGAGCAACTAGTTTAGTTTGGAGTATCTTAGAAATCGCAATTCTCAGCATTTAGTTTGCTCCACTTCTAGTGAGTTAGTTTAGTTTAGTTTTAGTTCAGTTTTTTTTTTCCAAAAGGGGGCGTTACTAGCCACTCACGCCTGTTTTGCAAGTTTAGACAGCGAAAAGTTACTCCAAACTAACTTAGAATGGAGTAAGTGTCCACTGTTGTACGCTCAGAAAAACGTTGCGTACACTTTTTAATTAGATGCAGGTAGTCAGAGATGGGGGGTGGGGGGCGGTGTTAGGGGATTTTCCAAAGCAATAAACACTTCACTTTTACCAATAAAGAGCCATCATCAATAATAAATGATAAATAAATCAATAAATAAAAAAAGTTAATTTTCCTACCTCTCCATCGAAGCAGCGGCAGCAGGCACCGAGCTGCGATCTTTAGGCCGTTCGGCCAGGGGATGGTGCGGCCTGAAAAACACCAGGAGGGCGACGTCCAAAGAGCCCCGCCATAGAGCAGAGCTCCAGCACGCAGGCAGCAAACCGAGCTGTGATCTTTTGGCCATTTGGCCAGGGGATGGGGTGGCCTGAAAATCACCAGGAGGGAGGGCGACGTCCATAGAGCCGGCCGCAGCAAATCGAACTGTGATTTTTCGGCCAGGGGACAGGGGAGACCTTAAAAACACCGGGAGGGAGAGCCAGCCAGCCAGCACCTTTGAAAGTTTAAGTTTTACTTCAAGTATGGGTGCTGCATTATCAACACCACGGATTATTGCAATGGTTCGCCATCAGTTCACTGCATAGGAGGGAATTGATTAGAGCTCACCACACCAGGAACTTCATAGCCCATAGGCTGATGGGCAAGAGGCCTTACCAACGTTGGCAATATCGAGTCAGGCATTCGTACCTGGACATGAGCGAGGCTGATTGTGTCAAAAGGCTGCGTTTCCGCAAAGAAGTTATCGTTTAAATCTGCTCTCAGCATATCACAGATCTTCAGCCGAGAAGCAGAATGCCGACTGCCTTGTCTGTTGAAGTGAAGGTTACAGCTGCACTTTCCTTCTATGTCTCGGGATCGTTTCAAGCTACAACTGAAGATGTGTGCGCCATCTCTCAATGTGCAATAAATGCCTGCACTATATGCGCGGAGGAATGACTTCATCAAGTTCCCAATGACCGGCCAAGCAATGCATGACAGGGCTGTGGGCTTCTCCAGGATTGCTGGCTTCCCAAAGGTACAGGGCTGCATTGAGTGTACCCAGATTGCCTTGTGAGCACCTGTGGAGGATGCCGAGCAGTTCAGGAATAGAAAAGGTTTCCACTCCATTAATGTGCAGTTCACGTGTGACAACATGCAAAGCATCATGTCAGTCGATGCAAGATACCCTGGCAGCACCCATGATGCGTTCATCCTTCGCGACAGCGTTATATCTGACATTTTTGAGGAGCAGCCAGAAGGGCAGAGCTGGCTACTGGGAGATAAAGGGTACGGCCTGGCCACCTGGCTCATGACGCCCCTACGCGTAACATGGATGGAAGTTGACCATCAATACAACATGGCACACATTGCGACGCGCAGCATTATAGAGAGGACCATTGGCATCTTGAAACAGAGTGCCTGATGATGATAGTAATTTGGAAGAGCAGGATGAGGATGATGACGACGATCAGGAAACCATGCAAGTGCCCGATGCCGGAGCACAAGGTCGGAAGAGGGTGGTCCATCGTGCTTTAAGGATTGCTCGAGCCCTGCGCCAGCAGCTCATCCGTGAACGCTTCAATTATTGATGCCTGAGGGCTCAGCAACAACTGTTCCACATGGACATGTTTATTTTTTGGAGTCGTTCCTATGTTGTGTTGTGTTAATGGAACATGATTCAGTTTTAATTAAATATATTTTATTGAAAAATTCACAATGTACTGCACGTTAGTGTAATGAAATAATTGTAGTTTCAAACTTTACTTTATTATGACTTTAAGATCACTTACAAACTTGTAACGTTACAAAACTTACAAAACAATATCAATTTGAAAAGAGGTACTACAGTTACATCAAGAACAAGAACAACAGCAGCAAAGAAAGGCTGCAACCATCTCTCATCCACATCTCGGTGAATGTTCACTTCTTCATGGGGGTGTGATTTGATTGGTCAGGCTGTGTGCCCTTATTGCATCAGCTATCTCCACGAGGGCTTGTGCCATCACTTGTATGCCCTCCCTGACAGCCTGTGCCGTCGCTTACATTCCCTCTGACATTCCCTTCCTCATTTCCCGTGTCATTACTCCTACTTCAGCCGACAGTCCCGTTACCTCATCACCCACCACACTGACGCTGCCCACGAGTGATCGGGTAAGGTCATTGGTCTCCACACCCAATGCCACCCACACCTGTTGCACGCTGCATCTTAGGAGAGCGTGTTTCGATTCTCCTTCTGCTCGGCCTGGGTCTGCCTCGCGGCACCACTCCAGTGGGAGGCGCAGGCAGGGATGGTGGGGCACTGGGTGTAAAATGCTGCATCACACCACCACCACCACCACCACTGGGACCCGCAACCTCGGAATCTGTGAAACCATAGAATGTCGGACCAGAACCTATGCAATTGTTTGAAAAACTGATGTCCGTTAATGTGGACTGATACATATTAAGTTCAAAAGTCTCCCCTGAAGACATTTCAGTCAACCCCTGCAGCCACCCTTGGTCTGGATCGTCCACATCTTGTTCTTCTGGTTCTTCTTCTGTATCTTCAAGATCTTCAGGATTGGCATCATCTTCTGCAAAATATAACAGAACAGTCAAATGGTTAGCAGCACAGGAGGGGGCAGGATGGGTGGCATGAGAAGTCTCACACATAGCAGGCCAGGAAGCAGGTTGATTTGAAGGGCCACAATGCATTTTTAGGACTTACCCTCTCCCTCGCGTGTGGGCCCAGCTTGTGCTGTACTGATTGCTTTTCTCCATATACGACACATCATAGCAGCGACCCTCTGTCCCAAGGGTGTCAGGGGATGCAGATTTGGCACGTCTCCTCCTGTTCGAGTTCTTCCCCTTTTGTTGTGGGCCAATTTCTTCTGCAAAGATTAAAATACAACTTTTTACAGAATGTGTCTTTCTGCAGGGTGGGACATCTACAGATGGTTACATTTACAATTGCGATTCCATTGAAAAATGAAAATATTACTTACACTAACTACTTGACCAAGGTCGTGCCATTTCTTTTTACACTGGCTTCCAGGTCTCCTGGTATGCACCACTGCGCAGTAATCTTCTGCAACTAGGTTCCAGCGTTTCTTCATTTCTTTGGGTGCCACTTTTGTGCGACCTCTGTTGCTGGTATCCAGCTCCTGCCATCTCTGCTCAATGACATTCACTAATATCCCCACTTCCTCATGCAAGAAATTCTTCATTCTTGGTGGACGTTGTTCCATTGCTCTATTGAATTGACACTCAGTGATTTTTCAAAACACACAGTCCTTACTTTGCATGCACCTATGCAGCACTCCTTCTGGAAGTTTAGCAACAACAAACAACACTCACTGGTTCCAGCAGCTGATTTCTTCCACAGTACTGCTATCAGCACTCCTTCAGACACCAAAAATCGGAAGGCATTTTACAGCTCCACACAGCCAAAAATCTATTTTTTGCCTGTCCCTTTAAAGATGGCCGATTGCACATGTTTGTGTGCCATTGCGCATGCGCGCATGCTCCAACGCGCATGCGCAATGCTGCCGGCACTCAAACTGACGCTGGGCCCTAGCCCCGCCCCCCTGCCGGCAGTGCTTTCTCAGAACGGTGTTTGCTCCGCCCCCAGCAGCTTCTGTTGCGCTGAGCTGAAAACGGGCCTACAGGTATCGGAGAATCGCGAGGTAAGTTTTAGCCGCTTTTTGTGTTCTAAAAAATAGGCGGGCCTCTCGGAGGTGCGCCATTCTGCCAGATATCCGAAACTTGGTCCCTTTATCTCTCTCTCTCTCTCTCTCTCTCTCTCTCTCTCTCTCTCTCTCTCTTTCTTTCTTTCTCTTTCTCTTTCTCTTTTTCTTTCTCTCTTTCTTTCTCCTTTCTTTCTCTATTTTTTTGAGCGTCAATACCAGAAAACCATGAAAATTCCATATTGCCATAAAGATCTAACTGATTCACTAATGTCCTTCAGGGAAGGGGATCGGGTTCACAATGTCCTTCAGGGAAGGGAATCTGCCAACCATACTGCTGTGGCTACGCAGCAATGGGAAAGTCCTGCGAAAGCCGCTCACCGGCTTCACCATTTATTTAAAGGGATCGCTCACTAAAAGACACAGGTCATGCAGACAAAGCGCAGCTTACGGGGAACATTGCATGACTCCAGTCCCATGCTATGTGGTTGACTCCTAATGCCCTCAGTGCAACTAATGATTGATAAATAGTGTTTTAACAGTGTCACCCATGTCCCAAGAACAAATATAAAACACACACAAATGATAGCATCAGTCAAAGATTGTAGTTTAAACCTAGATGCCTCCTATATGCAAGCCAAGTGCACTACCACTAAGCTACTGGACTAAACTTGTGGAGTTCCTCTTTATTTTGTGCACAAGGAGGAGAGGGTTGAGAAACAGGAAGAAAAAGCATCATGAACTGAAGCTTGTGACCCAGTGTTGTCTGTTTAGGGATAGTATGACTTCAGTCTGCAAAACCATGTATTGTGAAAAAAGCTGTTAAGTAATGTGGTATTTTAGCTCTTGCTGGCATGAAGCCTAACCACATTTGCAGCTGCATGAAATATTTTGGACAATAGTAGTTTGTGTTGTCAAATTACAAACGGCCACATGTTAACTTCCTTAAAGTGCAGTCCGTTTTAAGAATTTTTTTTCTGGCGAGCTGTAAATTGAGCTAAGCAAAGACATGCCTGATAGACCGGCCAGTATTAAGGGCAAGTGCCCGCTCATTGTAAACAACCATTTAATTGCTGCATTAGATCAGTATTGACATTGTTGTTTACATTAACTTTCACCTCTAACTTCAAACCTGTGTTGTATTTTCACCAACGTATATCTGACTTCCTCTTAACAAATTCCTAGTTCCTTTCAGAAAGTGGTCATCTCATAGGATTGTATATGCACCCCTAGATAGTGAAATGTAATCTGGAATTGGAAGTCAAAGGAATTATCATAATTGGATAAAGTTAGTTTGTTCCAACTTTATTTACAATCTTCTTTCCGTAACTGTTCAATCTACTCAAACAGGAACTTCACACAGTTTGCAGAGTGGTTGTTTGACAAGTTGGTTATGGGAATAAATGTAGTACAACAATCTTAAGCTTATTTGCAAAGTAATGTAACCCTTCATCTTAGTTGAGGTTGTAACCTGTTGCGGGGATTCCTGTCATGAACGCTCACTAGAGCTCCGGTTTATTTATATATATTTGTGTTTATATGTTAATGTGTCAATTAAATGAAGGGTCAGACTGATTGTGGTTTACAAAAATAGAAGCAAACATTGACAGTGGTGGATTATTGTTATGTCATGGATACAATCATTCACTTGAGGCAAGTCTTTTCCTTGTTGTTCCTAAAAAAATACGCTGCATAACAGACTGGGCAATCAGGCCATGCAGACACAATTAAAATGGTGCTAGGAGTGTAAGAGAAAAATTTGGCATTAGGGGTACCAGTGGGACAAGGGTTAAAGTGCTGGTTCCTGCACTGGCCCATAAGGAGGTAAAAGGCCTCTCTTCGGCCTTGTACCAAGGCTTCAGAAGTTATCAATTCAATAATATTCCGACAGGATACGATGTGAGAACCTAAACAGACATTGATAAGACCTTGCGAAGAGGCTCGAGGCGGACTCACAGACAACAAGGAGGATCAGGAAAGAGAATGCGCACGGCTAAACGCGATACTCCTGGAATAAGCACCAGGGTTATCATGGAATGATAAAAGGGGGGAATGAGAATCAGTAAAAGGGTTGAGAAAGTGGTAGATGGATAGAGAAGGTGGCAAAAGGATGGAGATAGGGAATCATGGGAAAATAGCTAAAGAAATGTCAAGATGCAGACAACTGCAGAATCAACAGAAAAAAAAGGGGTTACCAAGAGTTGAAGTTGAGGTTAGACACGGGTCATGAGAAAGCCCAAGGCAGCACAAAGAAAGAAAGAAATCCTCGATAGGAAGGGAAAAGTAATAGCTTCTACTGATAAGGAGGAAGGGAAACTAATTGGGTTCTTTACTGATAAGGGAAGACAGTGTGGCAAAGCTATAACTAACCTGACCTGACACCAGCCCTAATTGGGAGACTTTCTTGCCTACCATTGGAAGTACTCGGGGGAGGAGGCAAAAAGGGATTGGATAGACCAAGTGCTAATCAAATGTGTTCTGTTTTGAAAATGTATATCTACTGTGCTTTTCGCGCTGAAAAGGGGCTTTTCCAGGGGAAGGTAAACAGGCTCTGATTGAGAGTGTTCCTTTGTCTTGACAAGTCCCGGTCGGAGAATCTTTAATAAAGGTCTTTTACAGAAAAGGCAAAGAGGTGTTCGCATGTCAGTGTATTCGCTGAAACAGATTGAGGGAAAAAGAATCCGTATTAACAGGAGGTGTTGAGCCAGATTAAGAATTCTTGGGACCCTGGGCACCAAGAACATTCGTGGCCCCTCTATTGTCCTTGCACAACTTCCACACCCGTCCCCCGTCCCCCCCACACCTCCAACCCAATGAAAACACAAATGCAAGATGCAATGACAACTGTCAGTATTTATATTGTAACAAATCTGCCGACTCTGCCTCACCCCCTTCTGACAGTATCTTTAAATGCTAGAATATTTTCATCCAGCGATTGTATGCGGTCTTTCCGCGTTATGGTGAGTTTTACTGGGGGCCCCATAGGTCCGTGTGTTAATTTGCCCTTGTGGAGATAGAAGCTTAATAAACTGTGATACAAATGCTATATTGACATGGATATTTGTGTCTAGAGTCCTCACTAGTTGAGTTACTGATATTGGCTAGGTTGCTGATTGAAAACATCAAATTAAAATTTGAACATATTTTAGAGATGTTTTGATCTTCAGTTAACATTTTTGCATTTTTTAAATGGTTCATGAACAATCTGCCTCCACACAGTAATCTTTGTGAGGGGACTCATGTGATATTTGCTCATGCTTCTACTTAGCTTTGCTGCAGTAGATCACCTTCCAGCCCCTAGTGAGAGGATTATAAGTGCAACTCATCTCTTGCCATTCTGCTGCCGTTGTTTTATTCCATGAATCTAGTTTTTGTAAAATTTAAATTAACAGATGCAAGAGGCAAAGTAAAGCCTGGTGGAGGTTGCCATGTTTTGCCAAATGCAAAACCTGAAAGATAGTGTCAGGCTTGGACTAGGATCAGGCTTTAGTTGTGTGATTTAATTTGTTGATAATGACATTTGTTAACATTTTTATAATTAATAGAAGAAATTAAGAATTTGCATTTACACAGTGCCTTTCACAGCCACAGGATGTTCCAAAGCAGTTCATAGCCAATAATAGACTTTTGGATTTGGTCACTGTTGCAATGTAGGCAAATATAGCAGTCAATTTGTACACAGCAAGGTCCCACAAACTGCAATAAAATAAATTATGAGATAATCTGTTGTTGGAAGTGTTGGTTCAGGGATAGATATTGGCCAGGACATCTGGAAAACTCACCTGCACGTCTTTGAATAGTACCATGAGAGAACTGACCGGGCTTCAGCTTAACAGCTGATCCAGAGGCCAGCATCGCAGACAGTGCAGCACTCCCCCAGTACTGCACTGAAGTGTCAACCTCAGAGTGAGGCTTAAAGCCATAACCTTCTGACTCGAAAGTGAGAGTGTGACCATTGAGCCAAGGCTCACACTATATAGTTAATTTTAATATCTGGAGTACATTGGGCAGGCTGTGGTTGGGAGGCCTGATCAATTTTCCTGGTTGGGCTTTGTTTAATTAAAATTGGCAAGCTGCCAGTTCTAATCCCGCTGCTTATAGGCAGCTCATCCTTTGGGAGGATGTAAAATCTGGTGGGCAAGAGACTAATTTGAGCCTGCAGCACCACTTTAAAGGAGAAAGCTGAAAAGATCGGCCAGGTAAACAGAACAGTAGATTTAAGCAGCAGGGAAATGTAAAGAGCATACCAAGTAGCGATGATTTAAAGCTTAAGGTGTAAAAGTACCAGAAAGAATGAAGAAAATATAACTGCCAGACCAGCTTACAACTTTAACCGACTGCAGCAAAGATACCTTTTAGTAGCTTTGCAAATGGCCATCTCCCAACCTGTACTGTCCATGGGTTGTGAGCAAATTGAAGCAGCGCGCTAATGCTGATTGCAACCAAAATTGCATTGAGGTCTCAACTGTGTCATTTAACCCTTATTTAAATATATTGATGAGGTGATCGCTCAAATCGAGGTCTACCCAAAAGGAGGAATGGGCTGATCTCTAGCAATAAGTCAGCAATTTTTTATAATTAATTTTTGTCCTGCTACCGTCCCATATATACCTAAAACTAGGGTGGTCACGAGATGAAAATGGCCCTTGTGCCCATTCACATCATAGTGTCTGATTTAGATTTCAGAATTTCCAGGTAGTCACTCAAAAACCAGACTGTCCAGTTCAAAATAAGACAAGTGGCAACCTTAGTCTGTGAATTAGCTGCATTCCTATTGTTCGTGCATATCTTCTCTTGAGAGTTCCTCACAGTATTTGGCAGCTCAAGGGAAGATTATGCCACTGTTTGTGGATAATGCATCAATAATAAGAAAATGTGTTTTTTTTTTTCTCTGGTTTTTATGCCTTCACACCTGAAGTTGCTGACTGTCGAAAGGATATAACTCATTGGACAATGATAGTTTTCTGGTACTTGTACAAATGCCTATTTTTCACACATGAACCTAGACAGAGTACTGGCTGGAAGTTTGACTGTGAGAAGATATCAGAACAAAGCCCATTCTGTGCTCACCAGCCATCTACACTGTTATATATGTAAACCTATAAATACCTTGTGTAACCACCAGAGGGCTCATCCCCTGGAGTCCCAAGGGATCCCACAATCCCTTGGGAGCACCTGTACTTAAGGAGGCCTCACAGGCTGGAGAGGCACTTTGGAGACCTGCAATAAAAGACTAAGGTCACACTTTACTTTGAGCTCACAGTATCTAATCAGAATCTTTATTCATACATAACAAATGGCAACGAGCTACAGATGACGAACCCAACAATGCAGAGAACAGTGGGCATCCTGGAGAAATTTTCGGAGGGAGACGATTGGGAAACCTTCGTGGAGCGACTCGACCAATACTTCGTGGCCAACGAGCTGGAAGGAGAAGCGAAAGCTGCCAAATGAAGGGCAATTCTCCTCACCGTCTGCGGGGCACCAACGTATGGCCTCATGAAAAATTTGCTTGCTCCAGCGAAACCCACAAAGAAATCGTACGATGATTTGTGCGCACTGGTCCAGGAGCATCTGAACCCGAAGGAAAGCATTCTGATGGCGAGGTACCGGTTCTACACCTACAAAAGATCTGAAGGCCAGGAAGTGGTGAGCTATGTCGCCGAGCTGAGACGCCTTGCAGGACATTGCAAATTTGAAGGACGTTTGGAGCACATGCTCAGGAACTTCTTCGTACTTGGCATTGGCCATGAAGTAATACTTCGTAAACTTTTGACTGCAGAGATCCCAACCTTGAGTAAAGCCATAGCGATAGCCCAGGCGTTCATTGCCACCAGTGACAATACTAAGCAAATCTCTCAGCACATGAGTGATGCCACAAGCACTGTGAAAAAAGTGATGTTGTTTTCAAATCGCAACGTATAGGCCCCACATGCCTGCAGCTGCACGGCCGCAGATGTCTGAATCCACCATCAAGGGTGATGAATGCAAGGCTATTCACACCTTGTTGGCGCTGCGGGGGTGATCATCGTTTCCATTCATGCCGCTTCAAAGGGTACGTTTGCAAGGGCTGTGGAACAATGGGACACCTCCAAAGTATGTGCAGGCGAGCTGCAAACCCTGCTAATCCTGCAAACCACCATGTTGCAGAGGAGGTCCGATCCACAGCGGATCACGACGAACCAGAGCCTCAGACCGAGGAGGCAGAGGTATATAGGGTGCACACATTTGCCACAAAGTGTCCCCCGATAATGCTGAAGGTTGAATTAAATGGACTCCCGGCGTCAATGAAGCTGGACACTGGAGCGAGCCAGTCCATTATGAGCAAAAAGACTTCGATAAATTGTGGTGCAGCAAGACCTCAAAGCCAGTCCTGACTCGCATTCGCACTAAACTGAGAACTTACACAAAGGAACTGATTCCCATAATCGGCAGTGCTACTGTAAAGGTCTCCTACGATGGAGCAGTGCACAAGCTACCACTCTGGGTGGTACCGGGCGATGGTCTCACGCTACTCGGCAGGAGCTGGCTGGGAAAGATATGCTGGAATTGGGACGACGTCCGAGTGTGCTCGTCCGTTGATGACATTTCGTGTGCCCAGTTCTGGAACAAGTTCCTCTCGTTCGAACCAGGCATCGGGAAATTCCAAGGAGCAAAAGTGCAGATATACCTAATTCAGGGGGCGCGACCCATCCATCACAACGAGAGCGGTACCGTACATGATGAGAGAGAGGGTGGAGATCAAGCTGGACCAGCTGCAACGAGAGGGCATCATTTCACCGATCGAATTCAACGAGTGGGCCAGTCCGATTGTTCCAGTCCTGAACGGAGACGGCACCATCAGAATCTGTGGTGATTACAAA
This sequence comes from Pristiophorus japonicus, assembly GCF_044704955.1. Classification (NCBI taxonomy): domain Eukaryota; kingdom Metazoa; phylum Chordata; class Chondrichthyes; family Pristiophoridae; genus Pristiophorus; species Pristiophorus japonicus. The sequence continues at coordinate 374,924,579 of NC_091977.1, forward strand.
GTAACTATCAATCATTTCTCCCTCTAGAATCAATACTCACTCCCAAAGGCAGTCCTTTTTGCGATGCTGGCGGGAGGAAAGACGTTCACGAAGCTGGACGACCTCGGCCTACATGACGCAGGAGCTGGAGGAATCATTGAAGGGCCTCACCTGCATCAACACGCGCAAAGATCTCTTTATTTACAACAGATGCCCGTTTAGGATTCGATCAGTCGCGGCGATATTCCAGAGAAACATGGAAAGCTTGCTGAAGTCGGTCCCGCGCACCGTGGTCTTCCAGGACGACATCTTGGTTACAGGTTGGGACACAGTTGAGCATCTGCAGAACCTGGAGGAGGTTCTTAGTCGACTCAACCGTGTGGGGCTCAGGTTAAAATGCTCAAAGTGCATTTTCCTGGCGCCTGAAGTGGAGTTCCTGGGCAGAAGAATCACGGCGGACGGCATCCACGTTGCGGAGTTGGAGCTGAGGGTGGATTCACTCTGGAGCATCCATGATGCTGAGAATGACGTGAGTAGCACGTGTAGCGAGTTGATCCTACCGCAGGGAAAGGGTCCACAGCCAGAAAGGGAATGGAAGACCAGCAGGAAGAGCAGTGCAAGGAAGGTAATGCAGGGGTCCCCTGTGGTCATCCCCCTGAAAAACAGATACACTGCTTTGGGTACTGTTGAGGGGGATGACTCATCAGGGGAGGGCAGCAGCAGCCAAGTTCATGGCACCGTGGCTGGCTCTGTTGCACAGGAGGGCAGGAAAAAGAGTGGGAGAGCGATAGTGATAGGGGATTCAATTGTAAGGGGAATAGATAGGCGTTTCTGCAGCCGCAACTGAGACTCCAGGATGGTATGTTGCCTCCCTGGTGCAAGGGTCAAGGAGCGGGTGCAGGACATTCTAAAAAGGGAGGGAGATCAGCCAGTTGTCGTGGTGCACATTGGTACCAACGACATAGGTAAAAAAAGGGATGAGGTCCTTTGAAACGAATTTAAGGAGCTAGGAGCTAAATTAAAAAGTAGGACCTCAAAAGTAGTAATCTCGGGATTGCTACCAGTGCCATGTGCTAGTCAGAGTAGGAATTGCAGGATAGCGCAGATGAATACGTGGCTTGAGCAGTGGTGCAGCAGGGAGGGATTCAAATTCCTGGGGCATTGGAACCGGTTCTGGGGGAGGTGGGACCAGTACAAACCGGACGGTCTGCACCTGGGCAGGACCGGAACCAATGTCCTCGGGGGAGTGTTTGCTAGTGCTGTTGGGGAGGAGTTAAACTAAATATGGCAGGGGGATGGGAACCAATGCAGGGAGACAGAGGGAAACAAAAAGGAGGCAAAAGCAAAAGACAGAAAGGAGATGAGGAAAAGTGGAGGGCAGAGAAACCCAAGGCAAAGAACAAAAAGGGCCACTGTACAGCAAAATTCTAAAAGGACAAAGGGTGTTAAAAAAACAAGCCTGAAGGCTTTGTGTCTTAATGCAAGGAGTATCCGCAATAAGGTAGATGTATTAACTGTGCAAATAGATGTTAACAAATATGATGTGATTGGGATTACGGAGACGTGGCTCCAGGATGATCAGGGCTGGGAACTCAACATCCAGGGGTATTCAACATTCAGGAAGGATAGAATAAAAGGAAAAGGAGGTGGGGTAGCATTGCTGGTTAAGGAGGAGATTAATGCAATAGTTAGGAAGGACATTAGCTTGGATGATGTGGAATCTATATGGGTAGAGCTGCAGAACACCAAAGGGCAAAAAACGTTAGTGGGAGTTGTGTACAGACTTCCAAACAGTAGTAGTGATGTTGGGGAGGAAATTAGGGGTGCATGCAATAAAGGTGCAGCAGTTATAATGGGTGACTTTAATATGCACATAGATTGGGCTAACCAAACTGGAAGCAATACGGTGGAGAAGGATTTCCTGGAGTGCATAAGGGATGGTTTTTTAGACCAATATGTTGAGGAACCAACTAGGGGGGAGGCCATCTTAGACTGGGTGTTGTGTAATGAGAGAGGATTAATTAGCAATCTCGTTGTGCGAGGCCCCTTGGGGAAGAGTGACCATAATATGGTGGAATTCTGCATTAGGATGAAGAATGAAACAGTTAATTCAGAGACCATGGTCCAGAACTTAAAGAAGGGTAACTTTGAAGGTATGAGGCGTGAATTGGCTAGGATACATTGGCGAATGATACTTAAGGGGTTGACTGTGGATGGGCAATGGCAGACATTTAGAGACCGCATGGATGAACTACAACAATTGTACATTCCTGTCTGGCGTAAAAATAAAAAAGGGAAGGTGGCTCAACCGTGGCTATCAAGGGAAATCAGGGATAGTATTAAAGCCAAGGAAGTGGCATACAAATTGGCCAGAAATAGCAGCGAACCCGGGGACTGGGAGAAATCTAGAACACAGCAGAGGAGGACAAAGGGTTTGATTAGGGCAGGGAAAATGGAGTACGAGAAGAAGCTTGCAGGGAACATTAAGACGGATTGCAAAAGTTTCTATAGCTATGTAAAGAGAAAAAGGTTAGTAAAGACAAACGTAGGTCCCCTGCAGTCAGAATCAGAGGAAGTCATAATGGGGAACAAAGAAATGGCGGACCAATTGAACAAGTACTTTGGTTCGGTATTCACTAAGGAGGACACAAACAACCTTCCGGATATAAAAGGGGTCAGAGAGTCTAGTAAGGAGGAGGAACTGAGGGAAATCCTTATTAGTCAGGAAATTGTGTTGGGGAAATTGATGGGATTGAAGGCCGATAAATCCCCAGGGCCTGATGGACTGCATCCCAGAGTACTTAAGGAGGTAGCCTTGGAAATAGCGGATGCATTGACAGTCATTTTCCAACATTCCATTGACTCTGGATCAGTTCCTATGGAGTGGAGGGTAGCCAATGTAACCCCACTTTTTAAAAAAGGAGGGAGATAGATAACAGGGAATTATAGACCGGTCAGCCTGACATCGGTAGTGGGTAAAATGATGGAATCAATTATTAAGGATGTCATAGCAGCGCATTTGGAAAGAGGTAATATGATAGGTCCAAGTCAGCATGGATTTGTGAAAGGGAAATCATGCTTGACAAATCTTCTGGAATTTTTTGAGGATGTTTCCAGTAGAGTGGACAAGGGAGAACCAGTTGATGTGGTATATTTGGACTTTCAGAAGGCTTTCGACAAGGTCCCAAACAAGAGATTAATGTGCAAAGTTAAAGCACATGGGATTGGGGGTAGTGTGCTGACGTGGATTGAGAACTGGTTGTCAGACAGGAAGCAAAGAGTAGGAGTAAATGGGGACTTTTCAGAATGGCAGGCAGTGACTAGTGGGGTACCGCAAGGTTCTGTGCTGGGGCCCCAGCTGTTTACACTATACATTAATGATTTAGACGAGGGGATTAAATGTAGTATCTCCAAATTTGCGGATGACACTAAGTTGGGTGGCAGTGTGAGCTGCGAGGAGGATGCTATGAGGCTGCAGAGCGACTTGGATAGGGTAGGTGAGTGGGCAAATGCATGGCAGATGAAGTATAATGTGGATAAAAGTGAGGTTGTCCACTTTGGTGGTAAAAACAGAGAGACAGACTATTATCTGAATGGTGACAGATTCGGAAAAGGGGCGGTGCAAAGAGACCTGGGTGTCATGGTGCATCAGTCATTGAAGGTTGGCATGCAGGTACAGCAGGCGGTTAAGAAAGCAAATGGCATGTTGGCCTTCATAGCGAGGGGATTTGAGTACAGGGGCAGGGAGGTGTTGCTACAGTTGTACAGGGCCTTGGTGAGGCCACACCTGGAGTATTATGTACAGTTTTGGTCTCCTAACTTGTGGAAGGACATTCTTGCTATTGAGGGAGTGCAGCGAAGGTTCACCAGACTGATTCCCGGGATGGCGGGACTGACCTATCAAGAAAGACTGGATCAACTGGGCTTGTATTCACTGGCGTTCAGAAGAATGAGAGGGGACCTCATAGAAACGTTTAAAATTCTGATGGGTTTAGACAGGTTAGATGCAGGAAGAATGTTCCCAATGTTGGGGAAGTCCAGAACCAGGGGACACAGTCTAAGGATAAGGGGTAAGCCATTTAGGAACGAGATGAGGAGGAACTTCTTCACCCAGAGAGTGGTGAACCTGTGGAATTCTCTACCACAGAAAGTTGTTGAGGCCAATTCACTAAATATATTCAAAAGGGAATTAGATGAAGTCCTTTCTACTAGGGGGATCAAGGGGTATGGCGAGAAAGCAAGAATGGGGTACTGAAGTTGCATGTTCAGCCATGAACTCATTGAATGGCGGTGGAGGCTAGAAGGGCCGAATGGCCTACTCCTGCACCTATTTTCTATGTTTCTATCAGGCCGATCGATTCGAAGACAGAGCCAGTTGAGAACGCACTGAGGCCACAGAACATGACGGAGCTGCGGTCGTTTCTCGGACTCCTGAACTACTTTGGCAACTTCTTACTGGGTCTTAGCACACTGTTCGAATCACTGCACGCCTTACTGCGTAAAGGAGACGAATGGGTATGGGACAAAAGCCAAGAAAATTCCTTTGTAAAAGCTAGCAAATTGTTATGCTCAAACAACTTGCTTGTGTTGTATGATCCATGTAAGCGTTTGGTACTAGCATGTGATGTGTTGTCGTACAGGGTCGGGTGTGTATTGCAACAAGCTAATGAATCTGGAAATTGCAACCGGGTGCTTATGCATCCAGAAGTTTGTCTAAGGCCGAGAGAGCCGACAGCATGATAGAAAAAGAAGCGTTAGTGTGTCTTTATGGGGTAAAGAAAATGCATCATTATCTGTTTGGGCTCAAATTTGAATTGGAAACTAACAAGCCACTGATATCCCTTTTTTCCGAAAGAAAGGGGATAAATACGAATGCATCGGCCCGCATCCAGAGATGGGCGCTCACATTGTCTGCATACAACTACGCCATCCACCACAGGCCAAGCACAGAAAACTGTGCCAATGCTCTCAGTAGGCTGCCATTGCCCACCACGGGGGTGGAAATGGCACAACGCGCAGATTTGGTCATGGTTATGGAAGCATTCGAGAGTGAGCAATCATCCGTCACAGCCCGACAGATTAGAACTTGGACGAGCCAGGACCCCTTACTGTCCCTACTTGTGTGCTTCACGGGAGCTGGTCCAGTGTCCCATTGGAAATGCAGGAAGAGATAAAGCCGTACCAGCGGCGCAAAGATGAAATGTCTATACAGGCAGACTGCCTTCTGTGGGGAAATCGGCTAGTGGTCCCCAAGAAGGGCAGGGATACTTTCATCAGTGTCTTCACAGTACTCACCCAGGCATTGTAATGATGAAAGCGATAGCCAGATCCCTCGTGTAGTGGCCTGGTATCGATGCGGACTTCGAGTTCTGTGTGCACAAATGTAACACATGCTCGCAGTTAAGCAATGCACCCAGGGAGGTGCCATTAAGTTTATGGTCTTGGCCCTCCAAACCATGGAAAAGGTCTACGTCGACTATGCAGGCCCGTTCTTGGGTAAAATGTTCCTAGTGGTTGTAGATGCGTACTTCAAATGGTTTGAATGTGAGATAATGTTGGCAAGCACGTCCACTGCCACTACTGAAAACCTGTGGGCCATGTTTGCCACATACGGCCTGCCTAATGTCCTTGTGAGCGACAACGGGCCATGTTTCACCAATGCCGAGTTCAAAGAATTCATGACCCGTAATGGGATCAAACATGTCACATCTGCCCCGTTCAAACCAGCATCCAATGGTCAGGCAGAGAGAGCAGTGCAAACCATCAAGCAGAGCTTGAAGAGGGTAACTGAAGGCTCACTGCAGACTCTCCTATCCCGAGTCCTGCTTAGCTACCGCACGAGACCCCACTCACTCACTGGGATTCCATCCGCTGAACTGCTCATGAAAAGAGCAGCTATGATAAGGCTCTCATTATCCACTCTGATCTATATGAACAGGTAGAGAGCAGGTGGCTTCAACAAAGTACATATCATGATAGCGCAAATGTGTCACACGAAATTGCAGTAAATGATCCTTTATTTGTGTTGAACTATAGACAAGGTCGCAAGTGGCTTCCCGGCATTGTTGTGGCCAAAGAAGGGAGTAGGGTGTTTCGGGTCAAACTTTCAAATGGACTCATTCACCGGAAGCACTTGGACCAAATCAAACTCAGATTCAGACTATCCTGAGCAACCCACTTTGGACCCTACCTTCTTTGACCCTCCCCAACATACACTCCAGCGGCAACCAACACTGCGGTTGACCACGAAGCAGAACCCATCACCCTCAGCAACCCAGCAGGACTCACCACACCAGGCAGCCCAGCAAGGCCAGCTGCACAGCAGCCCAGCGAGAGCCCAACAAATGATCCACCAAAACCAGCATTAACACCGAGACGATCAACCAGGGAAAGATCGGCCCCAGATCGACTCACCTTGTAAATAGTTACACTGTTGACTTGTGGCGGGGGAGGGGGGGGGGATGTATGTAAACCTGTAAATACCTTGTGTAACCACTAGAGGGCTCATTCCCTGGAGTCTCAAGGGACCCCACAATCCCTTGGGAGCACCTGTACTTAAGGAGGCCTCACAGGGTGGAGAGGCACTCTGGAGACCTGCAATAAAAGATTACGGTCACACTTTACTTTGAGCTCACAGTATCAGAGTAGGAATCACAGGATAGCTCAGATGAATATGTGGCTTGAGGAGGGGTGGGATTCAAATTCCTGGGACATTGGAACTGGTTCTGGGGGAGGTGGGACCATTACAAACCGGACGTTCTGCACCTGGGCAGGATTGGAACCAATGTCCTAGGGGAAGTGTTTGCTAGTGCTGTTGGGGAGGAGCTAAACTAATATGGCAGGGGAATGGGAATCTATGCAGGGAGACAGAGGGAAGTAGAATGGGGGCAGAAGCAAAAGATAGAAAGAAGAAAAGTAAAAGTGGAGGGCAGAAAAACCTAAGGCAAAAAGGGCCACATTACAGCAAAATTCTACAGGGGCAAAGTGTGTTAGAAAGACAAGCCTGAAGGCTCTGTGCCTCAATGCGAGGAGTATTCGGAATAAGGTGGACGAATTAACTGCGCAGATAGCAGTTAATGGGCATGATGTAATTAGCATCACAGAGACATGGCTCCAGGGTGACCAAGGCTGGGATGAAGTCCTTACTACTAGGGGAATCAAGGGGTATGGTGAGAAAGCAGGAATGGGGTACTGAAGTGCCGAATGGCCTACTCCTGCACCTATTTTCTATGTTTCTATGTTTCAACATCCAGGGGTATTCAACATTCAGGAAGGATAGACAGAAAGGAAAAAAAGGCAGGGTGGCATTGCTGGTTAAAGAGGAAATTAATGCAATAGTAAGAAAGGACATTAGCTTGGATGATGTGGAATTGGTATGGGTGGAGCTACGGAATACCAAGGGGCAGAAAACGCTAGTGGGAGTTGTGTACAGACCACCAAACAGTAGTAGTAAGATTGGGGACAGCATCAAACAAGAAATTAGGGATGCATGCAATAAAGGTACAGCAGTTATCATGCGTGACTTTAATCTACATATTGATTAGGCTAACCAAACTGGTAGCAATGCGGTGGAGGAGGATTTCCTGGAGTGTATTGGTGTGATGGTTTTCTAGACCAATATGTCGAGGAACCAACTAGAGCACTGGCCATCCTAGACTGGGTAATGTGCAATGAGAAAGGACTAATTAGCAATCTTGTTGTGCGAGACCCCTTGGGGAAGAGTGACCATAACATGGTAGAATTCTTTATTAAGATGGAGAGTGACACAGTTAATTCAGAAACTAGGGTCCTGAACTTAAGGAAAGGTAACTTCAATGGTTTGAGGCGTGAATTGGCTAGGATAGACTGGCAAATGATACTTTAAAGGGTTGATGGTGGATAGGCAATGGCAAACATTTAAAGATCACATGGATGAACTTCAGCAATTGTACATCCCTGTCTGGAGTAAAAATAAAACTGGGAAGGTGGCTCAACCGTGGCTAAGAAGGGAAATTAAGGATAGTGTTAAATCCAAGGAAGAGGCATATAAATTGGCCAGAAAAAGCAGCAAACCGGAGGACTGGAAGAAATTTAGAATTCAGTAGAGGAGGACAAAGGGTTTAATTAAGGGGGGGAAATAGAGTACGAGAAGAAGCTTGCCGGGAACATAAAAACTGACTGCAAAAGCTTCTATAGATATGTAGAAACATAGAAACATAGAAAATAGGTGCAGGAGTAGGCCATTCGGCCCTTCTAGCCTGCACCGCCATTCAATGAGTTCATGGCTGAACATGCAACTTCAGTACCCCATTCCTGCTTTCTCACCATACCCCTTGATTCCCCTAGTAGTAAGGACTTCATCTAACTCCTTTTTGAATATATTTAGTGAATTGGCCTCAACAACTTTCTGTGGTAGAGAATTCCACAGGTTCACCACTCTCTGGGTGAAGAAATTCCTCCTCATCTCGGTCCTAAATGGCTTCCCCCTTATCCTTAGACTGTGTCCCCTGGTTCTGGACTTCCCCAACATTGGGAACATTCTTCCTGCATCTAACCTGTCTAACCCCGTCAGAATTGTAAACGTTTCTATGAGGTCCCCTCTCATTCTTCTGAACTCCAGTGAATACAAGCCCAGTTGATCCAGTCTTTCTTGATAGGTCAGTCCCGCCATCCCGGGAATCAGTCTGGTGAACCTTCGCTGCACTCCCTCAATAGCAAGAATGTCCTTCCTCAGGTTAGGAGACCAAAACTGTACACAATACTCCAGGTGTGGCCTCACCAAGGCCCTGTACAATTGTAGCAACACCTCCCTGCCCTTGTACTCAAATCCCCTCGCTATGAAGGCCAACATGCCATTTGCTTTCTTAACCGCCTGCTGTACCTGCATGCCAACCTTCAATGACTGATGTACCATGACACCCAGGTCTCTTTGCGCCTCCCCTTTTCCTAATCTGTCACCATTCAGATAATAGTCTGTCTCTCTGTTTTTACCACCAAAGTGGATAACCTCACATTTATCCACATTATACTTCATCTGCCATGCATTTGCCCACTCACCTAACCTATCCAAGTCGCTCTGAAGCCTCATAGAATCCTCCTTGCAGCTCACACTGCCACCCAACTTAGTGTCATCCGCAAATTTGGAGATACTACATTTAATCCCCTCGTCTAAATCATTAATGTACAGTGTAAACAGCTGGGGCCCCAGCACAGAACCTTGCGGTACCCCACTAGTCACTGCCTGCCATTCTGAAAAGTCCCCATTTACTCCTACTCTTTGCTTCCTGTCTGACAACCAGTTCTCAATCCACGTCAGCACACTACCCCCAATCCCATGTGCTTTAACTTTGCACATTAATCTCTTGTTTGGGACCTTGTCGAAAGCCTTCTGAAAGTCCAAATATACCACATCAACTGGTTCTCCCTTGTCCACTCTACTGGAAACATCCTCAAAAAATTCCAGAAGATTTGTCAAGCATGATTTCCCTTTCACAAATCCATGCTGACTTGGACCTATCATATTACCTCTTTCCAAATGCACTGCTATGACATCCTTAATAATTGATTCCATCATTTTACCCACTACCGATGTCAGGCTGTAATTCTCTGTTTTCTCTCTCCCTCCTTTTTTTAAAAAGTGGGGTTACATTGGCTACCCTCCACTCCATAGGAACTGATCCAGAGTCAATGGAATGTTGGAAAATGACTGTCAATGCATCCACTATTTCCAAGGCCACCTCCTTAAGTACTCTGGGATGCAGTCCATCAGGCCCTGGGGATTTATCGGCCTTCAATCCCATCAATTTCCCCAACACAATTTCCTGACTAATAAGGATTTCCCTCAGTTCCTCCTCCTTACTAGACCCTCCGACCCCTTTTATATCCGGAAGGTTGTTTGTGTTCTCCTCAGTGAATACCGAACCAAAGTACTTGTTCAATTGGTCCGCCATTTCTTTGTTCCCTGTTATGACTTCCCCTGATTCTGACTGCAGGGGACCTACGTTTGTCTTTACTAACCTTTTTCTCTTTACATATCTATAGAAACATTTGCAATCCGTCTTAATGTTCCCTGCAAGCTTCTTCTCGTACTCCATTTTCCCTGCCCTAATCAAACCCTTTGTCCTCCTCTGCTGAGTTCTAAATTTCTCCCAGTCCCCGGGTTCGCTGCTATTTCTGGCCAATTTGTATGCCACTTCCTTGGCTTTAATACTATCCCTGATTTCCCTTGATAGCCACGGTTGAGCCACCTTCCCTTTTTTATTTTTACGACAGACAGGAATGTACAATTGTTGTAGTTCATCCATGTGGTCTCTAAATGTCTGCCATTGCCCATCCACAGTCAACCCCTTCAGTATCATTCGCCAATCTATCCTAGCCAATTCACGCCTCATACCTTCAAAGTTACCCTTCTTTAAGTTCTGGACCATGGTCTCTGAATTAACTGTTTCATTCTCCATCCTAATGCAGAATTCCACCATATTATGGTCACTCTTCCCCAAGGGGCCTCGCACAACGAGATTGCTAATTAATCCTCTCTCATTACACAACACCCAGTCTAAGATGGCCTCCCCCCTAGTTGGTTCCTCGACATATTGGTCTAAAAAACCATCCCTTATGCACTCCAGGAAATCCTCCTCTACCGTATTGCTTCCAGTTTGGTTAACCCAATCTATGTGCATATTAAAGTCACCCATTATAACTGCTGCACCTTTATTGCACGCACCCCTAATTTCATGTTTGATGCCCTCCCCAACATCACTACTATTGTTTGGAGGTCTGTACACAACTCCCACTAACGTTTTTTGTCCTTTGGTATTCTGCAGCTCTACCCATATAGATTCCACATCATCCAAGCTAATGTCCTTCCGAACTATTGCCTTAATTTGCTCCTTAACCAGCAATGCTACCCCACCTCCTTTTCCTTTTATTCTATCTTTCCTGAATGTTGAATACCCCTGGATGTTGAGTTCCCAGCCCTGATCATCCTGGAGCCACGTCTCCGTAATCCCAATCACATCATATTTGTTAACATCTATTTGCACAGTTAATTCATCCACTTTATTGCGGATACTCCTTGCATTAAGACACAAAGCCTTCAGGCTTGTTCTTTGAACACCCTTTGTCCTTTTAGAATTTTGCTGTACAGTGGCCCTTTTTGTTCTTTGCCTTGGGTTTCTCTGCCCTCCACTTTTCCTCATCTCCTTTCTGTCTTTTGCTTTTGTCTCCTTTTTGTTTCCCTCTGTCTCCCTGCATTGGTTCCCATCCCCCTGCCATATCAGTTTAAATCCTCCCCAACAGCACGAGCAAACACTCCCCCTAGGACATTGGTTCCGGTCCTGCCCAGATGCAGACCGTCCGGTTTGTACTGGTCCCACCTCCCCCAGAACCGGTTCCAATGCCCCAGGAATTTGAATCCCTCCCTGTTGCACCACTGCTCAAGCCACGTATTCATCTGCGCTATCCTACGATTCCTACTCTGACTATCATGTGGCACTGGTAGCAATCCCGAGATTACTACTTTTGAGGTCCTACTTTTTAATTTAGCTCCTAACTCCTTAAATTCGTTTCGTAGGACCTCATCCCTTTTTTTTACCTCTGTCGTTGGTACCAATGTGCACCATGACAACTGGCTGTTCGCCCTCCCTTTTTAGAATATCCTGCACCCGCTCCGAGACATCCTTGACCCTTGCACCAGGGAGGCAACATACCATCCTGGAGTCTCGGTTGCGGCCGCAGAAACGCCTATCTATTCCCCTCACCATTGAATCCCCAATCACTATTGCTCTCCCACTCTTTTTCCTGCCCTCCTGTGCAGCAGAGCCAGCCATGGTGCCATGAACTTGGCTGCTGCTGCCCTCCCCTGATGAGTCATCCCCCTCAACAGTACCCAAAGCAGTGTATCTGTTTTGCAGGGGGATGACCACAGGGGACTCCTGCACTACCTTCCTTGCACTGCTCTTCCTGTTGGTCTTCCATTCCCTATCTGGCTGTGGACCCTTTCCCTGCGGTACGACCAACTCGCTACACATGATACTCACGTCATTCTCAGCATCGTGGATGCTCCAGAGTGAATCCACCCTCAGCTCCAACTCCGCAATGCGGAACGTCAGGAGCTTGAGGTGGACACACTTCCTGCAAATATAGTCGTCAGGGACACTGGTGTCGTCCCTGAGTTCCCACATGGTACAGGAGGAGCATAACACCCGACCGAGCTCTCCTGCCATGACTTAACCCTTAGATACACTTAAATTGGCAACAACAATGTTAAAAGTTACTGACTGATATAGAAGAGAAAAAAGAAAAACTACTCACCAATCACCAGCCAATCACTTACCCTCTTGGCTGTGACGTCACCTTTTGATTTCTTTCTACTTCTTTTGTGCCTTCTCCCTGTAGCTGCACCGGCTCGCCTTTTATAGGCCGCTCCACGCACCTCCTCGACGCTGGGCCCCGGACTCCCTGCTGTGCCTTTTATAGGCCTCTCCACGCACCTCCTCGACGCTGGGCCCCGGACTCCCTGCTGTGCCTTTTATAGGCCTCTCCACGCACCTCCGACGCTGCTCCCGACTGCCGCCGACGCTGGGCCCCGGACTCCCTGCTGTGCCTTTTATAGGCCTCTCCACGCACCTCCTCGACCGATATGTGAAGAGAAAAAGATTAGTGAAGACAAACTTAGGTCCCTTGCAGTCGGATTCAGGTGAATTTATAATGGGGAACAAAGAAATGGCAGACCAATTGAACAAATACTTTGGTTCTGTCTTCACGAAGGAAGATGCAAATAACCTTCAGGAAGTACTAGGGGACCGAGGGTCTAGTGAGAAGGAGAAACGGAAGGATATCCTTATTAGGCGGGAAATTGATGGGATTGAAGGCCGATAAATCCCCGGGGCCTGATAGTCTGCATCCCAGAGTACTTAAGGAAGTGGCCCTAGAAATAGTGTATGCATTGGTGATCATTTTCCAACAGTCTATCGACTCTGGATCAGTTCCTATGGACTGTAGGGTAATTTAACACCACTTTTTAAAAAGGGAGGGAGAGAGAAAGCGGATAATTATCGACCGGTTAGCCTGACATCAGTAATGGGGAAAATGTTGGAATCAATTATTAAGGATGAAATAGCAGCGCATTTGGAAAGCAGTGACAGGATCGATCCAAGTCAGCATGGATTTATGAAGGGGAAATCGTGCTTGACAAATCTTCTAGAATTTTTTGAGGATGTAACTAGTAGAGTGGACAAGGGAGAACCAGTGGATGTGGTGTATTTGGACTTTCAAAAGGCTTTTGACAAGGTCCCACACCAAGAGATTGGTGTGCAAAATCAAAGCACATGGTATTGGGGGTAATATACTGACGTGGATAGAGAACTGGTTGGCAGACAGGAAGCAGAGAGTCGGGATAAACGGGTCCTTTTCAGAATGGCAGGCAGTGACTAGTGGAGTGCTGCAGGGCTCAGTGCTGGGACCCCAGCTGTTTATGATATACATCAATGATTTAGATGAAGGAATTGAGCGTAATATCTCTAAGTTTGCAGATGACACTAAACTAGGTGGCGGTGTGAGCTTTGAGGGGGACGCTAAGAGGCTGCAGGGTGACTTGGACAGGTTAGGTCAGTGGACAAATGCATGGCAGATGCAGTATAATGTGGATAAATGTGAGGTTATCCACTTTGGTGGCAAAAACGCGAAGAGAGAATATTATCTGAATGGCGGCAGATTAGGAAAAGGGGAGGTGCAACGAGACCTGGGTGTCATGGTTCATCAATCATTGAAAGTTGGCATACAGATACAGCAGGCAGTGAAGAAGGCAAATGGTATGTTGGCCTTCATAGCTAGAGGATTTAAGTATAGGAGCAGGGAGGTCTTACTACAGTTGTACAGGGCCTTGGTGAGGCCTCACCTGGAATATTGTGTTCACTTTTGGTCTCCTAATCTGAGGAAGGATGTTCTTGCTATTGAGGAAGTGCAGTGAAGGTTCACCAGACTGATTCCCGGGATGGCGGATGGTGTAGTTGTAGGCGGACAACGTGAGTGCCCATCTCTGTATGCAGGCCGATGCGTTTGTATTTATCCCTTTTACTCTTGGAAAACAGAGATATGAGTAGCTTATGGTCAGTTTCCAATTCTAATTTTAGCCCAAACAGGTATTGATGCATTTTTCTTTACTCCATGGACACACGCTAACACTTCTTTCTCAATCATGCTGTAGACTCTCTCAGCCTTAGACAGACTCCTGAATGCATAAGCAACCGGTTGCAGTTTCCCGAAATCATTAGCTTGTTGCAGTACACATCCACCGCCATATGACGACGCATCACATGCTAGTACCAAACGCTGACATGGATCATACAACACAAGCAATTTGTTTGAGCATAACAATTTTCTAGCTTTTACAAAGGCATTTTCTTGGTTTTTGCCTCAAACCCATTCATCCCTTTTTCGTAGTAAGACATGCAGGGGTTCTAACAGTGTGCTGGGACCCAGTAAGAAGTTCCCAAAGTAGTTCAGGAGTCCCAGAAACAATCGCAGGTCCATCACGTTCTGTGGCCTCAGTGCGTTCTCGATTGCCTCTGTCTTCGCGTTGTTGGGCCTGATGCCATCCGCCGCAATCCTCCTTCCCAAGAACTCCACTTCAGGCTCCAGGAAAACGCACTTCGAGCATTTTAGCCTGAGCCCTACCCTTTCTCTCATCATATACGGTACTGCTCTCGCCTTGTGATGGATGGGTCACGCCTCAGAAATTAGATGGATCTTCACTTTTGCTCCTTGGAATTTCCCAATGCTTGGCTTGAACAGTGAAGGGAGCTTGTTTAAGACCTGGGCACACAAAGTGTCGTCAGTGGACGATAACGCTCGGACGTCGTCCCAGTTCCAGCGTATCTTTCGCAGCCAGCTCTTGCCGAGCAGCGTGGGACCATCGCCCGGTACTACCCAGAGTGGTAACTTCTGCAACGCTCCATTGCAGTTGACCTTTACGGTAGCACTGCCAATTACGGGAATCAGTTCTTTCGTATAAATTCTTAGTTTCATATGAATGGGAGTTAAGACTGGCCTTGAGGCCTTGTTGTACCACAGTCTTTCGAAAGTCTTGTTGCCCATGATGGACTGGCTTGCGCCCGTGT